>NC_059222.1:25367511-25671678 GCF_020615455.1 Coregonus clupeaformis
TGTTATTTTACATTTAACTCAGGTAGGTTGTCACGTTCTGTACTGTACAGTCCAACAAAGGAACTGAGTAACTGTAGGAGATATTCAGCCACTCTTGGAACTCAATGAAAAATAATGCTTATGATAATAATCAAACTAATTTTGTCGTTCAATGCCTTCATCAGGATGTCACAAACTGTGCACCACTTTTTCTCTCATTAACCATCATTTCAAAGGGGCGGGTTGTTATTATATATACGGAACAAAAATATAAACGCAACATGTAAAGTGTTGGTCCCATGTTTCATGAGCTGAAATAAAAGATCCCAGAAATGTTCCATACGCACAAAAACATTTATCTCAAATGTTGTGCACAAATTTGTTCACATTCCTCTTAGTGATCCCAGGATCTCCACATCCGGCTTCTTCATCTGCGGGATCGTCTGAGACTGGCCACCCGGACAGCTGATGAAACTGAAGTGTATTTCTGTCTGCAATAAAGACCTTTTGAGGGGAAAAACTCATTCTGATTGGCTGGACCTGGCTCCCCAGTGGGTGGGCCTATGCCCTCCCAGGCCCACCCATGGCTGCGCCGCTGCCCAGTCATGTGAAATCCATAGATTAGGGCCTAATGAATTTATTTCAATTGACTGATTTCCTTATATGAACTGTAACTCAGTAAAATCATTGAAATTGTTGCATGTTGAGTTTATATTTTTGTTCAGTATACAGTGCCTTGCAAAAGTATTCTTCCCCCTTGGCATTTTTCCTATTTTGTTGCATTACAACCTCTAATTTAAATTGATTTGATTATTATTATTGATTATTTGGATTTCATGTAATGGACATACACAAAATAGTCCAAATTAGTGAAGTGAAATGAAAACAATAACTTGTTTCAAAAAATTCTAAAAAATAAATAACGGAAAAGTGGTGCGTGCATATGTATTCTCCCCCTTTGCTATGAAGCACCTAAATAAGATCTGGTGCAACCAATTACCTTCACATAATTAGTTAAATAAAGTCCACCTGTGTGCAATCTAAGTGTCACATGATCTGTCACATGATCTCAGTATATATACACCTGTTCTGAAAGGCCCCAGAGTCTGCAACACCAGTAAGCAAGGGGCACCACCAAGCAAGCGGCACCATGAAGACCAAGGAGCTCTCCAAACAGGTCAGGGACAAAGTTGTGGAGAAGTACAGATCAGGATTGGGTTATAAAAAAATATCAAACTTTTAACATCCCATGGAGCACCATTAAATCCATTATTAAAAAATGGAAAGAATATGGCACCACAAAAACCTGCCAAGACAGGGCCGCCCACCAAAACTCACAGACCAGGCAAGGAGGGCATTAATCAGAGAGGCAACCAAGAGACCAAAGATAACCCTGAAGGAGCTGCAAAGCTCCACAGCAGAGATTGGAGTATCTGTCCATAGGACCACTTTAAGCCGCACACTCCACAGAGCTGGGCTTTATGGAAGAGTGGCCAGAAAAAAGCCATTGCTTAAAGAAAAAAATAAGCAAACACGTTTGGTGTTCGCCAAAAGCCAAGTGGGAGACTGCCCAAACATATGGAAGAAGGTACTCTGGTCAGATGAGACTAAAATTGAGCTTTTTGGCCATCAAGGAAAACGCTATGTCTGGCGCAAACCCAACACCTCTCATCACCCGAGAACACCATTCCCACAGTGAAGAATGGTGGTGGCAGCATCATGCTGTGGGGATGTTTTTCATCGGCAGGGACTGGGAAACTGGTCATAATTGAAGGAATGATGGATGGTGCTAAATACAGGGAAATTCTTGAGGGAAACCTGTTTCAGTCTTCCAGATATTTGAGACTGGGACGGAGGTTCACCTTCCAGCAGGACAATGACCCTAAGCATACTGCTAAAGCAACACTCGAGTGGTTAAAGGGGAAACATTTAAATGTCTTGGAATGGCCTAGTCAAAGCCCAGACCTCAATCCAATTGAGAATATGTGGTATGACTTAAAGATTGCTGTACACCAGCAGAACCCATCCAACTTGAAGGAGCTGGAGCAGTTTTGCCTTGAAGAAAGGGCAAAAATCCCAGTGGCTAGATGTGCCAAGCTTATAGAGACATGCAGCTGTAATTGCTGCAAACGGTGGCTCTACAAAGTATTGACTTTGGGGGGGTGAATAGTTATGCACGTTCAAGTTTTCAATTATTTTGTCTTATTTCTTGCTTGTTTCACAATAAAAAATATTTTGCATCTTCAAAGTCATGTAGGCATTTTGTGCAAATCAAATGATACAAACCCCACAAAAATCCATTTTAATTCCAGGTTGTAAGGCAACAAAATAGGAAAAATGACAAGGAGGGTGAATACTTTTGCAAGCCACTGTATATCAAACATTAGAGAGTGATGCAGCCAGCTGAGTGTCACTCTACTGGACTCTATCATCTGTTTTGTGATCAGCTCTTAACAAAGACACTAAACAACACAAAGGCCAGATGCCACACTGCGCCCGTGGTTGATCCCCTCTTTGTCATAAATTAATGTCTGTAATTAGATATCATATTGATGAGAACTCTGATATCATCTAACTCATTAGTATCTCTGCTTTATGATCTGGCTAAGTTCTTCACAATGCAGCATCTCTGAATAGGAGAGAAAGAGCCCCCTTTCATTCAGATCAGTGGTGCTTTTGTGCTTTCAAATCAGCTGGTCTCCTCGGTTGAGCATTATGTTTCCTCATCTCCTTGATTTAGATGTGCAGGTGTTACTGCCTCGTTAAACCGTTGCATTGTTTTTAAGGCATCGAGGCACGGTGGTGACGGTAAAAAGATATTCTGTGATCATGACACCAAGGGTTGTTTCATCTTGTATCGTATGATTGTGAGGAGATTGGTATTCAAATTGTATTCAAATGGCCATTCACTCTCACAATAATCTGCATTGCTTTCTGCCTGGATGGCAAGTGTTCCGTGAAGGAGATGTGAATACAGCAGTCAACAAAAGGGGGAATCAGAGCGTTGCATTTCACACAAAATGCTGCTCTAATCTTCTAGCTGCTCAGAATCGCACAAAGGAATTTTTAAAAGCATTGCTGTGGCCATGCGTAAAAGGGAAAGATGGCATTGAATGCCCACTTACAGCTGAAAAGGGCTCAGCCATCAACATTGATTTGCTCAATGGGAAATTGATTGTCCTGACGTACACGTAAATAAGTATTGTCTTGTTTTGAGATATTATCTATATATTTTTTCTTATTAACCCTCATCAAAGAGGATTGATATTGACATAGGGGTGATGCAGCAACAATCACGATCAAAACTTCCAATTATATAGATCAAGCAATTCCCTGATATTATGTAAATGAATAGTCCTTTGTCAATACATTATTAAGATATTCCTCCCCTTCCTTCTAATAACCATGCATATAGTCTCTTTGAGCCTCTCTAGGGAGTTCTTATACTCTGGTTAGGTGGGAGGTTCTGAGGTACTGTAAGGTCATTGAGGGTTTCCATCCTTCTGCTCTGGAGTTGATTGTGTAGAAGAGGAGAAATGAGTGTGCCCTTGATTTGAGGCCTCCGTGCAAGCCCTCTTATTCCCCCGGCAGCCCTCTCCTGCTGGGGCCTGGAGTCCACCTTTACCCCCTCTCTCTCTCCGCACTGAGAGACACACACTGCTGCATTTAGAGAGACTGGCTCTGTCTGTGTGTTCTCAAAGTCACTTCACAGGATGGAGAATTCTGAAATTCTAACCTTGTCCTACTGTGTACGTCCTCTAGACAACTATCATTGTTATACAGTACATATACACTACATAGCCAAAAGTACCCCTTCGAATGAGTGGATTCAGCTACTGCAGCCACATCGAGCACACAGCCATGCAATCTCCATAGACAGACATTGGCAGTAGAGTGGCCCGTACTGAAGAGTTCAGTGACTTTCAACGTGACACCGTCATAGGATGCCACCTTTCCACCAAGTCAGTTAGTCAAATTTCTGCCCTGCTAGAGCTGCCCCGGTCAACTGTAAGTGCTGTTATTGTGAAGTGAAAACGTCTAGCAGCAACAACGGCTCAGCTGCGAAGTGGTAGGCCACACAAGCTCACAGAACGGGACTGCTGAGTGCTGAAGCGCGCAGCATGTAAAAATCGTCTGTCTTCGGTTGCAACACTCACTACGAAGTTCCAAACTGCCTCTGGAAGCAATATCAGCACAATAACTTTTCGTTGGGAGCTTCATGAAATGGCTTTTCATGGCCGAGCAGCTGCACACAAGCCTAAGATCACCATGCGTAATGCTAAGCGTCGGCAGGAGTGGTGTAAAGCTCACCACCATTGGACTCTGGAGCAGTGGAAACGTGTTCTCTGGAGTGATTAATCATTCTTCACCATCTGGCAGTCCGACGGTTGAATCTGGGTTTGGCGGATGCCAGGAGAACGCTACCTGCCCAAATGCATAGTGCCAACTGTAAAGTTTGGTTGAGGAGGAATAATGGTGTGAGGCTGGTATTCATGGTTCGGGCTAGGCTCCTTATTTCCATTGAAGGGAAATCTTAATGCTACAGCATACAATGACATTCTAGACGATTCGGTGCTTCCAATTTTCTGGCAACAGTTTGGGGAAGGCCCTTTAATGTTTCAGCATGACAATGCTCCCATGGACAAAGCGAGGTCAATACAGAAATGGTTTGTCGAGGTCATTGTGGAAGAACTTGACTGGCCTGCACAGAGCCCTGACCTCAACCCCATCGAACGCCTTTTGGATGAATTGGAACACCGACTGTGAGCCAGGCATAATCACCCAACATCAGTGCCCGACCTCACTTATGCTCTTGTGGCTGAATGGAAGCAAGTTCCCGCAGCAATGTTCCAACATCCAGAGGAAAGCCTTCCCAGAAGAGTGGAGGCTGTTATAGCAGCAAAATGGGACCAACTCCATATTAATGCCCATGATTTTGGAATGAGATGTTCGACGCGCAGGTGCCCACATACTTTTGGCCATGTAGTGTACATGTTTGGCATGTCAATTACTGGACAGGATGGATAATTCTTGACTGGTCCTACTTTGTATGTGATGTAGCCAACTACCATTGTTATACAGTACATACAATATACTTATTATATGTCTGGCATGTCAATGAACGAATGCAGAGAGGCACAAACAGACTGGACCACCAGGCTAGGAGAGTTCTGATTGTGCCACGAGGCATTCAGAAGCCCTCTAGTGTAGGAATACTGTATGTTTGTTTTATTGTTGTATCTTTCAACTAAAACCAGACATTCCAAAGTTAATGAATGAAGTGTCTGCTTTGAACCCAATAATTGTTATTCTTTAATATTTTAATGTAGTTCAAGTGAGTGGGATTAATTGTGAGAGACAATGCTGTTGATGTTACATTACCCTAATCCACTGAATAGATGGTTTCAGAGACTCTGATGGAGGGCTTAGAGACAAATCAAAATGAAATTATTACTGCATCATTTCAATTAGAAAACACAGTAAAAAACGATATGCAAATGTGGGACACATATTAATAATTAGGATCCTTTTATGTTCTGTGGCGTTACTGAAATGGATTCTGAGGATAAACTGGGGTTACGTCCCACCAGAGCCAAAAGTATTGCACTATGTAGGGAATAGGGTGCCCATTTCGGACGCAGCCTGGAACACGTGTCATCAGCCTGAATTTCCCCCAAACACTGCCTCCTCCTGTTTTGCTGGTGAAAAATGGCATTGTCCCTGAGATGTCTATGGGTGATGGATGAGGGCCTCTGGCATGTCTTAGTGCCTCCTCCACTCGTTAATAGATCATTACTTCTTACCAATGACGCTCCCATCCTCCAGTGGCTGTCACGGCACAGCGTCGCAGCCTGTGTCGTCTGTGGAATACACATCAAAGCTGAGGCTCATGCCGCACACAATCTGCCTGTGACATTTCCCTCTCTCACACTAATGAACCAAAGGAAGATTGGGGAATGAATTGGAGGAGGACACAGACAGACAGACAGACAGACAGACAGACAGACAGACAGACAGACAGACAGACAGACAGACAGACAGACAGACAGACACAGACACATTTAAGCTGTAGATTAGAATTTCAACCCATTGGTGCTGCATCTGAAGTGAACTGGCGCTGAAATGAAATGAAGCTAATTGTCTACCTACAGTAATGGCACAGGGGCCCGCTGAAGTTGGAGTGAGGGCATTTGATGAATATAGATCAGTATGCAGACTTTAGATTGGTGGAATACAGGGTCATCCTATTTCTTGAATAAGCAATTGGGGAGATTGCAGACACCTGAGATTTCAGGTTGCATTTTCTTAGGGATGCTGTTTCCCTCTCTGCTCTGTTTTGGGACCCAATTGATTTAGAGCAGATGAAACCCATTTACCATAATCCGGTGAAGCATGTGTTCAATTTACAGCAGTCTGGTGTACCCCTCTTCGGTGAATCCAATGATATCTTCCTGGATGTCACATTAACTAGTCTCTTGAATCATGTTGATTTCCTGGCCTGATTTCTTGTACCTGAGCATGGAGGATGAAAATGGAAAATGACATTGGGATATGTGCCCTCAGCTCTCGAGACGATTCTCTTTCCTCTGAAGTCTACTCCCGTTCTCCATAACATTTCTTGTGGAATACTATTTTTGGCGCCTACCATCCGATGCATTTATATCAAAAGTACCATGATGGTATGACTCAGCAAATCAATGCTTAGAAACAGCCATGTTGTGGTGGTGTGAAAGAATGGTATTTTATAAAGATAATTAATTTTGATGCACACGTTAGCACTTTTTGGAGAAAAACTCATTAGCAATTATAACACTCCAATAGGACATGAGTGCCGTGTCTAGACTCAAGAAAATGGATTACTCACTAATGGGATGCTGTGCTGGAGCCTCAATCACTAATTTGTTCTCAGGCCCCAAGAGCATGGGGTGAGGTGTTTAGTGAACTACGGGGAGCTCCTAAAGTATTTGGACAGTGAGAATGTTGTTGTTGATTTAGCTCTGTACTCCAGCACTTTGGATTTGAAATAATGCAATGACTAATAGGTTAAAGTGCAGACTGTCAGCTTTAATAATTTGAGAGTATTTCCCTCCATATCGGGTAAATCATTTAGAAATCCCAGCACTTTTTGTACATAGTCCCCCTATTTTAGGGGACCAAAAGTATTGGAACAAATTCACATATATGTGTATTAAAGTTACTACATCAGGCTTGTCACTCTACAAATTTGTTTCGATGCATTTGCTGTTTGTTTTGGTTGTGTTTCAGATTATTTTGTGCCCAATAGAGATGAATGGTCAATAATGTATTGTGTCATTTTGGAGTCACTTTTATTGTAAATAAGAATAGAATATGTTTTTAAACAATTCTACATTAATGTGGAGGCTAACATGATTACGGATAATCAATGAATCGTGAATAATGATTAGTGAGAAAGTTACAGAGTCATACATTTCATACCCCAAAAAAATTCTAACCTCTGTTATTTTTTTTCTGCCTATTATTTGCACACACTGTATATAGATTTTCTATTGTGTTTTTGACTGTACGTTTTGTTTATCCCATATGTAACTCTGTGTTGTTGTTTTTAGCACACTGCTTTGCTTTATCTTGGCCAGGTTGCAGTTGTAAATGAGAACTTGTTCTCAACTGGCTTACCTGGTTAAATAAAGGTGAAATAAAATAAATAAAATAAATTTTAATGGTGAGAGGTTAGCATGTCTTGGGGGTATGATACGCTCCATGACTAAAAGTATGTGGACACCTGCTTGTCGAGCATTAATATGGAGTTGGTTCCCCCCTTTGCTGCTATAACAGCCTCCACTCTTCTGGGAAGGCTTTCCACTAGATGTTGGAACATTGCTGCGGGGACTTGCTTCCATTCAGCCACAACAGCATTACTGAGGTTGGGCACTGATGTTGGGCGATTAGGCCTGGCTCGCAGTCGGCGTTCCAATTCATCCCAAAGGCGTTCGATGGAGTTGAGGTCAGGGCTCTGTGCAGGCCAGTCAAGTTCTTCCACACAGATCTCAACAAACTATTTCTGTATGGACCTCGCTTTGTGCACGGTCACATTGTCATGCTGAAACAGGAAATGGCCTTCCCCAAACTGTTGCCACAAAGTTGGAAGCACAGAATCGTCTAGAATGTCGTTGTATGCTGTAGCGTTAAGATTTCCCTTCACTGGAACTAAGGGGCCTATCCCAAACCATGAAAAACAGCCCCAGACCATTACTCCTCCTCCACCCAACTTTACAGTTGGCGCTATGCATTCGGGCAGGTAGCGTTCTCCTGGCATCCGCCAAACCCAGATTAGTTTGTCAGACTGCCAGATGGTGAAGCGTGATTCATCACTCCAGAGAACGCGTTTACACTGCTCCAGTGTCCAATGGTGGCAAGCTTTTCATCACTCCAGCCTACGCGCATGGTGATCTTAGGCTTGTGTGCGGCTGCTCGGCTATGGAAACCAATTTCTTGAAGCTCCCGACGAACAGTTCTTGTGCTGACGTTGCTTCCAGAGGCAGTCTGGAACTTGGTAGTGAGTGTTTCAACCGAGGACAGACGATTTTTACGCTCTGTGCGCTTCAGCACTTGGTGGTCCCGTTCTATGAGCTTGTGTGTCCTACCACTTCGCGGTTGAGCCGTTGTTGCTCCTAGACGTTTCCACTTCACAATAACAGCCCTTACAGGTGACCGGGGCAGCCCTAGCAGGGCAGAAATGTGACAAACTGACTTGTTGGAAAGGTGGTATCCTATGATGGTGCCATGTTGAAAGTCACTGAGCTCTTCAGTAAGGCCATTCTACTGCCAATGTTTGTCTATGAAGATTGCATGGCTGTGTGCTTGAGTTTATACACCAGTCAGCAATGGGTGTGTCTGAAATAGCCGAATCCACTAATTCGAAGGGGTGTCCACATACTTTTGTATATATAGTGTATTTGTGCGTCTGTAACTTTCTCACTCATCATTATTCACAATTAATTCACAACTATCCGTAATCATGGTAGCATCCACATTAATGTAGAAGTATTTAGAAACATATTCAATTATTTTTTTTACAATAAAAGTGACTCCAAAATGAAACAATACATTATTTACCATTCATTTCTATTGGGCACAAAATAATCTGAAACAAACAGAAAATGCATCCAACAAGTTAGTAGAGTCACAAGCTTGATGTAATCATTGTGTGCTTGGAATATGGGACCAAATACTACACTTTTGACTACTTTAATACACATAAGTGAATTTGTCCCCTAAAATGGGGGGACTATGTACAAAAGTGCTGTAATTTCTAAACGGTTCACACAATATCAAATCCTAAATGCTGGAGTAAAGAGCCAAAACAACAAAACATTTGTCACTGTCCCAATACTTTGTGTGTGTGTGTGTGTGTAAAAGCCTGTATGTAGGGGGATCAGGGGGCACATAGACAGTGAGCAGAGGTCCTATTCATGGAGACCCACCAACAAACCAGAGCTTTTAATTCAGTGTAACAGGAATTAAAACTCAATTTGCCTTGAGTAATAGCCAGCCAGACAATGAGCAATCTCTTTTGTCTTGTGTCAGGCATTCATTCGATGAATCCTCCTTCTCACCCCAGCTTGACCCCATTCACTCTTTTTATTAAAAACAATTTTGCTCGCTATTTTCCCCTCACCCTGTATCGATCCCAGCCGGGTTTTAGAGGCACTTTTAATTTCATTGTCATTTGACACTATTTGAGTAGCTTTAAAACAATCAAGAAAATCCAATTGGCAGATCCATTATGTTGGCTGATGTGGAGGTTAGGGGCCTGGGCTGGGCTCCCGGGTGTTTGCCCTGGGATGTGTTGTCACCAGGGGAGCAGGGGAAAGGAACAGGGGGGATTTTATTTGAAAGACATGGGAAGTGAAGCAGATCAATCCCATCATGCTTTAGGGCTGTGAATAGTGCTGTGCTTTCTTTGATTACTTCCTCATTAGCAGTATTTGTTTTAAAGCCAAAGCGATGCTCTTATACTCTGTGGATTCACCCAGTCCAAGCCTAGGGTTCCATCCCAAATGGCACCCCATACCCTATATAGGGCACCACTTTTGACCAGGACCAATAGGGCTCTGTTCAAAAGTAGTGCACTATGTAGGGAATAGGGTGCCATTTGGCACGAAGCCATAGTCTCTGGAGGTCCTACTCAAGCTGTGGCGGACAACGTAACATAAGCCCTTTGCAGTGGGCGAGTGTTAGCGTGAGACTGGCTTTTCTCCTTTGTTGCAGACTCATGGTGCTGTGAACGGATGGGCTTGAGATCACTCTGAGTCCTGTGTGTCTCGTTTTTAAAGACCTTTAGAGAAACTTTTAAAATCCCTCATCCGGAAATAACTAGCCCTAACTCTGCAGGACCTCTAAAATGAAGAACAGTCAGTGCTCAGGGTTGCCAAGTCTGACGAGGGAGTGTGTGAGCTAAATAGTGGAGAAGATTCAGAAAAAGGTCACACTAATCATGAGGAGAGAGCGAGGAGATTTTACAGGGGATTGAGACTCAGATCCCTTTATAGTTACTGTAATGCAATGCATCATCTGTGTCAGCTGTCCACTGTAGAACTGTCAAAGCCTACACAGGCTATTACAGGCAGTGGTTGTGTATCTAAACTGAGGGATTACAAATGGAAGTCACAAAGCAATTGACTCAGTCACTCTCTTTATAATAACTGTTTCTTCTTAATCATTATTCTTAATAATTTCCTTATGTTGACTAAGGCAATGCATTCAAAGCTGTAATGTGAGCATTAGGATTCACTGAAGACTAGAATTCGATTTTCATAATATTATATTTTCCTCTTATGACAATATACAGTATGTGTTTTATAGTTAGATTGATGGGCTGCTTACTCTACCGTACTAATCCTATCTCTCTCTCTCTCTCTCTCTCTCTCTCTCTCTCTCTCTCTCTCTCTCTCTCTCTCTCTCTCTCTCTCTCTCTCTCTCTCTCTCTCTCTCTCTCTCTCTCTCTACCTCCTTTCCCAGCCTGTGAGCTGATGACCCAGGGCATCCTGGCTCTGGTCACCTCTACGGGCTGTGCCTCGGCCAGCGCCCTCCAATCCCTGACGGACGCCATGCACATCCCGCACCTGTACGTCCAGCGCAGCGGTGAGGGCTCTCCACGCACCGCCTGCCAGCTCAATCCCAGTCCTGACGGACAGCGCTACACCCTAGCAGCGCGCCCGCCCGTCCACCTCAACGAAGTCATGCTCACGCTGGTCGGCGAGCTGCGCTGGCAGAAGTTCATTGTCTTTTATGACAATGAGTACGGTAAGTGTGGAGTACAGAGTGACGCCCGCTGTGGCTAGCTAGTGAACTTGCTTCAAAGCTGGAGCTAAAAGGATTCTGGAGCATGGTGGAAGGAGGTTGATGACGAGGGGTATGGGCGTGAGGGGTGAAGGGTGGGGTGTTTCCAACGACACAGGTGCTCCAATCAATGAAGCCCCATCTTAAATAATACCACAGCACCACCTCACCTCTTACTTTGCTGATTGCTACTTTATTGAGGAAAATGTACTTACTGTGATATGTGGTTGTCCCACCTAGCTATCTTAAGATGAATGCACTAACTGTAAGTTGCTCTGTAAGTTGCTAAATGACAAATGTAAATGTATGATGAAATGTACTATACAGCAGCTCCGTGATTGGATCCATGATTTTACAGCATGTTCCTTGCAGCTCAATGCTTTTAGATTAGAATACAATTTCCTATTTTATATTGTTCCATTATAGGTCTATATGAGTCTACATTTGTGAAGGTATAGAGAGGCAACAGAAAAGTTCAGAAGTTCAACCTGTCTATGTTTGGTTTGCTTCAGTGATGCCCTTGAACTAGGGTCTTTATCAGTATTACCCAGGTTATTTAATTATTGTCGGATGACTGCTTACCGGCATGTTCCACTGCTTTTCTAGAGCTGATGAAACCTGAGATTGTTTTCAATAGAACCTGGCAGCACAACACGTCTAGCACAACATTCTGATCTTTTCCAGAGCTGATCTGATTGGTCAAAAGACCAATTAGTGAAAAAGATATCAGAATTAAACGCAGTTTATGAGGGACTTTCAGTTCTTCAATATGGGATGTGGATTCTCAGAACAGTATAGCAGATTGCAGTGCATGTGTGGGTGGCATAGGCCATGTTAGGGGTAAGATAATCTGGCTGTTAATCTGTTATTCATCAAAAACATACTGATACGGCACTCTATCCATATGAAGAAGAGATTAGAAATGGGTATTATATCTTAATGTGTTGTGGTTCTTAATTTGTTGTGTTAGTAAATGTGGCATTCTAATATTAATGGTTTTAATTGCATTCATAAACCTGTTTGTTTCACTGTATTAGCTTGTATTGCATCCTATACTTGGACTTTTAAGAAAGCAAGTGATATAAATGTACTTCTAAGGCAATTAAGATAGCTAGTGAATATAGAGGGTTAGTCTGTAGAGGATTGGTTTAATGTGAATCCTTAAAAGATTTCCCCACAGTATCTTCATATAACATATAAATTCCTATGGAGTTCTGCACATAGCTTGTTGCATCATCCCCAGGTAGTTTTAGCCAATTAATCAAATCAAATTGTATTTGTCAGTGAAATGCTTACTTACGGGTCCTTTTTCCAACAATGCAGAGTTAAAGAAAAAAAATTTCATTAAAAAATTGAAATAGTGACACAAGGAATAAATAAACAGTGAATAACAATAAGGAGTAAAAATAACATGCTATATACAGGAAGTACCAGTACAGAGTCTATGTGCAGAGGTACAAGGTACTGTAGCTATGTACATATACAGTGAGCTCCAAAAGTATTGGGACAGTGACAAATTGTTTGTTGTTTTGGCTCTGTACTCCAGCGCTTTGGATTTGAAATGATACAATGACTATGATGTTAAAGTGAAGACTGTCAGCTTTAATCTGAACCGTTTAGAAATTAGAGCACTTTTTGTACATAGTCCCCCCATTTTAGGAGACCAAAAGTATTGGAACAAATTCACTTATGTGTATTAAAGTAGTCAAACGTTTATTATTTGGTCCCATATTCCTAGCACACGATGATTACATCAAGGTTGTGACTCTACAAACTTGTTGGATGCATTTGCAGTTTGTTTTGGTTGTGTTTCAGATTATTTTGTGCCCAATAGAAATTAATGGTAAATAATGTATTGTCATTTTTGAGTCACTTTTATTGTAAATAAGAATAAAATATGTTTCTAAACACTTCTACATTAATGTGGATGCTACCATGATTACGGATAATCCTGAATGAATCGTGAATAATGATGAGTGAGAAAGTTACAGACACATAAATATAATTACCCAAAAAAATGCTAAACTCACCTGTTATTGTAATCATGAGAGGTTAGCATGTCTCAAATTAAAGCTGACAGTCTGCACTTTTACCTCATAGTCATTGCATAATTAAAAATAATTTGTCACTGTCCCAATACTTTTGGAGCTCACTGTAGGTAGGGGTAAAGTGACTAGGCAACAGGATAGATAATAGACAGTAGCAGCAGCATATGTGGTGAGTGTGAAAGTGTGTGTGTGTGTGGCGCCAGTATGCATGTGTGCGCATGTTATGTGTGTGTGTGGGTGTATGTAGTGCGAGGGTGTGTGTGTTGGGATGTCAGTGTGAGTATGTGACTGTGTAGGTAGAGTCCAGTGTGTGTGCATAGAGTCAGTACAAGAGAGTTAGTGCAAAAAAAGGTAAATGAGGTAGTCCTTGTAGCCATTTGATTGGCTATTTAACAGTCTTGTTTAGCAGTCTTATGGCTTGGGGGTTGAAGCTGTTCAGGGTCCTGTTGGTTCCACACTTGATGCACTGGGGCCTTCCTCTGACACCGCCTAACCTCTTACCTGTATGCAGTTCTATTAGGTTTTGCAACCAGTGGGATATTTTGCTAGTACTTTAAAGAGTTTTAGAGGCCATAGAGGATGCATAATGTCTTCCTGTTCTCAAGGTAAACAAGCATGCATGTGGACGTTACAAAAGAGGGTTACGCAACACTATACTTTACAATCGAAGGTCATAACAGAGCACAACAAAATGGTTGTCACTGAACCATCTGACTCACCAAATGAGTTTGAGCATAGACAGGCATGTCCAAGCCAGCTTTTTCCTCCCCACCACTCCATCCCCCCAAACCCAGCCTCAACAATATCCCTCCCTTTGATGAGCAAAGGCATTAAAAAGTGAGGGGAGGAGAAAAAGGCACATTTATTCAAATTAAGGCCTTTGTTTAAGTTTATTAGGAGCAGATGGGGTCTGGGTTTGGTTGTCCAGGCCTGGCTCCAGCCTGGCCCAGGCCTGACAGCTGAATGATAATGATTAAGGAGAGACCTTGGATTGCATTGCTGCTTCCATCCCATCTCCCCCTTCTCCCCCCTGCCTCCCCTGCCTCCCTTGCCTCCCCTGCCTCCCTTGCCTACCCTGCCCTCTCTTAACCTCCATGCTCATTCTCCCTTTAATTCTTTCATTCTGTCTGTCTCGCATTCTCTCTCTCTTCGCCTTCCACTCTAATTCACTTTCTGTCTATGTGTGTGTGTCTCTCTCTCTCTCTCTCTGTTTATTTTGCTGTCACACTCTCTCTCTCGCTTTCTCTCTCTCATTCTTTTTCTCAGACACTTCCTCATGGAAATCCTGTTTCGCTCCTTAAAGCACAGACAATTCCCTCTTCTTGCTTGCTGACAAAAGGACAAAAGGGCAAATCCCTCTACCTGTTTTAGAAATGTGGGCACTGATGCTGCTTGAAATGCAGAAATAGCATTTTTTTATTTTTTTACTTCAGTCCCATAAACAGTGTGGAGTAGACCGTTTTTGTTTGGCATATGGTTAGTAAACTGCTGAAACAACATTTACTGCTCTGCTGTCTCCATGTAGTCTGGCTAACATCTAACTCGAAGTCCTCCTGACTTTACCCGGGTCGCGTCAGCCAGGCTATTCGCCATCATAGCTGATTGTGAAAGCAGTCATTTTGGTTATACCATGCACGACACTTGCTACATAGCACTGCTTTGAACATGGTGTCAGTCTTGTGCAAAATAACAGAGTGAGTAATGAATTAATAAATTAATTAATTAATTAATTAAAGGTGCACTATGCAGAAATCGCTCCACCATTACTAACATTCTAATAATTTCAATTTATGTGACAAAACAAGCAAGTATAGTACAGAGAATCATTGTACCATCTTAACCGCTGTGAAATATATTTTCCCATAACCCAAAATATTGTATTTTCAGGTGTTTGAGCCTGGTGTACAAAACTGAAAGTAAAAGACGCAAAAACAAAACTTAAGAACGTGAAGCATAGAAATAGCACACATAGAACAGATATGCCGCTTCTTAGATTTGCTTTCAATGAGAATGACATATCTATAACTCACAATTGTATGTGAATTTGGTCGGGTCGCCCAAAAAGTTACATATTGCACCTTTAACAAACGAGACCCACTCTGCCTCACCATCTCTCCGCCTCACAGCTCTCCAGCCTCGGCCAGGAACGAGGCTCATATCTCCCTTACTGATGTCTGATTTATAGGGGCATTGGCTGGGCTATGGAATGTCATTATCCCGAGGGAGGCGTTGGGACCTAGGATTTAGACAGAATGAAGAAATGTGGAGAGAAGGGCAAAAACACACCACAGCTACAGTTCATTGAATTGATTTGCCAATTGCATTGATCTGCTCCGCTTTGGCTCGCGCTGCGGCTCCGCCGAATATTCCACCAAGCATGACACAGCAGCTAGTACCACATCAAATATGGACTCCCAATCACAGACAGGCGGGCTGGGTTGAGGCTGGCTGCAGTCAGTGTCTGTGTCTGAATTGGCACCCTCTCCCCTATGTAGTGCAGTACTTTTGACCAGGTTCCATAGAACTTTGGTCAAAAGTAGTGCACTATTTTGGGAATAGGGTGCCATTTGGGACGTATACTGGGACCTCCTGTTTTCATCAGCACCAATAAGAGGCACCTGTTAGCCAGCGGGAACGAAAGCCTCCTGACTTTGTGAAAACAGGAACGAAAGCCTCCTGACTTTGTGAAAACAGAAGAAAAAAACAAGGGAGAGTGAGGTGAAAAGCAATGAGGGCTGGATGATGTGTGTTGACTCACAGGGTTCTGACCTGACATTGCTGTACATGGGTTGCTGCCTTTGTTTCTGCCTGATGGTTTACAATGCTGTCTGGAGCTGACATGTTGTAGTAGGCCTATACACTGAGTGTACAAAACATTAAGAACACCTGCTCTTTCCAAGACATAGACTGACCAGGTGAATCCAGGTGAAAGTTATGATCCCTTATTGATGTCACTTCAATCAGTGTAGATGAAGGGGAGGAGACAGGTTAAAGAAGGATTTTAAGCCTTGAGACAATTGAGACATGGATTGTGTGTGTGTGCCATTCAGAAGGTGAATGGACAAGACAAAAGATTGAAGTGCCTTTGAACAGGGTATGGTTGTAGGTGCCAGGCGCATCAGTTTTGTGTCAAGAACTGCAATGCTGCTGGGTTTTTCACGTTCAACCGTTTCCCATGTGTATCAAGAATGGTCCACCACCCAAAGGAAATCCAGCCAACTTGACACAACTGTGGGAAGCATTGGAGTCAACATGGGCCAGCCTCCCTGTGGAACGCTTGACACCTTGTAGAGCCCATTCCCAGACGAATTGAGGCTGTTCTGAGGGCAAAGGGGGGCGGTACAACTCAATATTAGGAAGGTGTACATAATGTTTTGTACACTCAGTGTTTATTAGTATGTTTGAGTTATAGGGGGTCATTTCAATCAAGGTTGGGGTCAATTCAGTAAGTGGTTTGAATTTAAAAATGGAAAAGGTTTGAAATAAATAGCTTCTCCTTTTCCGTTTATTGACAAATCATTGAAAATGGATGCCATTTTTCAATTATAGAATTTGAATTTCAGTTTACTTTCTGAATTGACTGACTTCAATTCAAATTGACCCAATCCTGATTTCAGTAGTTACCTGCTAGTATGTCACTGGGTGTACAAAACACTAGGAACACCTGCTCTTTCCATGACATAGACCATCCAGGTGAAAGCTATGATCCCTTATTGATGTCACTTGTTAAATCCACTTCAACAGTGTAGATGAAGGGGAGGAGACAGGTTAAAGAAGGATTTTTAAGCCTTGAGACAATTGAGACATGGATTGTGTATGCGTGCCATTCAGAGGGTTAATGGGCAAGACAAAAGCCTTTGAACGGGGTATGGTAGTAGGTGCCAGGCGGTTTGAATGTATCAAGAACTTCAACGCTGCTGGGTTTTTCACACTCAACAGTTTGCTGTGTGTATCAAGAATGGTCCACCACCCAAAGGACATCCAGCCAACTTGACACAACTGTGGTAAGCATTGGAGTCAACATGGGCCAGCATCCCTGTGGAACGCTTTCGACAACTTGTAGAGTCCATGCCCAACGAATTGAGGCTGTTCTAAGGGCAAAAGGGTGTTGAACTCAATATTAGTAAGGTGTTCCTAATGTTTGGTACACTCAGTGTATTTTTATGTTGGTGAGGGGTCATTTATAGGGGTCAGGGTTAACTGGTTGAGTGGATACACAGGTTCAGGGTTCGCATAAGATTTTCATAATCACTATCAGAGTTAGCATGCACTAACCTATACTGACACTCTAGATACTGCCTTGAATGCAGGGCATTGAAGTTCAGCACCAGTTCAACACTCCCTGTGCCTGACCTGATGTGCTAATACTTTTCCTCTTAGCACTCTAGCTGGAATTATTAATTTACTTCTGGCCTAATTTTGCTTTAGCATGTACAGGTAACTGCCAAAATAATGGAAACACGAGTAAATGAGAAATGCAAAGTATATTTAATTATTTTGGCTACCATGGCTATGCCCCCATAGGATGACAATGCCCCCATCCACAGGGCACGAGTGGTCACTGAATCATTTCAAATCAAATCAAATCAAATGTTATTGGTCACATGCGCCGAATACAACAGGTGCAGACATCACAGTGAAATGCTTACTTACAGCCCTTAACCAACAGTGCATTTATTTTTAACAAAAACGTAAAAATAAAACAACAACAAAAAAAGTGTTGAGAAAAAAAAGAGCAGAAGTAAAATAAAATAACAGTAGGGAGGCTATATATACAGGGGGGTACCGTTGCAGAGTCAATGTGCGGGGGCACCGGCTGGTTGAGGTAATATGTACATGTGGGTAGAGTTAAAGTGACTATGCATAAATAATTAACAGAGTAGCAGCAGCGTAAAAAGGATGGGGTGGGGGGGGCAGTGCAAATAGTCTGGGTAGCCATGATTAGCTGTTCAGGAGTCTTATGGCTTGGGGGTAGAAGCTGTTGAGAAGTCTTTTGGAACTAGACTTGGCTCTCCGGTACCGCTTGCCGTGCGGTAGCAGAGAGAACAGTCTATGACTAGGGTGGCTGGAGTCTTTTACAATTTTGAGGGCCTTCCTCTGACACCGCCTGGTATAGAGGTCCTGGATGGCAGGAAGCTTGGCCCCAGTGATGTACTGGGCCGTACGCACTACCCTCTGTAGTGCCTTGCGGTCGGAGGCCAAGCAGTTGCCATACCAGGCGGTGATGCAACCAGTCAGGATGCTCTCGATGGTGCAGCTGTATAATTTTTTGAGGATCTGAGGATCCATGCCAAATCTTTTCAGTCTCCTGAGGGGGAATAGGCTTTGTCGTGCCCTCTTCACGACTGTCTTGGTGTGTTTGGACCATGATAGTTCGTTGGTGATGTGGACACCAAGGAACTTGAAGCTCTCAACCTGTTCCACTACAGCCCCGTCGATGAGAATGGGGGCGTGCTCAGTCCTCTTTTTTTTCCTGTAGTCCACAATCATCTCCTTTGTCTTGGTCACGTTGAGGGAGAGGTTGTTGTCCTGGCACCACACGGCCAGGTCTCTGACCTCCTCCCTATAGGCTGTCTCATCGTTGTCGGTGATCAGGCCTACCACTGTTGTGTCGTCGGCAAACTTAATGTTGGTGTTGGAGTCGTGCCTGGCCATGCAGTCATGGGTGAACAAAGAGTACAGGAGGGGACTGAGCACGCACCCCTGAGGGGCCCCCGTGTTGAGGATCAGTGTGGCAGATGTGTTGTTACCTACCCTTACCACCTGGGGGCGGCCCGTCATGAAGTCCAGGATCCAGTTGCAGAGGGAGGTGTTTAGTCCCAGGATCCTTAGCTTAGTGATGAGCTTAGAGGGCACTATGGTGTTGAATGCTGAGCTGTAGTCAATGAATAACATTCTCACGTAGGTGTTCCTCTTGTCCAGGTGGGAAAGGGCAGTGTGGAGTGCAATAGAGATTGCATCATCTGTGGATCTGTTGGGGCGGTATGCAAATTGGAGTGGGTCTAGGGTTTCTGGGATAATGCTGTTGATGTGAGCCATGACCAGCCTTTCAAAGCACTTCATGGCTACAGACGTCAGTGCTACGGGTCGGTAGTCATTTAGGCAGGTTATCTTAGAGTCCTTGGGCACGGGGACTATGGTGGTCTGCTTGAAACATGTTGGTATTACAGACTCAGTCAGGGACATGTTGAAAATGTCAGTGAAGACACTTGCCAGTTGGTCAGCACATGCTCGGAGTACACGTCCTGGTAATCCGTCTGGCCCTGCAGCCTTGTGAATGTTGACCTGCTCAAAAGTCTTACTCACATCGGCTACGGAGAGCGTGATCACATAGTCATCCGGAACAGCTGGTGCTCTCATGCATGCTTCAGTGTTGCTTGCCTCGGGCGAGCATAGAAGTGGTTTAGCTCGTCTGGTAGGCTTGTGTCACTGGGCAGCTCACGGCTGTGCTTCCCTTTGTAGTCTGTAATAGTTTTCAAGCCCTGCCACATCCGACGAGCGTCAGAGCCAGTGTAGTACGATTCAATCTTAGTCCTGTATTGACTCTTTGCCTGTTTGATGGTTCGTCGGAGGGCATAGCGGGATTTCTTATAAGCGTCGGGTTAGAGTCCCGTTCCTTGAAAGCGGCAGCTCTACCCTTTAGCTCAGTGCGGATGTTTCCTGTAATCCATGGCTTCTGGTTGGGGTATGTACGTACGGTCACTGTGGGGACAACATCATCGATGCACTTATTGATGAAGCCAGTGACTGATGTGGTGTACTCCTCAATGCTGTCTGAAGAATCCCGGAACATGTTCCAGTCTGTGCTAGCAAAACAGTCCTGTAGCTTAGCATCTGCGTCATCTGACCACTTTTTTATTAACTTAGTCACTGGTGCTTCCTGCTTTAGTTTTTGCTTATAAGCAGGAATCAGGAGGATAGAGTTATGGTCAGATTTGCCAAATGGAGGGCGAGGGAGAGCTTTGTATGCGTCTCTGTGTGTGGAGTAAAGGTGGTCTAGAGTTTTTTTCCTCTGGTTGCACATTTAACATGCTGGTAGAAATTAGGTAGAACGGATTTAAGTTTCCCTGCATTAAAGTCCCCGGCCACTAGGAGCGCTGAATCTGGATGAGCGTTTTCCTGTTGATTTATGGCCTAGTACAACTCATTCAGTGCAATCTTAATGCCAGCATTGGTTTGTGGTGGTAAATAGACAGCTATGAAAAATATAGATGAAAACTCTCTTGGTAAATAGTGTGGTCTACAGCTTATCATAAGATACTCTACCTCAGGCGAGCAGAACCTCGAGACTTCCTTAGTATTTGATTTTGTGCACCAGCTGTTGTTTACAAATATACACAGACCGCCACCCCTTGTCTTACCGGAGTCAGCCGTTCTATCCTGCCGATGTAGCGTATAGCCCACTAGCTGTATGTTATCAATGTCGTCATTCAGCCACGACTCGGTGAAACATAAGATATTACAGTTTTTAATGTCCCGTTGGTAGGATAACCGTAATCTTAAATCATCCAATTTATTTTCAAATGATTGAACGTTGGCTAATAGGATTGATGGGAGAGGCAGTTTACTCGCTCGCCGTCGGATCCTTACAAGGCACCCCGATCTACGTCCACGATATCTCCGTCTCTTTCTCATGCGAATGACGGGGATTTGGGCCTTGTCGGGTGTCTGTAGGATATCCTTCGCGGCCGCCTCGTTGAAGAAAACATCTTCGTCCAATACGAGGTGAGTAATCGCTGTCCTGATATCCAGAAGCTCTTTTTGGTTATAAGAGACGATGGCAGAAACATTATGTACAAAATAAATTACAAATAACGCGGAAAAACACACATAATAGTACAATTGGTTAGAGGGCTGTAAAACGGCAGCCATCTTCTCCGGTGCTGTTAGTAGTTTGATGAGCATGAAAATGATGTAAACCATATGGCAGTCTCAGTCACCAGATCTCAACCCAATTGAACACTTATGGGAGGTTCTGGAGTGGCACCTGAAACTACGTTTTCCACCACCATCAACAAAACACAAAAGTATGGAATTTCTCGTGGGAAAATTGTGTTGCATCTTTCCAATAGAGTTCCAGACACTTGTAGAATCTATGCCAAGGTGCATTGAAGCTGTTCTGGCTCGTGGTTGCCCAATGCCCTATTAAGACACTTTCTTTTGGCAGTTACCTGTATTTTCCCAGTCTAGACGTTTGGTCCGCAACAATTTCATTATATTTAGTGGTGTGCCTTTATTAATCACAGGCCGTAAAGTGAGGGTGGGTGATTACTGTAGCAGTTCTTAATGCCCACTGTCCTGTTATTAATGCCAGCCTCAGTATAAATAAACAAATATCAGCCTGCGGAGGTGATTTCATTTATGGACGAGGTGGAGGAAAGGAGATGTCTGGATCGAAATCAGCTGAGTCACTCTTAGAACTCCTATTACTTTTAGCGCTCCCTTACCACTCGCTGTGTCATTCAAAATGAGTGATGATATTATCGAGACACCCTGCAGAATGCAGGAACGTCATGAGCCCAGACAGATTTATTTATACAAACAGTTCCCCCAGGAGTGCATGGCTTTCTGAGTGGAGGAAACTGAGGACAAATCCACTCCCAAATCAGTCACCCCTACTATCTGCCCAAGTCATGTAATAAAGTGTTATCAATTAATTAGTCTCCATCTGGCAGATCCTATCTGCTACAGTCAACAACTCAAGCCAAACAAGTGAACTCCGCGATTGCTCATTTAACGGCAGCTATTGCGTAAGCCTGGCGAGAATGCTATGCAAGGATTTACCCTGAACCCTTACTAGAAAGCGATACATATTTACAGAGAATTAGTGCTTAAACAAACACCTACTGTGGCCTTCATCTTAAGCTCGTCTGCTTTGTTTATCTTTGCTTGTAGCCTTACTAGCCTATGAATCCTGATAACACCACCTAGGTGGTGGTCCGAAGCAAAAACTTGAAGTTGATTGATCCCCGTCGAGGGAGTAGCAGATTTTTTGTATATTACAGTAAAAAAAAATTATGATGACTATAACATGTGTTGGCACGTTCAATTCATCCAAATGTGCCGAACTGCTGAACTTGGAACCAATCAGAACTCCTGCACATACTCCTTGTGATGAAGGCAGCCAATGGCCTGCTTCTATCTAACCAATTTATTGAAAGCTAGCTATTGTTGCAGTTTGACCAGCCTAGCCAGCTACTGTAAAAGTCAATGTGTGTTTCATTAGCTATCTCTCTGTCAGTGAACTACATTTTTGAATAATGTTTTGGCATGATTATATGTCTCATTTCAAGTAAATAGCTGCAGGCTTTAAGAAACATTCAATCATATACAGTGCATTCGGAAAGTATTCAGACCCCTTGACTTTTTCCACATTTTGTTATGTTACAGCCTTATTCTAAAATTGATTAAATAGTTTTTTCCCCCCTCATCAATCTACACACAATACCCCATAATGACAAAGCAAAAAAATGTTTTTTATACATTTTTGCAAATGTATAACAATAAATAAAACTGGAATATCTAATTTACATAAGTATTCAGACCCTTTACACAGTAATTTGTTGAAGCACCTTTGGCAGCGATTACTGCCTTGAGTCTTCTTGGGTATGACACTACAAGTTTGGCACACCTGTATTTGGGGAGTTTCTCCCATTCTTCTCTGCAGATCCTTTCAAGTTCTGTCAGGTTGGATGGGGAGAGTCGCTGCACAGCTATTTTCAGGTCTCTCCAGAGATGTTAGATCGGGTTCATGTCCAGGCTCTGGCTGGGCCACTCAAGGACATTCAGAGACTTGTCCCGAAGCCACTCCTGCGTTGTCTTAGCTGTGTGCTTAGGGTTGATGTCTTGTTGGAAGGTGACCTGTCGCCCAAGTCTGAG
This sequence comes from Coregonus clupeaformis, assembly GCF_020615455.1. Lineage (NCBI taxonomy): Eukaryota > Metazoa > Chordata > Actinopteri > Salmoniformes > Salmonidae > Coregonus > Coregonus clupeaformis. The sequence goes on from NC_059222.1 coordinate 25,390,740, forward strand.
GTCCTTAGTGCTCTGGAGTAGATCTCCATGTACTTTGCTCCGTTCATCTTTCACTCGATCCTGACTAGTCTCCCAGTCCCTGCCGCTGAAAAACATCCCCACATCATGATGCTGCCGTCACCATGCTTCACCGTAGGGATGGTGCCAGGTTTCCTCCAGATGTGACGCTTGGCATTCAGGCCAAAGAGTTCAATTTTGGTTTCATCAGACCAGAGAATCTTGTTTCTTATGGTCTGAGAGTCCTTTAGGTGCCTTTTGACAAACTCCAAGCGGCCTGTTATGTGCCTTTTACTGAGGAGTGGCTTGCGTCTGGCCACTACCATAAAGGCCTGATTGGTGGAGTGCTGCAGAGATGGTTGTCCTTCTTGAAGTTTCTTCCATCTCCACAGAGGAACTCTAGAGGTCTTTCAGAGTGACCATCGGGTTCTTGGTCACCTCCCTGACATGCCCTTCTCTCCCGATTGTTCAGTTTGGCCGGGAAGAGAGCTCTAGGAAGAGTCTTGGTGGTTCCAAACTTCTTCCATTTAAGAATGATGGAGGCCACTGTGTTCTTGGGGACATTCAATGCTGCAGAAATGTGTTGGTACCCTTCCCCAGATCTGTGACTCGACACAATCTTTTCTCGGAGCTCTACGGACAATTCCTTCTAACTCATGGCTTGGTTTTTGCTCTGACATGCACTGTCAACTGTGGGACCTTATATAGACAGGTGTGTGCTTTTCCAACTCATGTCCAATCAATTGAATTTACCACAAGTGGACTCCAATCATGTTGTAGAAACATCTCAAGGATGATCAATGGAAAAGGGATGCACCTGAGCTCAATTTCAAGTCTCATAGCAAAGGGTCTGAATACTTACGTAAATAAGGTATTACTGTTTTTTGAGTTTTAATACATTTGCAAACATTTCTAAAAACCTATTTTCACTTTGTCATTATGGGGTATTGTGTGTAGATTGATAAGGAAAAAAAGTCATTTAATCCAATTTAGAATAAGTCTGTAACGTAACAGATTGTGAAAAAAGTCAAGGGGTCTGAATACTTTCCGAATGCATTGTACTCTGCATAGAAACCAAAATAAAAGCATGTAGATAGCAGTGAAGGCTGCTGAGGGGAGGACGGCTCATAATATTGGCTGGAATGGAGTAGAATGGGTGGAATGGAGTAAATGGAATGGTTTCAAACACACAAAAAACATGTTTTTGATACCATTCCATGCACTCCATTCCAGGCAATTTATGTACACTATATATACAGTGAGGGAAAAAAGTATTTGATCCCCTGCTGATTTTGTACGTTTGCCCACTGACAAAGAAATGATCAGTCTATAATTTTAATGGTAGGTTTATTTGAACAGTGAGAGACAGAATAACAACAAAAGAATCCAGAAAAACGCATGTCAAAAATTGTATACATTGATTTGCATTTTAATGAGGGAAATAAGTATTTGACCCCCTCTCAATCAGAAAGATTTCTGGCTCCCAGGTGTCTTTTATAAAGGTAATGAGCTGAGATTAGGAGCACACTCTTAAAGGGAGTGCTCCTAATCTCAGCTTGTTACCTGTATAAAAGACACCTGTCCACAGAAGCAATCAATCAATCAGATTCCAAACTCTCCACCATGGCTAAGACCAAAGAGCTCTCCAAGGATGTCAGGGACAAGATTGTAGACCTACACAAGGCTGGAATGGGCTACAAGACCATCGCCAAGCAGCTTGGTGAGAAAGTGACAACAGTTAGTGCGATTATTCACAAATGGAAGAAACACAAAATAACTGTCAATCTCCCTCGGCATGGGGCTCCATGCAAGATCTCACCTCGTGGAGTTGCAATGATCATGAGAACGGTGAGGAATCAGCCCAGAACTACACGGGAGGATCTTGTCAATGATCTCAAGGCAGCTGGGACCATAGTCACCAAGAAAACAATTGGTAACACACTATGCCGTGAAGGACTGAAATCCTGCAGCGCCCGCAAGGTCCCCCTGCTCAAGAAAGCACATATACAGGGCCGTCTGAAGTTTGCCAATGAACATCTGAATAATTCAGAGGAGAACTGGGTGAAAGTTTTGTGGTCAGATGAGACTAAAATCGAGCTCTTTGGCATCAACTCAACTCGCCGTGTTTGGAGGAGGAGGAATGTTGCCTATGACCCCAAGAACACCATCCCCACCGTCAAACATGGAGGTGGAAACATTATGCTTTGGGGGTGTTTTTCTGCTAAGGGGACAGGACAACTTCACCGCATCAAAGGGACGATGGACGGGGCCATGTACCGTCAGATCTTGGGTGAGAACCTCCTTCCCTCAGCCAGGGCATTAAAAATGGGTCGTGAATGGGTATTCCAGCGTGACAATGACCCAAAACACACGGCCAAGGCATCAAAGGAGTGGCTCAATAATAAGCACATTAAGGTCCTGGAGTGGCCTAGCCAGTCTCCAGACCTTAATCCCATAAAAAATCTGTGGAGGGAGCTGAAGGTTCGAGTTGCCAAACGTCAGCCTCGAAACCTTAATGACTTGGAGAAGATCTGTAAAGAGGAGTGGAACAAAATCCCTCCTGAGATGTGTGCAAACCTGGTGGCCAACTACAAGAAATGTCTGACCTCTGTGATTGCCAACAACGTTTTTGCCACCAAGTACTAAGTAATGTTTTGCAGAGGGGTCAAATACTTATTTCCCTCATTAAAATGGAAATCAATTTATAACATTTTTGACATGCGTTTTTCTGGATTTTGTTGTTGTTATTCTGTCTCTCACTGTTCAAATAAACCTACCATTAAAGGTATAGACTGATCATGTCTTTGTCAGTGGGCAAATGTACAAAATCAGCAGGGGATCAAATACTTTTATCCCTCACTGTACAAAAGTATGTGGACACCCCTTCAAATTAGTGGATTCGGCTATTTCAGCCACACTCACTGTTGACAGGTATATAAAAGCGAGCACACAGCCATGCGATCTCCATAGACAAACATTGGCAGTAAAAAGGCCTTACTGAAGACCTCTGTGACTCTGTCATACGATGCCATCTTTCCAACAAGTCAGTTCTTCAAATTTCTGCCCTGCTAGAGCTGCCCTGTTCAACTGTAAGTGCTGTTATTGTGAAGTGGAAATGTCTAGGAGCAACAATGGCTCAGCCGCGAAGTGGTAGGCCACACAAGTTCACAGAACGGAACAACCGAGTGCTGAAGCGCATAGCTTATAAAACTCGTCTGTCCTCGGTTGCAACACTTACTACCGAGTTCCAAACTGCCTCTGGAAGCAACGTCAGCACAATATCTGTTGGTCGGGAGCTTCATGAAATGGGTTTCCATGGCCGAGCAGCCGCATACAAGCCTAAGATCACCATGCGCAATGCCAAGCTTCGGCTGGAGTGGTGTAAAGCTCGCCGCCATTGAATCATGCTTCACCATCTGGCAGTCTGACGGACAAATCTGGATTTGGTGGATACCAGGAGAACACTACCTGTCCGAATGCATAGTGCCAACTGTAAAGTTGGGTGGAGGAGGAATGATGGTGTGGGTTGTTTTTCATGGTTCTGCCTATGCCCCTTAGTTCTTAATGCTACAGCATACAGTGAAATTCTAGACTATTCTGTGCTTCCAACTTTGTGGCAACAGTTTGGGGAAGGCCCTTTCCTGTTTCAGCATGACAATGCCCCAATGCACAAAGCGAGGTCCATACAGAAATAGTTTGTCGAGATCGGTTTGGAAGAACTTGACTGGCCTGCACAGAGCCCTGACCGCCATCCCATCGAACACCTTTGGGATGAATTGGAATGCTGACTGCGAGCCAGGTCTAATCACCCAACATCAGTGCCCGACCTCACTAATGTTCTTGTGGCTGAATGCAAGCAAGTCCCTGCAGCAATATTCCAACATCCAGTGGAAAGCCTTCCCAGAAGAGTAGAGGCTGTTATAGGAGCAAAGAAGGGACCAACTCCATTTTAATGCCCATGATTTTGGAATGAGATGTTCGACAAGCAGGTGCCCACATACTTTTAGTCATGTAGTGTATATGAAGTGCAGTGGAGGGCACAATCCTACAATGTTGCATTTCAGAGACGAGAATTTTACCATCTATGCCAAAAGCCTGGACCTCTGATGGAGACTGTAGAACTGTCATCAACGCTTGCTTCAGTATTCCCCCTTCTCTCTAGGAGCATTTGTGTGCCCAGGCCCCATAGACGTATCGAAAGGATCCCACCCTGGTCACCAATATAACTGACCGATGTCGAGAGAGAAGTGCCTTAGCTGAATGCAATCTAAAGCTTGTGTGGTCCAGAGACGAGAACTTTACCATCTATGGCAAAAGCCTGGGCTCCTCACTATTATAATTTTTTTTGTGTTCCAACCTGATTTCAAAATGGATTAAATGTATTTTTGTTTCTCACCCATCTACCCATATCCCATAATGACAAAGTGAAAACATGTTTTTAGAAACATTTTCGGTAGCACTTTATTTTAAGGTACACATGTTAGTCACTAATTAGTAGTTTAGAAATGTGTATATAAGCAGCTAATGAAATCGAATCAAATCAAAACAAATGTTATTTGTCACATGCGCCGAATACAACAGGTGTAGACCTTACAGAACATGACATGGCTTTCTTTCCACTCTCCAAACATGTCCAGGTGTAGTGCTTGTGTTGGTTTAAGCAGACTCCTTTAGATGGTGTCTCAGTCTTCAATTTCCTTGAGCACGCTTCAGCCAACCTCGCTTGATGTCCGTCAACGACATCATGTCAGACCTTTGTGCTTTTAACCTGTCTATAGGAGATGACAGTCAGCAGAGTAGCCTGGCTGGTCAGATCAAGAGAGGACGGTAATGGTATTGAAAAAACAACAATGGGACAGAACAGGTGCAATTCCATGCTGAAACACTGGGACAAATGCTAACATTCTTTCCCCAATGAGATCCACTCTGCATATAAACCCTCAAGAGCTACTGGTACTGGGAACACAAAGAAGCTGAGAAAGAAGATGCATCCCAGAGGTAGAATGTACTGATTTGTGCGCATTAGATACAATGCAAAATAAAAAGTAAGAATTTGTGGAGGGTGGAGGCTGTCTGTCTGTGGTATGTGTTGGAGGGGGGTTTCTAGAATAGCAGCGCGCCCATGCTGCCCACTTCACTCTGCTCCTTGACGAAGATCTCAAAGTACTGGTAGATGATGGTGACAGCCAATAGGATTCCAGTACCCGAACCGATGGCGCCCAGGAAGTCAGCCATGACAGACAGCCCACCTATGCATAAGCCACCGAAGGCTGCAGCCGTGGGGATGTACCTGTTGAGCTACATCTTTGGCAGAGGACCCTGAAACCTCAATCCATGTCTTGGAGAAGAAGGCACAGGAACCCAGCATGAAGACGATGTAGATTGCAGCATGGATGGGGTCATCTAGAACAGAATCAAAGGACTCCGGGGGAGAGAGGAAGTAGCAGAGACCTCCAATCGGGTAGGCACGAGCTGGTCCTCCAGTGGAAGTATCAGACCAGGTGCCCATGGAGGAACTTTGCATGTCCTTTGAGCTAGCTAGCTAGCTAACCAGCTTGAGCTAGCTAGCTAACAAGATTTTTTGTGCAGAGCGGCACCAGAATTTAAAAGAAGTGTTACCTTTTTGTAGTTAATAAATCCAACGTGAAATGTGATAACTAGGCCTATAGTATCATTAACTAGCATTGAACAAGTTAATCCATTCTCTTTCCCAATCTTCTGAATCACGATTATAACGTCAGTACAGTAGCCTATGCTTCGGAGGGGGGACGGGCAGGTAGCATAAACACGCACACAAACTGGCAAAGATTTTCAGTTTACAGGCAGATCCTAATGTCATGACTCTCCCTGGGTGAGGATCAAAGACTTCACATCAGCTTGGCAAATGGCCGACAACAACCAGTCCCCCTTACCCACGGGGGGGGTCTTGACACCTTAACACTGCCATAAATTAGAGAGGAGGAAAATCTATCTCTGGCCCTCTAGTATGGTGCAAGGCATGCCTTTGTTTCAGATACTTTTTGCCGCACAAAAACCTCAACATCCAACAATGAAAATTGGGACAATATATTTCAACATCCAAACGTTGGGAATGATGAGAAATGGAATATGGAAAATTAATGTCTATTTTGTGATGTCATTAAAAATGGTATAAAGGGGTTATAACGAAAACATTGTGACTTGAAGAGCTTTTATACTGTGTATATCAGGTTAACATCCTTTATGTTGTGTCGAAAATATCAAAGAGGAAGATAATGTTTTTGTGAAGATAGGAATGTGATTTTAGCTTTCTAACAAGATCATAGTGATGATAATACTTTTGCCTCGTAACTAGACACGCCCGACACGATGACGGAAACGCCCCTCTTTTCCAGAATGCATAAAGGATTGAGTTAAGAATTATCAGATCAGACTTGACGGACCTCAAGCTGAAGCTTTTGTCCATATTGGTCCCGACCCTGAAAATCAACACGAGGTGAAGACGACAAAGTTGCCTCCACTAACAATCAATGTTACGGCTGAGTAGCTGTTCTAAGTACTGTGTCTAAGAAGGTGAATTTAAGTGGGACCATCCTGTTACTCTCTTCAAACCATTGTCTACTACACTGCTCTCATCACCCCACAGGGGATCATCGACACGACTGATTAGCCGTCCTCAGAAGACCACTTCCAGAACGAGTGAAAGTAAACAGACAACTAAGAAGAAGGACATTGTGACCTCTTGTGGACAATCTGAGCCTTACATCTAAAAGGCCATCCAAAAGATAAGGCCCAATCGACCCCTTCCCACGAAGGCCTGGGTCCAACAGAGATACACGACGAAGACCTCCAACGTGTAAATACATGCATTCTTCCCAAACAGCGGCAGTTCGTGGCAAAGTGTTATGATTACTGTGAGCGTAGGTCCATGTGTATCCAAGTGTTTTCTCTCTCTCTCGCTCTCTTTCTCTCTCTTTAACTCATCATCTTTTGTAACAAGTGTCATATTGTGTTAGTCCACTAGGGACCCGTTTTCATTGTATTAAGTTTCTAATCCCTACCTATACTGTGTACGTGTTTGTATCTTGTGTTATCATTTTTAATTAGTTAGTAAATAAATAATTAAATCAATTTGTGTGGTATGGAATGATCAGTAAGACCCGGGTTCATGCAGACTTAAAGTCTACAACTTTCAGAATGAGACTGATATGAGGTAAATGATTAATAAATGACTGTTACACGATAAGAGATATCTAGATATCTTTAGAGTTAATTTGGGAAACGGTAACTCGTTAAACAACTTTTCCCGTGGTGCCCCAAATTCCTAATGAGTTAATTGTTACATGATTAATTTAATCTAGTAACAATTAAACATAGTAGGTAATTATTCGATAAATAATAGTCATCACAATAATGAGAGTCACGTCACGACACTAGAATACGTTTCTGAGTGAGGGCTTTGCATAGGCGCTCTGTTGCATTTTTTGGGGGGACTAGAAAAAATGCCTGGAACATAAAATAACATTATTAACCGGTTCCCATGCTTTTAAAATAACGGTTCTGTTCTGGAACAGTATGGATCACTTTTGTTCCAGGTTTTGTTTCTGTTTCTTGAAAAATGTCCTTAGTTTCTGATTTTCTGTTCTGTACCCTGAACCGGTTCCAACCCGTGGTGTCCAGTATGAAGGAAGTTAGCGTTAGTAACTAGCATTAGCGAAATTACTTGAAGTCTACAGGAACAGCTAGCATTAAATTACCTGTAAAAGTCAAGCATGCTGCAGCGCGCGATCAGATTGAATCCCAGCAAAAGTCAAAATTTGACATAAACAATTGGCCACCAAACGTCCATAGATATACTTGACACGAGTGCTAATATTATGATAATTCTGATTGAAAGACACACTAATCAAATAAAATAACATTTGATTTGCAACATGCGCCGAATACAACAGGTGTAGACCTTACAGTGAAATGCTTACTTACAAGCCATTAACCAACAATGCAGTTTTAAGAAAAATAAGTGTTAAGTAAAAAATAGTTAAGTAACGAAAATAGAAATAATAATTAAAGAGCAGCAGTAAAATAAAAGAACAGTAGGGAGGCTATATACATGGGGTACCCGTACAGAGTCAATGTGCGGGGGCACAGGTTAGTCGAGGTAATTGAGGTAATATGTATATATGGGTACAAGTTTAGATGCTAATTGTTTATGTCAAATGTTTTACTTGATTGTTGGCTATATGGCATATATATGAATAAATGTCTTTCATGAAATTACAAAAATGTTCAGTTTATAATAATAATAATAATATGCCATTTAGCAGACGCATTTATCCAAAGCGACTTACAGTCGTGCGTGCATACATTTTTGTGTATGGGTGGTCCCGGGGATCGAACCCACTACCTTGGCGTTACAAGCGCCGTGCTCTACCAGCTGAGCTACAGAGGACCACGCATGCAAGAATGATATGCTTTTGTTCATGTGTGGGGAGGTGTGCCCCTTTTGTATTTCATGTTACATAATATACGGCATACAGCCAGCATTCATATGGAAGTTTATGGTTTAATTGTGTTCACGTCAAACTTTGACTTGAATGTTGGCCGTATGACATATATGTGGGGAGGTGTGCCCCTTTCTTTCCAATGAGGTATTTCTGGAAAAGATGTATTCAAGCAAAAATGTGGTCACACTTCAGAATAGAGAACACATTTTAAGGTACTATGTACTTATTAGTTCAATATTGAGACAGCTTACTAACAGTCTGTTTCTTGTGTACCTTGCTCTTAATTAACAACTAATAAGTCTTTATTATGGCTAACATTGAAGATAATGATTGACCAGTAATATATGACTTATAATGTTTGAATAAGAAAATACTTAATCAATGCCTAATACATGACTAATAACACAGAATAAAGACCTTATTAGCTACTTATATACACACTTATAAACTACTAATTAGTGTGTAATATGTGTACCTTAAAATAAATTGTTACCAAATTGATTGAAAATTAAATATAGAAATAGCTCATTTACATAAGTATTCACACTCCTGAGTGAATACATGTTAGAATCACCTTTGGTAATGATTACAGCTGTGAGTCTTTCTGGGCAAGTCTCTAAGAGCTTTGCACACTTGGATTGTACAATATTTGCACATTATTCTTAAAAAAAAGCTCTGTCAAGTTAGTTGTTGATCATTGCTAGACAGCAATTTCAAGTCTTGCCATAGATTTGCAAGCCGATTTAAGTCAAAACTGTAACTAGGCTACTACGGAACATTCAATGTCATCTTGTTAAGCAACTCCAGTGAATATTTGGCCTTGTGTTTAAGGTTATTGTCCAGCTGAAAGGTGAATTTGTCTCCCAGTGTCTGCTGGAAAGCAGACTGAACCAGGTTTTCCTCTAGGATTTTGCCTGTGCTTAGCTCTATTCTGTTTATTTTTATCAAACAAAAAAACAAAAATCCCTAGCCTTTGCTAATGACAAGCATACCCATAACATGATGCAGCCACCACCATACTGGAAAATATGAAGAGTGTTTCTCTGTGATGTGTTGTGTTGGATTTGCCCCAAACATGACACTTTGTATTCAGGACAAAAAGTTGATTTGCCAATTTCTTTGCAGTTTTACTTTAGTTCCTTATTGCAAACAGGATGCATGTATTTATATTCTGTACAGGCATCCTTCTTCTCACTCTGTCATTTAGGTTAGTATTGTGGAGTAACTTCAATGTTGTTGATCCATCCTCAGTTTTCTCCTATCATAGCCATTAAACTCTGTAACTGTTTTAAAGTCACCGTTGGCTTCATGTTGAAATCCCTGAGCGGTTTTCTTCCTCTCCGGTAACTGACTTAGGAGGGACCCATGTATCTCTGTAGTGACTGGGTGTATTGATACACCATCTAAAGTGTAATTAATAACTTCACCATGCTCAAAGGGATGTTCAATGTCTGTTTTTGTTTTTTTATCCATCTACCAATAGGTGCCCTTCTTTGCGAGGCATTGGAAACCCTCCCTGGTCTTTGTGGTTGAATCTGTGTTTGAAATTCACTGCTCGACTGAGGGACTTTACAGATAATTGTATGTGTGGGGTACAGAGATGAGGTAGTCACTCAAAAGTTATGTTAAACACTATTATTGCACACAGAGTGAGTCCATGCAACTTATTATGTGACTTGTTAAGCAAATGTTTACTTCTGAACTTAGGTAGGCTTGCCATAACAAAGGGGTTGAATACTTATTGACTTAAGACATTTCAGCTTTACATTTCTTATTAATTTCAAAAAATTATAAAAACATAATTCCACTTTGACATTATGAGGTATTGTGTGTAGGCCAGTGACACAAAATCTCAATGTAATCAATTTTAAATTGGCTGTAACACAACAAAATGTGGAAAAAGTCAAGGGATGTGAATACTTTCTGAAGGCACTGTATAATGCTGAGTAATAATTTCCAGAGCTGCTTGATGCTCTGAGGCAGGTTGCTCCAGGAGAGGTCCACAGAAATCACCTCACATCACAGGTCCAGGCTGATCCTCGAGCAGCACCCAGCTTCAAAGCAGCCCGCCAGCCCTTCTCCTTTCCTATCCTCTCCTCTGGAAGGCAGATTAGTTTACACCTGTGTGGGAGCACTCGTTAGCATGGTGCCACATTTTGATCATTGTAAGATTATGTAAATGTGCATATCATAGTGAATTCACTCTGGGAATGGTGTGAACCGTTGGAGGAGCGGAGGAGAGGATAGGGTGTGCCGAATGGAGGTGAATTATCATCAATAGTCAGGTGCCACAGTACAGATGTGCCTTTGGCGGCTGTGTTGTTTTTCCTTTTGCTTGTATTGTAGGGCTGTGTGCATGTGAATAATTTAATTTAATGCCGCTCCATATTTCATCTGTATACCAGAGCTGCCTGAGAGAGCACATTCTGATTTCAGCCAGCCAGACTGGACGTTTTTTTACTGCCAGCCGTTTATGAAAAGTGTCAGTAATTCTGGCTTAATTACATGTGAATGAATGCATCGCTCTCAATTGGAATCCATATCCAGTGACAGCGCTCACTCCTCATCATGTTCAATTCTTAATAGGAATTCAGTTATTTTGAGAATCCACTTAAAATCTTATGACGGCTCATACATATTTAGGGCTGTATTAACTAAGACAAAAATTTAAAACGCGGCCTCATTTACACTAAGCCATTGTCAGATTCACAGTCACAGTGAGCCAGCAGAGAATGCCAGCCTGGTAATTATATTCCTGTCTTAGAATGGCTGAGTCTTGTTGTTAAATGTACCGGCATTGTGTTCTTTGGGAGGCACAGTAAAAACCTCTTATTAATTTAAGTAGACATACAGTAGCCTACACGGTACATTCTATACTTAAAAAAAATGTTTTAGTGTTAGAAGAGTCAATGTCGACTTCCTTCTGCCAATTGTATTCAAAGTACTAAGACCCTTTTCTTTGACCATCTTTACCTTTGAGGCAATCATGATGACCACTTCTACACAGTATTTCAGAGGGTAGCTTCTCATCATTGGTCGGACTTCACACAAGTTGAGCTGATGATGAATCCTTAGGGGATGTCGTTGAGCGGAGCCTTCATGGTCGTCGGATTCGCAGCGCCAATTTGTTGTCGCTGATTAAGCATTCAACAGGGCCTGCAAGGGATATTGTCTGGACACCTGCAGCAGCTCCAATATTTGGGGTCTTCTATTTTTTTTCTTACCGTCAATGCTTTGATGTTGCCTCTCATTATTGTCCCTAATTGGCCAGGGATCTTCACTAAGGGAAAGAGGCGGTAGCAGGAATAGGGACCCGGTGAGATGCTGTGTGTGTTAATGACTCCGTCTCCTTCTTAAACTCCACCCACCACACTCACCTGGGGCCCTCACCATGTGACGTGGATGGTCTGAGAGACTGTCTCTCTGTCTGTCTCTCTCTCTCTCTCTCTCTCTCTCGCTCTCTCTCTCACTCTCTCTGTCTCTCTCTCTCTCTCTCTCTCTCTCTCTCTCTCTCTCTCTCTCTCTGTCTCTCTCTCTGTCTGTCTCTCTGTCTGTCTCTCTCTCTCTCTCTCTCTCTCTCTCTCTCTCTCTCTCTCTCTCTCTCTCTCTCTCTCTCTCTCTCTCTCTCTCTCTCTCTCTGTCTCTCTCACTCTGTCTGTTTCTCTCTCTCCCTCTCTCTCTGTCCCTCTCTCTCGCTGTCTCTCTCACTGTCTCTCTCACTGTCTCTCCCACTGTCTCTCTCTCTGTCTCTCTCTCTCTCTCTCTCTCTCTCTCTCTCTCTCTCTCTCTCTCTCTCTCTCTCTCTCTCTCTCTCTCTCTCTCTCTCTCTGTGTCTCTCTCGCTCTGTCTGTTTCTCTCTCTCTCTCTCTCTCTCTCTCTCTCTCTCTCTCTCTCTCTCTCACTCTCTCTTTCAATCCCAAGGGGGCTGTGTTGCTAGGCTCTCATCCTTATCTCCGCTATCTCTTCTTTTAGAAACATATGAAGAGCCCTTTGACTGTGATCTTCAATATCTTTGTTCCATCAAAAGTGTGATATAATATGATCTGATACGATAGGAAGGCTTTCTGCGGCTGACTAGACCCGCTTTATTGATCACACTTTGACATTTGTCTTTATTAACTGTTTTTTTTCTGAGTTGGGCAGTTTCCTTACAATGCCTGTCCTGTTGCGACTTATCCGACATGGCCAAGAAATATGGCCAAGATAAAGCGTAATGGAGTGTTCGGGTATGCTTTCCAAGTCTAGACTATTCATACTGCATCTAATGTAAAGTAATGTAATACATTAGACTGTAGCTGTCACGATAACATAGTATGCAGGCTCGAATCCATAGAAACACTATATTGTAGTTTTATGAGAAAAAAACGGATAATGGATACATCTCAACACATCATACCGACCCCTTGCCCTTTGTAATCACTCTGCATCAAATAAACTGTGCCTTTGCTGCTAGTAGAGCAGGGTTTGACAGCAGCCTAAGACCCTTCAGTCTCTTCCCCCTCGCCTTTCCTCTCCTCAGGCAGGGACGCCGATGGAGGGGAGGCGGGAGGCACCAGCTGCACCAGTAGCTGTCATGATAAAGGACACTTCTCTCCTCGCTCCCCTATCCCCTGGGGATCCAGCCATTTGCCTGTGACAGCGAGGTGTGTTTTCAGCCAAGCTATTTAAATGGGATCCCAGCTCTTTGGGGAGAATTGGGATGTAGGCCTATTGTAGCTTCCTCTTAGACACAGGGAGATTACACTGAGCTCCTCCATGTGCTTGTTGGTAGGGGCCAGGGCATTAGCCTGGTATTAGATGCGCAATTGCTTTTGGCTCTCTACTCTACTTTGAAGCTGAAGTTTAAAAAAATATTCGCCTCCTCCTCCTTTGACGGCTTCTCTTCAGCTCTGAGTGAAACAGTGGGAGGGAAGAAGTCATTTGAAAGGAGTCGCCGTCTCGTGCGTTCTGAGATGTGCTTACCAAGACGCGGTGAAAAGGCATTTATGGAAGGGTTGTCCAATCCGGATTCACAACTCTATCTGCAAAAATGGCTTTTAAGAGATGGATAAAGATAGAAAGAAAGGAAGATATATCCGTCTAACCCTCTCGTCCTCTTCCATACTGTGGAGTGTAGAGCCTGGAGGATGGATGAGTGTGGAGTTTCTCCACTGGACCTGAGAAGCAGAGGTGCTGTGTGCCTGCTCTCTGGAGTGAGAAAATTAAGTGAATATCAAATAGCTCCAGTCTTTGGGACTAGGAATGGTATTAACTAGCTGGCTAGCCATCCATACACCTAGGACATCCCTGCCTCACTCTATACAGGCCAGAACTCGCAGCTGCAGGGAGAAAAAGTGACCTCACCTCACATCCAGAGTGTCTGGGATTGACATCCAGCCATTTTGACTCCAGTGCTTTCCACAGCTGTGTCAAGTTGGCTGGATGTCCTTTGGGTGGTGGACCAATCTTGATACACACAGGAAACAATTGAGCGTGAAAAACCCAGCAGCGTTGCAGTTCTTGACACAAACCGGTGCACCTGGCATCTACTACAATACCCCGTTCAAAGGCACTTGAAATATTTTGTCTTGCCCATTCACCCTCTGAATGGCACATATACACAATCCATGTCTCAATTGTCGCAAAAAAAATCATTCTTTAACCTGTCTCACCTTCTTCATCTACACTGATTGAAGTGGATTTAACAAGTGACATCAATAAGGGATCATAGCTTTCACCTGGATTCACCTGGTCAGTAGTCTATGTCATGGAAAGAGCAGGTGTTCTTAATGTTTTGTATACTCAGTGTACAAGGACATAGCAAGGAAGATGGAAGGGAAAGGATACGTGCACACCTGGCTCCAAGGCCAGCAAAAGATTAAACATTTGAAAGGGGTGTACAAGAAGGCAAAATATAATAATAATCGGAGCGGGAATGGCAGGGCGACATGTCAATTTCTTTATGTGCTGGACAGTATGTTGGGTGAACGACCAACAACCCATCCGTCGGTGGTCCTGGACAGCGCAGACACCAATGATGAGGATGCTGACAGTCTGGAACTTGAAGGTAACGTTCTAGCTTGCTAGCTGACTAACATGTGTTGCTATGTCATTATCTTCAAGCTAGCTAGCTGACATTATTAGCTAACTAGCTGTTATCCTGTCATCAACATTGTTAGCAAGCTATGTTGGCTAGCCTTTATAACATTAGCTAATAGCAAACATCATTAGTGTAGCTAGTTTCTTCTCCATACAGTAATTTAACAAATAATTTTTGGTGAGCTGTAATGTTTTGCAAGCAAAGTAGATAAATGTTGGCAGTTTATTGCTGCTCAAACATGCCCACATCTAGGCTATGTGTGCCACGGTTGGTCCTATAATGTTATTGGAGAGTGTTTAGCTTAGTGGTTCCCACACTTGGGGTCGGGACCCAATTTGGGATCCCCTGAATTTGAAATGGGGTCCCCTGAGAAAATCTGTAATCTTATCAAACAAATTAATAAATGAGTATAGAATACAACCTTTTAGCGTTGAGCAAGGGCCTTTTACATTAGAATGCGCTATGTCATTATTATGTGCTGGGACAGCATGCATGACCTTCAATTGCGTGAATATGAACACACAGCGTTACCTAAGGAATATACTTTTGGTAGTGGTAGTAGGTAGGTAGTAACTGATGCTAAGTACATCTAATGCCTCTGATAATACCTCCATGTGCCTGACAGCTACACTAGACATAGCAATAACTTTCTTATTTTAGAGGATGCTCAGACTCCTGCCTCCTCTGACCCACCACCAGATTCTTCTGCATCACAGACTCTACACCATTGGTGCCCAGGACGTCGATCGCAAACTTCTTTCTAGTAGACCGCATAAAAGTTTTCAAAATGTATGCACAAAAAATCTATATTTTGGCAATTCACAGCGTTACCATTGAGTCTGCTTAAAATAATGAGGTCCACAGTTCTGAAACACCGTATACTTTGCTTAGAGGTTAGCTTCTTTCTCAAATATTACTGCACAGCCAAAATAAAAATAAAACTGCTTAATTGACATAAAATTGGACCAACCTGCGGCACAATAGTTTGTTTTACAAACTTTCGCTACCATTGCAACTGTCTGCAGTTAGTCGGTTTACATTTCCATGCTTGCAAGACCTGTAACAGACCTGTAACAGAATATTATTTGTTGTTCCAGTGGTAGATTTTTTTTTACTACGTTTTTTTCTATGAAGTTGCGGTTACGTTTTTAATACAAGTGCTGGACCAAGCAGCAAGAAACCGAAAATCTACCACTTTCACAGTGAGTGGGAGGAAGATTATTCTTTCACCACAACAAATTCAAAATGTGTGTGTCTGATCTGCCATTCAAACATAGCACTTGCTAAGAAGGGAAATGCCGAGAGGCATTTGTATGAAAAATGTATGCACTCTGAATAAGAGTGTCTGATAAATGACAAAAAAATGCATTTCAATTAACAGGTGTGCCTTGTTAAAACGTAATTTGTGGAATTTCTTTCCTTCTTAATGCGTTTGAGCAAATCAGTTGTGTTGTGACAAGGTAGGGTTGGTATACAGAAGATGCCCTATTTGGTAAAAGTCCAAGTTAATATTATGTAAGGAAAAACACAAATAAGCTAAGAGAAACGACAGTCCATCATTACTTTAAGACATGAAGGTCAGTAAATCCGGAAAATGTCAAAAACTTTCTTCAAGTGCAGTTGCAAAAACCATCAAGCGCTATGATGAAACTGGCTCTCATGAGGACCGCCACAGGAAAGGAAGACCCAGAGTTACCTCTGCTGCAGAGGATAAGTTCATTAGAGTTAACTGCACCTCAGATTGCAGCCCAAATAAATGCTTCACAGAGTTCAAGTAACAGACACACATCAACTGTTCAGAGGAGACTGCGTGAATCAGGCCTTCATGGTCGAATTGCTGCAAAGGAACCACAACTAAAGGACACCAATAAGAAGAAGAGACTTGCTTGGGCCAAGAAACATGAGCAATGGACATTAGACGGGTGGAAATCTGTCCTTTGGTCTGATGAGTCCAAATTTGAGATTTTTGGTTCCAACAGCCGTGTCTTTGTGAGATGCAGAGTAGGTGAACAGATGATCTCCGCATGTGTGGTTTCCACCATGAAGCATGGAGGAGGAGGTTTTATGGTGTGGGGGTGTGGGGGTGCTTTGCTGGTGACGCTGTCTGTGATTTATTTAGAATTCAAGGCACACTTAACCAACATGGCTACCACAGCATTCTGCAGCGATTTGCCATCCCATCTGGTTTGGGCTTAGTCCCATCATTTGCTTTTCAACAGGACAATGACCCAAAATACACCTCCAGGCTGTGTAAGGGCTATTTGACCATGAAGGAGAGTGATGGAGTGCTGCATCAAATGACCTGGTCTCCACAACCACCCAACATCAACCAATTGAGATGGTTTGGGGTGAGTTGGACCACAGAGTGAAGGAAAAGCAGCCAACAAGTGCTCAGCATATATGGGAACTACTTCAAGACTGTTGGAAAAGCTTTCCTCATGAAGCTGGTTAAGAGAATGCCAAGAGTGTGCAAAGCTGTCGTCAAGGCAAAGGGTGGCTACTTTGAAGAATCTAAAATCTAAAATATATTTTGATTTGTTTAACACTTTTTTGGTTACTACATGATTCCATATGTGTTATTTCATAGTTTTGATTTCTTCACGATTATTCTACAATGTAGAAAATAGTAAAAATAAAGAAAAACCCTTGAATGAGTAGGTGTGTCCAAACTTTTGACTGGTACTGTACGTGTATAACTATCCTCCCCCACAACCATGTTATCTACAATTAGTTTCAAATAAGTAATTGCTAGTTGATTGTTACAGTACGTTAGGAGCTTAAACAGTTTTTCTCCTTCCTTCCTTCTCCTCCTCTCCTCACCAGTTACTGGAGTCAGCGGCAGGAAGAAGAAAAATACAACATTTGAGAGTGCAGTTGACACCTTTATGAAAAGTATGGCAACCAACCTTCATAATGATGCTGATCTTCAGCTAAAGCTGCAAGCTGAACAACACTCGCATGAAAAGTCACCATCAATTGTTGGCCCTGGTCCGTCTGCTGCCGACCCCAGTCCTTGGGCTCTCATTTCTGGCCCCGGTCCGTCTGCTGCCCACCCTGCCCCAAATATTGGTCTTACCATCAGCAGTGTGCTCCACCTGCACCTGCACACCATTTCAGGTTTCCACCTGCTTCCCTGCCTGACCCCTTCAACCAGCACGGCCCCAAACACCCACAACCGTGGCAGGAAGACCAAGATGAGGATAAGCCAGAGGAGGATGTTGATGTGGTTCATTTTACAACTTTGTAGTGATACTTGTTGAGCCCTAGTTGAGTTGAGTAGATCACTGAAAGATGCAGTACATTTGGTTTAAGTTTTGAAAGATGTTTTGGATTAAGTGATGAGAATATAAATATGTTATATGGGGGACTCAGCAGTTGCTACATAAATTTTTGGACTTATAAATTAATGATATGTACCCATTGATTCTTGAAGAATATAACTTATAAATGCCTCATGAGGTTAGTTCAACTGTCATACCCCATCAAAACTCAAAATATAAACTTGTTTTACCGATGTTTGTCAACAAAATAAATGTTAACATACACTATATAGTATCAAAACATGGTTAAAACGATCATCTTCAAATCATGGATGGTCAGTCCTTGCATCCATAGCTCTGTTTATGATTTTAATTCGTTAAATTTCTCCAGCCCTATCCCTCAGCTTTTTCCCAAAACATTGGCAGGGTGGACTCTGGTTCATTCGATGACTCTGCTTTCCTAAAATAATGTTAAATAAATAATGTTAGTGGGAGGACACTGCCACATATTGCTTAGTAAGCTATTATGTCTGTACATGTTATGGTGATAAAACATCTTGTAAAAATATAGGGCTATTGAGCATAGAAATCACTCTGATGTGAATGATAAGTGGACTTAGCTGTGTATATGTTTAAGGGGAAAATATGACTGCAAATAAATACAAACTATAAATACATTTCAATTGACCATATACACTGCATAAAACCCATGTGTAAAAATGGCTGTTTAATGCATAACAGCCTATAACCTCATTTAGCAGTATTGGGAAAAAAGACAACAAACAGCACAATTTGAAAGACTTTCATAACCACCTCAATTTCACATGATGATTTATAACATTCTTTAGCATGCTTACATCTGGTAGGAGGTCACTGCCATGTCCCAGCTCAAACACCTTGGAGTTGCGCAACACTCGCGCATCATGGACGCTGCCTGCCCAGCCAATATAAATGTTGGTGATGCTGTTGAGATAAGATATTAGATTTTGGTGTTTAAATAGTAGCAATTGTCAATAACATTATTGTTGTTTAATAAAATATTGTTAGGAAGTGGAATCTAGGCCTGTGTCTATAACAGGTTAGTTTAAACACTGCAGGCTATTACCGAGAAAGGTGGTCGACCATTCTCTGAAGCACCACGAAATGTCAGCCCTTTCTGTTGTACAAATCTGTACCATTTTCTTGAGAGGATATGATAGGGATATGAGAACCGTCGATGGCTCCGGCACATTGGGGGAACTTGCACATCTCCTTGAATCCGCGCAAATCCTCTTGGAGCTGCTCTCCCTTGGGAATGCTGATGTACCTTTTACGCAGTGTTCAGAGTTGCGGCCACCTCATGAAAGATGACTTACACAGATAACCAATCACATGGTAGCAAGATCTAGTAGCAAACCACCAGAGTGCTACACCAACTCCACACTGGGCACACATTGGTTGAATCAACTTTGTTTCCTTGTAATTTCAATGAAATTATGTTGAACCAAAGTGGATTAGATGTTGATTTGACGTCTGTGCCCAGTGGGTCTCTTGCGGACAGACACCAGGGCACAGAGTTGGGTATGCTGCCGACACAGATGGGGCTGCAGCAGTTCACAAATGTGAAGGAATGTATGCTTTCGCATACAGAAGTTGTGCAGTCACTGTGCTTCTGTAAAGGCTTGGAGGACAACATAGTCCCATCAATTACGGCACCATTCTTGGGACCACAGCCTCTTCTCCACCAACACCGCATTAGCCACAGCCAAGAGTAACATGCATGAGTACATGAAGTACCTCCACTGTTCTCTCCTCAATAGTGGACGCCTAGTGCAGGCCCGTCCTATGTTGCATATCATCCGAAACGTTACAAAAAGGAGCACACACTAACGAGCTTGCATAACAGAGCTCGCATTAACTGTCAGGTCTGGACGCACGTAATTCGTGATCGCATCATTGTATTCTGATAGCAGAAGTCACATTAAGTGTCAAGTGTAGAAACGGCCTCTGGTAACTCAGCTTTGAACTCCAGCACATCTTGGAGATACTGATCATGTCATGTTATGGGTGTCTTTCTATCATGCTGCTCTAAGAATAACATCACTTGTCAGTCACTCTTCTCCTGGTGCGCTCTCTTCACCTCTCTTCCTCACTGAGCTCAGTGGCCCTGTTCAAATACTTTAGAAATGCATCCTTTCTTCCAACCTTCCTTGAGGTAAGCACATACGAGTGGATAGGTGGAAGCAAGGTTACCAACCTATTACTTTCACCAATACAACCAATCCAGGTCTGTGATTACTTCAAGAAAATTAGGAAGGAAGGCTACATTTCTGAAGTATTCGAAGAGGGCCAGTGTCTATGTAGTCTTGGAAACCGAGACCCTAGGCAACAGCAGTGTCTGGGTTTAATGACAGACTCTCTTGGTAACTTCGAAAAGGGGAAACAATTGTTCCGGGGAGGGTCCTCTTCAGACAGACAACTCTCCCAACATATCATGAGGCAAACATGCCAGAACATCGCAATTTGACACCAAAGTTTGCAGGCAAAACCTTTGCAGTGATATTAGTGAAGGTAGTTGATGCAAACTAGCCAATTGCGAAATGCACTCATTAAAAATAACCTCTGTGATCTAAATCTAGCTAGCTACTATTTTTTGTCCGTGGGATGTGGGCAACAAGCGGATAAGACAGTGACATAGGCAGTTCCTCTATACCAAGGGTCCCCAATTACATTCAGCTGTGGGCCGATTTCCCTTGAGCGGATGGTCGGGGGGCCGGAACAAAGTAAATTGACTGCAAGAATCCCAAACAGATATAATATTTGACAAAAACAGAATCATTTCAAACCTTGATTACAATGGCTTACGATCACATATGCCTCTCTGTTTATGTGTGGGAATACTTGGGAACAAATTTCCGCAAAATTAAAATCACTTTGAGCTAATTTCCTGGTTATTTACAATCTTTTATGTCCAACAACAAAGATTATTGAAAAATCTATATATTTTTTAAATATATTTTTTGGGCTCAGAAAACTTGGGGGGGTCAAATTAAATCACCCGTGGGATGAGTTTCCCTATTAGGGAACCCTGCTCAATGCCAAACTGACTTTGTATCTATACAGACGTGTAACCTGGAACATTGGTACATTGCGCGATGCAACCCGTCTGTCTAGAGAGACTGGTGTCTACGAGCTGATAGTCAGCCCACTCTGGTCCCTTTCCATGGTCCTGAACACTCTGCTATTCAGCAGATGGCTGTTGCTGGCTCACAGGCCCATGTGATAGTCTTTGGCGACAAAGTCCCCCCCTCCATCTCATCTGCTCCACTCACAGTTCTTGCCCCTGTTGGCCCTCATAGTGTGAGATTTTGACTTCTGGTCCCTGTCCCTGGAGCCAAGTTTCAGTGGGAGGATGTCAAGGGGAATACACATACTGTATTAAATAGAAAGGAATGTTTCAGTCACCAATGCATGAGCCATAGGAAGAAAACATGCAAAAAGTTTTTACAATGCAGAAAGGAAAGAAATAGCACTTAGTGACTTCATGGGGATTTGATTATAGAATGGTTTTCAAATCACTCCTGGAATAGGTATTTTGTGATGCAGTTCCAGAGAAATGGATATTCCCTTGTTCTCACACAGACGACAGGTGGATGACTCATATTCATGCATTGCGCATTGCAGGAGTGCATCCTGGGAACATGGCTGCCACCACAGGAGCTACTGTTTCCAACAGTTTCCATTAAAACCACAGAAGGAATTGTTGGGAAACAAAATGGTGCCCAGGGAGGAAGATTTAGATGTTCTACTCAAGCTGCGATGAACTAAGGGTGTTGTGTCGTTAATGGGCTCCCCTGCTTCTTTGCTGCTCACTCCCCCACACTGTGTACCTGAGCGCTAACTGGTGTCGCAGTGGGAGAGAATCACACCCATTTTAATGGGACGTTTGTTTGTCTCTCTCCAGAGATGTGGTAACATACCAAAGGGGTGGTGTGAAGTTTCTATTTCACACCCCTCTGGTGAACCGATAAACATTCTAGACCAGAATACTGTAACACTGTGTTTGCTTGGAAAACTGCAATATCATTGCAAGAGTGCATACTTTATGTAAAGGACGTCACGCTGCTTGCTTAGCGAGTACCGCTTCCCCCTGATTCGGCCCATACCTGGCGCAAACTCAGGACCTCTGCCTCGCAAACACACGTGACCGTCCTCCCTCAAGCGTCTTAGCTGATTGCGCCACCTACAAACTAGCTAATGAGGCCATGCAAGCAGGACACAAGGCTGAGGAGTAAGTTTCACACATCCCCATGTGCTACACGTACAGTATTTACCATGTTTTAAATGTAGTCAACGCTATAGTGACATGAAGACTTTCTATGACTGGTGAAGAGTTGAAAACATATTTTTGTTGTTGAAAAAGTTTTGTTCCTTCAAGCAGAATACTATTTTTCAACAAAGTATGATGTGTCCCAAAACTTTGCTTTGACTTAAGTCAAAATTGTTTGTTTGAAAAAATTATTATTTGAAATAGACAACTAATAAAGTCATCATCTGTGGTGGTCATTGACAGTTCCACTTCCTCTTCCATTGTTACCGTGGCTACAGCACATAACTTTATTGAAGGGGTATACATGAAAACTCTAATCAGCAGGTCCAGTTGAAGGATGTTAAATTTATACTCATACTAAAATCTCTTTAAAGCTATCTCTTAGCTTCACTGTCAGATTCATCAGTTAAAAGCTTTCCCTCTCATTAAATCTCACAGCCACTACTTGAATTATAAGCAATATGTATTATTACTATATTCTGGTGAAAATCTGGTAATGCTTTACTTGAACCTGTTATAAGGCGTACATAACAGGGAACTAAATGCATTTTACGTGCTGATCTAGGATCAGGTCCCACATGTGCATGTAATCTTATTCATTGTGATCCAAAATACAATATTGATCCTAAATCAGCACTCATGGTCCACTTTTTATACTTGAGAGAGATTGGTTGAAGTGGGTATGTCAGTACGCTTAAGGTTGGGAGGTTTTTACCTCACTAAATACCCTCTGTAAGTTAAGCATGGTCACCCTCGTGCTTCCTTGTGGTCCTATTCATAAACAGACAGGCAATAGCCTAGCATATGCTTCTCAACCAAAACACCACACTCTCATTAGCATAGCATAAGACTTCTTTCCCCCCTCTCCTCCTTTTCTCTCCTCCTCTCTTCTCTCTCTTATCTGATGCACTATAATGCAAGGCTAAAAGGGCTGCTAGCATCTTTTAGTTGCCCTTCCACTTAATTGGATAATTATCTACCCAGGTGTTATCAAACAGTACCCTCTGTGGATCCCCTGCCTTTCCAGTAGGGCTATTATTCCTGTTTACTCTGGATGAAATGA
This sequence comes from Coregonus clupeaformis, assembly GCF_020615455.1. Lineage (NCBI taxonomy): Eukaryota > Metazoa > Chordata > Actinopteri > Salmoniformes > Salmonidae > Coregonus > Coregonus clupeaformis. The sequence goes on from NC_059222.1 coordinate 25,413,931, forward strand.
GCATTTTGTTTTCCTTTGATCCTTTTCCCACCCATCACTTATTCACTTATTTCTGTCCTATGGCTGATGTGAATAGCTACAATCTACAATTTAGCTCACCATGTTTGATTCCTATGAATCTAGGGTTAATCCAAGGCAACTTCTCTCCAGTAGCTGATCTGTTCAAGGCTCCCCGGCCAGTCGACCGGTGTCATAACAGTTTGTCCCTGGTTGAGACTGCAGAGCTTAAGCCCCAGATCAAGAACCAGTTTGCCTGCCCAGCTATGTGAAAGAAAGAGGAGCATTCCAAAGCAGCCGATACCCCTCCATCTTTTGGAGCATTTGCATGGAACTCTGTTTAACAGAAACGTGTAATTGGGGAAGGTTCTTTCATGAATCACTCAGTTGAGTGCAAGCTTTCAGTGTGACTGACAGGCCCAATGATGTAGAATGCATATTCTCTCTGTGAGAACAAAATGAGCACTGTGAAGCTATTAGACTCTTAGCATGACCACTGGTTTCAAATCAAATCAAATCAAATGTTATTGGCCACATGCGCTGAATCCAACAGGTGCAGACATTACAGTGAAATGCTTACTTACAGCTCTTAACCAACAGTGCATTTATTTGTAATAAAAAAGTAAAATAAAACAACAACAAAAAAGTGTTGAGAAAAAAAAGAGCAGAAGTAAAATAAAATAACAGTAGGGAGGCAATACTGTATAAATATAATATGCCATTTAGCAGACGCTTTTATCCAAAGCGACTTACAGTCATGCGTGCATACATTTTTGTGTATGGGTGGTCCCGGGGATCGAACCCACTACCTTGGCGTTACAAGCGCCGTGCTCTACCAGCTGAGCTACAGCTGGTTGAGTTGAGGTAGTTGAAGTAATATGCACATGTGGGTAGAGTTAAAGTGACTATGCATAAATAATTAACAGAGTAGCAGCAGTGTAAAAAGATGGGGTGGGGGATGGGGGTGGGGGGGCAGTGCAAATAGTCTGGGTAGCCATGATTAGCTGTTCAGGAGTCTTATGGCTTGGGGGTAGAAGCTGTTGAGAAGTCTTTTGGACCTAGACTTGGCACTCCGGTACCGCTTGCCGTGCGGTAGCAGAGAGAACAGTCTATGACTAGGGTGGCTGGAGTCTTTGACCATTTTGATGGCCTTCCTCTGACACCACCTGGTATAGAGGTCCTGGATGGCAGGAAGCTTGGCCCCAGTGATGTACTGGGCCGTACGCATTACCCTCTGTAGTGCCTTGCGGTCGGAGACCGAACAGTTGCTATAACAGGCGGTGATGCAACCAGTCAGGATGCTCTCGATGGTGCAGCTGTAGATTTTTTTTAGGATCTGAGGACCCATATCAAATCTTTTCAGTCTCCTGAGGGGGAATAGGCTTTGTCGTGCCCTCTTCACGACTGTCTTGGTGTGTTTGGACCATGATAGTTTGTTGGTTGTGACACTCTGGCTCTATGGACTTTGATATTTGAGCCAGGGTTGTTTATTTTCGTTTGTTTGGGTGTATTTCTATGTTGGGGATCTAGTTGTTTCATTTCTATGTTTGGGTTTTGTGCTTGTTTAGCCATGTGACTCCCAATCGGAGGTAACGAGTGTCAGCTGTCGGCTCGTTATCTCTGATTGGGAGCCATATATATTCTGTGTGTTTTCTCCTTTGTTTTGTGGGTTATTGTTCCAAGTTAAGGTATTGTTCCAGTGTTGTATGATCTGTCGGTGTCACAGAGGACTTCACTATCGTCATTTGTTGTTTTTTCGTGGTTGCTTTAATTAAATAAAGTCATCATGTTCACTCCCAACGCTGCGCTTTGGTCGTATTTCATAGGCGATCGTGACAGAATAACCCACCAAAAAAGGACCAAGCAGCGCGTCCAGGAGCAAAGGGTCTGGACATGGGAGGAACTGTTGGACGGTAAAGGGTCCTGGACGTGGGAAGAAATCCTGGACGGCATGGATCGCCGTCCATGGAGCGAAACAGAGGAGAGGCGACGGAGAGAGGAGCAACGGCGTCGGCAGAGCCAACGTCGGAAGGACGAGAGGCAACCCCCAAGAAATTTTTGGGGGGGCACATGGCTTGGGCGACGGAGCAGCAGGAGGCTGCCACAAGGCAGAGTCAGAGGGCTGCCAGGTTAAGGGGGGCTGACGGAGGCAGAGAAGGGACGGATTCAGTGGGCTACCAGGTCAAGGGGGCTACTGGGTAAAGCAGGGAAGGAAGGTGTGGAGGCACGGCGTGAGGTACTGGGGTGTGTAACCAGTTCGGTCCGGCCCGTTCCTAGTCCCGAGGTGCAGCCAGTAGTGTGTGTTCCCGTGACGGTACGGCCTGTTCCGGTCCCTCGCACTAAGTGTAAGGTGCGCGTCGCCAGCCCGGTTCGGCCTGTTCCTGCCATACGCACCAAGTATGCGGTGCGCGTCGCCAGCTCAGCCCGGCCTGTTCCTACTCCACGCACCAGGGATACGGTGCGCTTCGCCAGCCCAGCCCGGCCTGTTCCTACTCCACGCACCAGGGATACGGTGCGCTTCGCCAGCCCGGCCCGGCCTGTTCCGGCCACTCGCACCAGGGATACGGTGCGCGTCGCCAGCCCCGCCCGGCCTGTTCCTGCTCTCCGCACTAGGCGTGAGGTGAGTCCCCAGGGTCCAGCATGCCCTGTTCCGGCTCCCCGCACTAGGCGTTATGGGAGTCCCCAGGGTCCAGCATGCCCTGTTCCGACTCCCCGCACTAGCCCTGAGATGCGTGTCCTCAGCCCGGTACCTCCAGTTCCGGCACCACGCATCAGGCCTACGGTGCGTCCCCAGGGCCAAGCATGCCCTGTTGCTTCTCCCCGCACTAGCCCTGAGATGCGTGTCCTCAGCCCGGTACCTCCTGTTCCGGCACCACGCACCAGGCCTACGATGCGCCTCAGATGGCCAGAGTCTGCCGTCTGCCCAACGGGGCCTGAAATGCCCGTCTGCCCAAAGCCTGCAAAGCCGCCCGTCTGCCATGAGCCATCAGAGCCGTCCGCCAGACCGGAGCCGCTAGAGTCTTCCGCCAGACAGGATCAGCCAGAGCCTTCCGCCAGACAGGATCAGCCAGAGCCTTCTGCCAGACAGGATCAGCCAGAGCCTTCTGCCAGACAGGATCAGCCAGAGCCTTCTGCCAGACAGGATCAGCCAGAGCCTTCCGCCAGACAGGATCAGCCAGATCCGTCAGTCGGCCATGAGCAGCCAGATCCGTCAGCCAGCCACGAGCAGCCAGATCCGTCAGCCAGCCGCGAGCAGCCAGATCCGTCAGCCAGCCATGAGCAGCCAGATCCGTCAGCCAGCCACGAGCAGCCAGATCCGTCAGCCAGCCGCGAGCAGCCAGATCCGTCAGCCAGCCACGAGCAGCCAGATCCGTCAGCCAGCCATGAGCAGCCAGATCCGTCAGCCAGCCATGAGCCGGTCCAGCCAGGATCCGCCAGAGCCGTCCAGCCGGGATCCGCCAGAGCCGTCCAGCCGGGATCCGCCAGAGCCGTCCAGCCGGGATCCGCCAGAGCCGTCCAGCCAGGATCCGCCAGCCAGCCAGGATCCGCCAGAGCCAGCCAGCCAGGATCCGCCATTTAGTCAGGTGCTGCCCCTTAGCTCGGTGTTGCTCCTTATCCTGGTGCTGTCCCTTATCCTGGTGCTGTCCCTTAGCCTGGTACTGCCCCTTAGTCCGGTACTGCCCCGTAGTCCGGTGCTGCCCCTTAGTCCGGTGCTGCCCCTTAGCCCGGTGCTGCCCCTTAGCCCGGTGCTGCCCCTTGTCCCGGTGCTGCCCCTTGTCCCGGTGCTGCCCCTTATCCCGGTGCTGCCCCTTAGGCCGATGCTGCCCCTTAGTCCGGTGTTGCCCCTTAGTCCAGGTGGGGTTAGTTGGAGGGTGGTCATTGGGAGGAGGCTACCGAAGCAGGTTGTGACTGTGGTGGGGTGGGGATCACGACCGGGGCCAGAGCCGCCACCGTGGACAGACGCCCACCCAGACCCTCCCCTAGTCCTGATGTTGGTGCGCCCGGAGTTCGCACCTTTAGGGGGGGGTACTGTGACACTCTGGCTCTATGGACTTTGATATTTGAGCCAGGGTTGTTTATTTTCGTTTGTTTGGGTGTATTTCTATGTTGGGGATCTAGTTGTTTCATTTCTATGTTTGGGTTTTGTGCTTGTTTAGCCATGTGACTCCCAATCGGAGGTAACGAGTGTCAGCTGTCGGCTCGTTATCTCTGATTGGGAGCCATATATATTCTGTGTGTTTTCTCCTTTGTTTTGTGGGTTATTGTTCCAAGTTAAGGTATTGTTCCAGTGTTGTATGATCTGTCGGTGTCACAGAGGACTTCACGTATCGTCATTTGTTGTTTTTTCGTGGTTGCTTTAATTAAATAAAGTCATCATGTTCACTCCCAACGCTGCGCTTTGGTCGTATTTCATAGGCGATCGTGACATTGGTGATGTGGACACCAAGGAACTTGAAGCTCTCAACCTGTTCCACTACAGCCCCGTTGATGAGAATAGGGGCGTGCTCAGTCCTCTTTTTTTTTCCTGTAGTCCACAATTATCTCCTTTGTCTTGGTCACGTTGAGGGAGAGGTTATTATCCTGGCACCACACGGCCAGGTCTCTGACCTCCTCCCTATAGGCTGTCTCATCGTTGTCAGTGATCAGGCCTACCACTGTTGTGTCGTCGGCAAACTTAATGATGGTGTTGTAGTTGTGCCTGGCCATGCAGTCATGGGTGAACAGGGAGTACAGGAGGGTACTGAGCACGCACCCCTGAGGGGCCCCCGTGTTGAGTATAAGTGTGGCAGATGTGTTGTTACCTACTGTTACGGATACAGGTATCCTGTGTTTTTGTGTGTTTCTACTCTTTCTGCCCTAATCACAGGTGTCCTGTATGTTCCTGATTGGTGGTCGTTGAGGTGTCTGCTGATTGGACCAATCAGTGAACATTCCTGTGAATTGCACCACCTGTTACTTGTTTGTTCAATCACACATCCCATTTTATAAAAACCAGACTTGTGTTTGTTGCAAGAGAGAGATTTTTGCCATATGTGAGTATGGACACGGTGGTGTCCTGTGTGTTGTGTACTCACTAAGTTGTTGGTTACCCTATTGGTAACTTTGTTAGAAGCCATTTCTTTATGTGAGTGTGGATACTGTTGTGTCCTGTGTATTGTGTACATACTTTATTGCTGATTACCCTGTTTTGTAGCGTGGTGTGTTTCTGGGAAAAGGGGAGTTTAAGCTAGATGCCCTTGGGCGTACATTACCCGTAGGAAGAAATCTGTCTATAAACACCAGTTAGACCTGAGCGGACCACCCACTGTATTTTTTGTATGGTAGCAGTAGCCTAGCGGTTCTTCAGGCAGGCTAGATCAGTTTAGGGGGTTTTACACTATTGTTTCATTTCTTGGGTCCTGCTCAGCCCTTTTTCCCAAACCTTTACCGTGTGTTTAGCAATAAACCATTTAAGTTTGACGGTAGCTCATGGTGGTTGTGTCATTTTTGGTTCTCACTGTTCCAGGTTACACTTATAATTTGCATGAATTTATGTTACGGGTCTCATGTCCGTCACCCTAGACGTTTAAAAGCCACGGGGTTCGTAACATAAAGTGGGGGGCTCGTCTGGGATCCTATCTATCCCATGCTACTCGTGCAAATTAGTAAGTGTCTGGTTCAGTGTTGAGCTTGGCAGCTGTACTACCTGTTTTTTTTTGTGTTCAGTAGTCGACGGCTCGTGTTGCTAGTAGGATGGCTACTTTTGAGTTAGAGGCATTTTTGGAAAACCCTACGTGGGGGGTTTTTGAGAATTGCCGTAGAGTGGATCTACAGGCTTTGGCTGACCACTTTTCTTTACCCATACCGAGGGGTTTAGTGAAAGCAGAAGTTAGGGAAGTAGTGCTAGCGATATTGTTAAACGAGCGAGTGCTTGAGTTACCGCCGCCTGAGTCTGCTGCTCCTGTAGGGGATGTGGTTGCTACGCCTGTAAGCCCATCAGTGTCTGAGGACGAGACTAAGGCTCCAGCCACATTGCCCCGTTATGACCCACTCTCCCCACTGACTGACAGTGATGCCAGGATCGATGTCCGCTCGACACGGCTCCAAATGGAGGCGGAAGAGCGGGCACAAATCAGGCAAGACAAGCTGGAGATGCGTAAGCTAGAGGCAGAACAGGAGACGCGTAAGCTAGAGGTAGAACTGGAGACGCGTAGGCTTGATCAAGAACTGGAGACGCGTAGGCTTGATCAAGAACTGGAGACGCGTAAGATGGAACTGGAGGTGCGTAAAATGGAACTGGAGGCAGAAACAGCGAGGTTAGTCGCTGCTCATACTATGCCTGCTAGTGAGCCATCCTCACCAGCTGTGTCGGCTGCTACGTTTGATATTAGTAGGCAGATCACCTTGGTACCTGTGTTCAGGGAGTCAGAGGTTGATTCCTATTTCAGTGTGTTTGAACGTATAGCGGTAGCATTGAAATGGCCCGAAGAGGTATGGTGCCTATTACTTCAGTGTAAACTAACAGGTAAAGCCCAAGAGGTTCTGGCAGCGCTACCTCTTGAAGACAGTTTGAATTATGAAGTGGTCAAAGCTACTGTTCTTCGGGCCTATGAGCTTGTTCCTGAGGCATATCGACAGAGATTTAGGTCTCATAAAAAGTCTCCTACTCAGACTTATGTGGAGTTTGCTAGAGACAAAGGAAATCTGTTTGACAAATGGCACAGTGCAAGTAAGGTAACTGATTTTAACTCTCTACGGGAGTTAATCTTGTTAGAAGAGTTTAAAAATTGCTTACCGGAACGCATTGTAGTTTATCTGAACGAACAGAAAGTATCCTCACTGTCGGAAGCGTCTGTATTGGCAGACGAAGTTTGTGTTGACGCATAAGAGCGTGTTTTCGGCTCGTACGGAGAGCAGGGCTGCGGAGTTGCTAACTTTTAGTCCTAGTCGACCAGCAGTACATCCAGCACGCCCAAAAGAGGTGCGTCACTGTTTCTATTGTCATAAGGTGGGACATTTGGTTAGTGATTGCTTTTTGCTTAAACGCAAGCCGGGGATGACTCAGCACGCCAGGCCGCCAACGGGTGTTGGGCTGATTCAGTACGGTTGTAAGGCCAGAATCAAGACAGAAGCCTCATAGTGAATGTGGTTTGAAAGTCCCTGTCCCAGATCACAGTTATGAACCGTTCATTTTTGAGGGGTTTGTTTCGATATCAGATGACGAAGCGTCTCAGCGTCCAGTTAGAATCCTCAGAGATACTGGTGCGGCGCAGTCGTTCATACTAGCTGATGTGTTGCCCTTGTCTAATAATACATATTGTGGGTCCAGTGTGTTAGTACAAGGAATTGAAATGGGTTTCGTCCCAGTGCCATTGCACTTTGTGAACGTACACTCTGAATTAGTCAGTGGATTGTTCAGAGTTGGCGTACGTCCTAGGTTGCCAGTAAAAGGTGTGACATTTATAATGGGCAACGATATTGCCGGAGGAAAGGTAATACCCGTATTGGAGGTAATGGATAAAAGTGACCAGTCTCTCTCCGAGGAGCTGGCACAGGGTTATCCAGATGTGTTCCCCGCTTGTGCTGTCACACGTGCTCAAGCCCGACAAGTGGGTGAAGTGGTAGATTTGTCAGACACGATTCTTTTCAGAGAGTGTGACCCAGAGGATAGTTCGGGTGCTACCTCTGGTAAGCTGGTGCAGTCTGACCAACAGCCCAGAGAAAGGAAGAAGGATGTGGAACTTGTTGCTGAGGCAATACAGTTACCAGTTACTCGTGAGCAGCTGATCGCTAACCAACAGGTTGACAGTAGCCTGGCTAAATGTTTTTCTAGTGTTGTCTCAGAGGACGAGCTAAAGAAGGAAAACATGGCATACTTCATTGATGGTAATCTCCTCATGCGTAAATGGACATCCCATGTTGACGCTGGCGGAGATTGGAATGCTGTTTACCAAATAGTGATTCCTACAGCCTTTCGACAAAATGTTTTATCCCTCGCTCATGATCACCAGTGGTCCGGACATCTGGGAGTCACCAAGACGTATGATCGAGTTTTGCGACATTTCTTTTGGCCTGGCTTAAAGCAAGATGTGGCTCGGTTCTGTCGGACTTGCCACACCTGTCAAGTAGTTGGGAAACCGAACCAGGTTATTTCCCCCGCGCCTCTTTGTCCCATACCGGCCCTAGGTGAACCCTTCGAACATGTGATGGTTGATTGTGTTGGACCATTACCAAAAACAAAATCTGGTAACCAGTTTATGTTGACAATTATGTGTGTGGCTACCAGGTACCCAGAGGCCATTCCTCTGCGAAGGATTACTGCTCCAGTGGTGAGTAAAGCGTTGATCAAATTCTTCTCAACTTTTGGATTACCTAAGGTGATACAAACTGATCAGGGTACGAATTTCCTTTCTACACTTTTCAAACAAGTGTTAAAATCCTTGTCAGTTACACACCGTGTGTCAAGCGCATATCACCCAGAGTCTCAGGGTGCGCTTGAACGTTGGCATCAGACACTGAAGTCTATGCTCCGTAAATATTGCATGGAATCTGAGAAAGATTGGGATGAGGGAGTTCCTCTAGTGTTGTTTGCTGTCCGTGAGACAGTACAGGAATCCCTAGGGTTCAGCCCAGCTGAACTGGTGTTTGGACACACCATGAGAGGACCTATGAAAGTCCTTAAGGATCAGTTTTTGTCACAAGAGTTGTGTGTGAAAGAAAATGTGTTGGACTACGTTAGTCGCTTTCGTGAGCGCCTACATGCTGCCTGTGCTCTAGCAAAGGAAGCGCTGTCTTCCTCACAGAAACGGATGAAACGACACTATGACACACAGGCTGTTTCTCGTTCACTGCAGCCAGGTGACCGAGTTCTTGTGTTGTTGCCTGTGCCAGGAGCGTCATTGTCAGCACGTTTCTCTGGTCCTTATGTCATTGAAAAGAAACTAACTGAAACTGACTATGTGATACAGACTCCTGATAGAAAACGCCAATCTCGTGTGTGCCACGTTAACATGTTGAAGACATACCACACCAGACCCGTCACTCAGGTAGACAGTCCAGAGAAACTGGCCGAGTTGGCTGTCTCTGTTGCTGCTACGGCTGTAGTGGGAGGTCATGTTAATGATGTGGACGGAGATGGTTTGGAGTTGCGCAATACTCAGCAGCAGTGTGCTAGATTGCCTAATTCAGAGATGCTGCTGTCTCTCCCGTCAAGCCTGATTCATTTAACGGACAGACAGTCAGATGATATTGTGAGACTATTACACAGCTTTCCATGTCTTTTAATGATGTTCCTACATGTACAAATGTGTTAGAACATGACATTAATGTTGGAAACGCTGCACCTATCAAGCAACATCCTTATCGTGTCAACGTCGCTAAGAGAAAGATAATGAGGGGTGAGGTCGGTTATTTGCTGGAGAATAACCTGGCTATGCCAAGTTCAAGTCCTTGGAGTTCTCCGTGCATTCTGGTTCCTAAACCTGATGGGACATCCAGATTATGTACGGACTATCGGAAAGTCAATGCGGTCACAGTGCCCGACTCGTTCCCGTTACCCAGACTGGATGACTGTATTGATACTGTTGGTGCTGCTACTTATGTAACCAAATTAGATCTTCTAAAAGGTTACTGGCAGGTGCCGTTAACCCCACGTGCCTCCGACATCTCTGCCTTTGTGACCCCAGATCACTTCCTACAATATGCTGTCATGGCATTTGGGATGCGGAACGCACCAGCCACTTTCCAACGCCTGGTTAACACAGTATTGGCTGGAGTTCGTAATTGTAGTGCTTACCTTGATGATCTGGTAATTTATTCAACTGAGTGGTCTGATCATGTTAACACTCTAAGGGTAGTGTGTGAACGTCTAGCAACCGCTTCTCTAACCCTGAACTTAGCAAAGTGCGAGTTTGGGAAGGCCACTGTTACGTATCTTGGTAAACAGGTCGGCCATGGTCAGGTGCGCCCTGTAGATGCCAAGGTCTCAGCTATAAACGCATTTCCCGCACCTACCACCAGAAGAGAGCTACGCCGTTTTTTAGGGATGGTTGGCTACTACCGTAGTTTCTGTAAAAATTTCTCTGCGGTAGTTGCTCCATTAACGGATTTGCTCAGTCCGGCGAGAAAATTTGTATGGTCTGAAGATTGTTGTACTGCTTTCAACACTGCTAAAGCACTCTTGTGTAGTACTCCTGTTCTTGCTGCGCCAGATTTTGAACGGCCGTTTAAACTGGAGGTAGATGCAAGTGCCAGAGGTGCTGGTGCTGTTCTACTGCAGCAAGACCAGAGTGGAGTGGACCATCCTGTCTGTTATTTTTCACGGAAATTTAGCAAATGTCAGACAAACTATTCCACCATTGAACAAGAAGCTCTAGCTTTGTTGTTAGCTCTGCAGTACTTTGAAGTTTATGTTGGTTCCAGTGCATTACCAGTAATAGTGTATACTGACCATAACCCCTTAGTTTTTCTCCACCGGATGTACAACCAGAACCAACGCCTTTTGCGTTGGGCACTTGTCGTGCAAAATTATAATTTGGAGATCCGCCACAAAAAGGGGTTAGATAATGTGATGGCAGATGCTTTGTCTCGTGTTTGATGATCTAGGTTTTTTTTGTTATCCCGGCAGGATGATTATAGAAATTTGGGTGTTGTGATAGTACGTGTGTCGCAAACCATTGTGGTTTGCTCTTTTAAGGGTGGGGAGTGTTACGGATACAGGTATCCTGTGTTTTTGTGTGTTTCTACTCTTTCTGCCCTAATCACAGGTGTCCTGTATGTTCCTGATTGGTGGTCGTTGAGGTGTCTGCTGATTGGACCAATCAGTGAACATTCCTGTGAATTGCACCACCTGTTACTTGTTTGTTCAATCACACATCCCATTTTATAAAAACCAGACTTGTGTTTGTTGCAAGAGAGAGATTTTTGCCATATGTGAGTATGGACACGGTGGTGTCCTGTGTGTTGTGTACTCACTAAGTTGTTGGTTACCCTATTGGTAACTTTGTTAGAAGCCATTTCTTTATGTGAGTGTGGATACTGTTGTGTCCTGTGTATTGTGTACATACTTTATTGCTGATTACCCTGTTTTGTAGCGTGGTGTGTTTCTGGGAAAAGGGGAGTTTAAGCTAGATGCCCTTGGGCGTACATTACCCGTAGGGAAGAAATCTGTCTATAAACACCAGTTAGACCTGAGCGGACCACCCACTGTATTTTTGTATGGTAGCAGTAGCCTAGCGGTTCTTCAGGCAGGCTAGATCAGTTTAGGGGGTTTTACACTATTGTTTCATTTCTTGGGTCCTGCTCAGCCCTTTTTCCCAAACCTTTACCGTGTGTTTAGCAATAAACCATTTAAGTTTGACGGTAGCTCATGGTGGTTGTGTCATTTTTGGTTCTCACTGTTCCAGGTTACACTTATAATTTGCATGAATTTATGTTACGGGTCTCATGTCCGTCACCCTAGACGTTTAAAAGCCACGGGGTTCGTAACACCTACCCTTACCACCTGGGGGGCAGCCCGTCAGGAAGTCCAGGATCCAGTTGCAGAGGGAGGTGTTTAGTCCCAGGATCCTTAGCTTAGTGATGAGCTTTGAGGGCACTATGGTGTTGAATGCTGAGCTGTAGTCAATGAATAGCATTCTCACGTAGGTGTTCCTCTTGTCCAGGTGGGAAAGGGCAGTGTGGAGTGCAATAGAGATTGCATCATCTGTGGATCCATTGGGGCGGTATGCAAATTGGAGTGGGTCTAGGGTTTCTGGGATAATAGTGTTGATGTGAGCCATGACCAGCCTTTCAAAGCACTTCATGGCTACAGACGTCAGTGCTACGGGTCGGTAGTCATTTAGGCAGGTTAGCTTAGTGTCCTTGGGCACGGGGACTAAGGTGGTCTGCTTGAAACATGTTGGTATTACAGACTCAGTCAGGGACATGTTGAAAATGTCAGTGAAGACACTTGCCAGTTGGTCAGCACATGCTCGGAGTACACGTCCTGGTAATCCGTCTGGCCCTGCGGCCTTGTGAATGTTGACCTGCTTAAAAGTCTTACTCACATCGGCTACGGAGAGTGTGATCACATAGTCATCCGGAACAGCTGGTGCTCTCATGCATGCTTCAGTGTTGCTTGCCTCGAAGCAAGCATAGAAGTGGTTTAGCTCGTCTGGAAGTCTTGTGTCACTGGGCAGCTCCCGGCTGTGCTTCCCTTTGTACTCTGTAATAGTTTTCAAGCCCTGCCACATCTGACAAGCATCAGAGCCGGTGTAGTACGATTCAATCTTAGTCCTGTATTGACTCTTTGCCTGTTTGATGGTTCGTCGGAGGGCACAGCGGGATTTCTTATAAGCGTCCGGGTTAGAGTCCCGCTCCTTGAAAGCGGCAGCTCTACCCTTTAGCTCAGTGCGGATGTTTCCTGTAATCCATGGCTTCTGGTTGGGATATGTACGTACGGTCACTGTGGGGACGATATCATCGATGCACTTATTGATGAAGCCAGTGACTGATGTTGTGTACTCCTCAATGCTATCTGAAGAATCCCGGAACATGTTCCAGTCTGTGCTAGCAAAACAGTCCTGTAGCTCAGAATCTGCGTCATCTGACCACTTTTTTATTAACCGAGTCACTGGTGCTTCCTGCTTTAGTGTTTGCTTGTAAGCAGGAATCAGGAGGATAGAGTTATGGTCAGATTTGCCAAATGGGTCTCTGTGTGTGGAGTAAAGGTGGTCTAGAGTTTGTTTTCCTCTGGTTGCACAATTTACATGCTGGTAGAAATTAGGTAGAACGGATTTAAGTTTCCCTGCAATAAAGTCCCCAGCTACTAGGAGCGCAGATGAGCGTTTTCCTGTTCACTTATGGCCTTATACAGCTCATTCAGTACAATCTTAATGCCAGCATTGGTTTGTGGTTTTAAATAGACAGCTATGAAAAATATAGATGAAAACTCTCTTGGTAAATAGTGTGGTCTACAGCTTATCATAAGATACTCTACCTCAGGTGAGCAAAACCTCGAGATTTCCTTAGTATTTGATTTTGTGCACCAGCTGATGTTTACAAATATACACAGATACCGCCACCCCTTGTCTTACCGGAGTCTGCCATTCTATCCTGCCGATGTAGCGTATAGCCCGCTAGCTGTATGTTGTCCATGTCGTCGTTCAGCCACGATTCGGTGAAACATAAGATATTACAGTTTTTAATGTCCCGTAATCTTAGGTCATCCAATTTATTCTCAAATGATTGAAGATTGGCTAATAGGGTTGATGGGAGAGGCAGTTTACTCGCTCGCCGTCGGATCCTAACAAGGCACCCTGACCTACGTCCACGATATCTCCGTCTCTTTCTCATGCGAATGACGGGGATTTGGGCCTTGTCGGGTGTCTGTTGGATATCCTTCGCGGCCGCCTCGTTGAAGAAAACAATCTTCGTCCAATACGAGGTGAGTAATCGCTGTCCTGATATCCAGAAGCTCTTTTTGGTTATAAGAGACGATGGCAGAAACATTATGTACAAAATAAATTACAAATAACGTGGAAAAACACACATAATAGTACAATTGGTTAGAGGGCTGTAAAACGGCAGCCATCTTCTCCGGCGCCATTCTTGAAGAATACTGTACATGTAGTACTGTACATGTAGTCCAGATTTCACAAACAATCCTGTTTTTGTGATTGTCTTTTCTCCCGTCAGCTGTCAAAGGGTTAATTTAATCTTCTCAGTCTCTTTGTCGATCCCATATTTCAGCATATCCTGGAGACTAACACACCTGCCCAATTATGTTTGAATTCATTATTTTTCATTGGCAGATAGTTATCTCCATCATGTTAATAATTGGGCGGTCTCTACCAATAATAATGTCTTATATGAATGCTAATTTCTATTAATTAAATCGACTTACAGTAATTTTGTATATTAGAATACTTTCTAAAGCGGGCTAAAAGACAGCATAGCCTGGTTTCTCGTTCCCTATCTATGTGAGATTACAGCTCTATTCTCCCTGACTTTTCCAGTTCATTGTTGATGCCAGTTGGCATTACTCTCCTACTTCTCCATTGGTCTTGAAATCTCACCTTGCAGATGAGGAGCACTTTTATGGACTCAAATACTTGGGAGGATGATTACCAGTCTGTCCATAATAGAGGTGGATTGAAAGAAATCCTGCTGAGACTAAGGCTGTCCTAATATGGACACTGTAACTGAAAAAAGACATAAGGAGACCTTGCTCAAGACATTTGTTTTTTTGATGTTGTCATTAGCACTCATAAGCAGTGATTGTCTATCCCTATGGGCCCTGGTCAAAAGTAGTGGACTATAAAGGGAATAGGGTGCCATTTGGGATGCAGATGTTCGGTATCTCTCATTGAAATGTGTTAACAAGCCCTGGGGACACTATTAGCATTTAGTCTCAGCTTCAGCTGGTGTCACAAGGAAAATAAGCTCAATGAGACACATTTCAAAAGGATATGTCAAGCTCCTGACTAATTGGTGATACCACTGACCATTGTCACAGACTGTATAAGAAAATATAGATATCGCAGATATCATATTAAAAACTGCAAACATTTCTCTCCACCCTATGGCAAAATGTGTAGAATTGCAGGAAAAAAAACAGCTAATTTTTCCCAACCTGGTCACCTGTGATACAAGTTAGTATTCAACATCCATCCATGTCTGAGGACTTCGGGGATGACATGGAAACTGGCCACTAGGGGCAACAGTGAGTGCCATTACCTTCAAGTTGTATCCAGATTTGTTAAGGCATTGTGGATGGGGATGGGGATGGGGATGGTGGATGGGGATGGGGATGGTGGATGGGGATGGGGATGGTGGATGGTGGATGGGGATGGGGATGGGGATGGGGATGGGGATGGGGATGGGGATGGTGGATGGGGATGGTGGATGTGGATGGGGATGGGGATGGTGGATGGGGATGGGGATGATGGATGGGGATGGGGATGGGGATGGTGGATGGGGATGGGGATGGTGGATGGGGAAGGTGGATGGGGATGGTGGATGGTGGATGGGGATGGGGATGGTGGATGGGGATGGGGATGGGGATGGTGGATGTGGATGGGGATGGGGATGGTGGATGGACGTAAGCATCAGCCTCTGATTCCAAAGGTTGCAAGTTTGAATCCAACGATATAAAGTTGTTTTAGAGATTTTTGTTTTAAGCCTATCCCAAACCTTAACCTTTACCTTAAACACTCAGAGTTAATGCCTAACCTTAAGAATTTGGAGTTAATGCCTAAAGTTAATCTTAAACACGTTGAAATTTGAAGTTTGCAACAACTTCGAAATTTGACATTTGAGAAACATGGATGAACGTCTAATTCTGACGTGAGACTGTGAGAGCTATGGCAAAATGAGTAGAATTGCAGCAAACTTGCTTTAAGGGGGAGTTATGAATGCGGGTACACAAACCCGCGAGCAACTGCAGCCCCTCATGATGAGTTCCGATTTTATGTTGCCACCACCCTCATCAAAGTTGCCCATCCCTGATCTACACTGATTTTAAGTGGATTTAACAAGTGACACCAATAGGTGATCATAGCTTTCTCCTGGATTCACCTGTAATGTTTTGTATACTCAGTGTACAGTATATGAGGCTGTTTATGGTCTATTCTGAGGTAGTGTTAGTTTCCAGTAGCACAATTGAAATGAGACAGATAATTGTTGGAGCCTCTTCACACCACGATGACAGAGGTTGAGGGGTCCCCTCATTGCCCTGCCTTCCTTCCTGCTGGCTGTATATAGAGGCTTCAACACATACGCCTCAATACCATTTGTCTTCTCCCGTGCCTCTCGAATTCTCTAAAGTGACTCTGAGTTTATCTGGACCTAAATATATTTCCCTTCTGACTGTTGACACCCCTGAAAACTTTCCCCCAGCTGTGTTTTATCAGTGAGATGGGAACATGTGATGCAGTCTGAAAGGTGCCTATGAGCGGGATCTCATTGGATGTTATGTCATCAGAGTCTTTGATGTCAGACACATAGGATCCTGTCTTGCTGCTGTGTCAGTGGATTACGTTTTAGGTCCGACAAACATGCTTAGATTTCTGTGTTTGCCCTCACAAACAGCATTTTTCATATCATTGGTAAATCATAAGATTTAACAATGATCAGCTCTTTTCCCCACAAACTATATATTAGTATATGATTTTTAGGCATATACTGTAGGTCGTTATCAATAAAACGTCACAATACGGTGCAGAGTGTTAGATTTGGCTGCTGGGGGGCAAGGAAAACCCCAGCTCCGCTAAAACCATTAACAACTACATGCCGTTTTCAAGGGATTGTTACATAAATATTATAACTATTTTGTTTTAATATCATTGCCTCTTCAAGAGCATAGTCAGAACAACACATTAGATTATTCCGCATTTACATTGTCTTCAGAAAATATTCACACCCCTTGACTTTTTCCACATTTTGTTGTGTTACAGCCTGAATTTAAAATGCATTAAATTGAGATTTTGTGTCACTGGCCTACACACAATACCCCATAATGTCAAAGTGGAATTATGTTTTTAGAAATATTTACAAATTAATAGAAAATGTAAAGCTGAAATGTCTCATGTCAATAATTATTCAACCCCTTTGTTATGGTAAGCCTAAATAGGTTCAAGGGTATACATTTGCTTAATAAGTTGCATGGATTCACTCAGTGTGTGTCACGCCCTGGCTCTAGGGACTCTTTTAAGTTGAGCCAGGGTGTGTAGAGTTTATGTTTTGTGCTCGTTGTGTCTAGTCTAGTTTTTGTATATCTATGTTGGCCAGAGTGGTTCTCAATCAGAGGCAACGAGTATCAGCTGTTGCTGGTTGTCTCTGATTGGGAACCATATTTAGTCAGGTGGTTTTCCCACAGTGTTTGTGGGATCTTGTTCCGTGTTGCACCTGTGGACGGCACGTATCGATTTGTTGTTTTGTTCGTGTATCATTTAATAAATAAGTATGTGCACCTTCCACGCTGCGCCTTGGTCCTCTATATCCGACGATCGTGACAGAAGATCCCACCAATACAGGACCAAGCAGCGTGCCCAGGCAGGAGAGGAGAAGCGGCGCCAACCAGGCAGTCGTCGGACAGGCGAGGGGCACCCCCAATAAATTTTTAGGGGGGGGCACATGGCAGGGACGACGGGGCCACTGGAGGCAGATAAGGGGCGAGTTGGTGGACGAGGAGAGAAGGCCACTGGGTTACGGGAGCCATTGGTGTATAGAGGGAGGGAAAATCGAGAGGTACTGAAGTGTGTTGCCAGTCCGGTCCGGCCCGTTCCTGATCCCCGTGTAAGGCCAGTGGTGTGTTCCCAGTACGGTCCGGCCTGTTCCTGTCCATCGCGCCAAGCCTATGGTGCGCGTCGCCAGCCCGGCCCGGCCTGTTCCTGCCCCTCGCACCAAGCCTATGGTGCGCGTCGCCAGCCCGGCCTGTTCCTGCTCCCCGCACCAAGCCAATGGTGCGCGTCGCCAGCCCGGCCCGTTCCTGCTCCCCGCACCAAGCCAATGGTGCGCTTCGCCAGCCTGGTCCGGCTTGTTCCTGCTCCCCGCACCAAACCTGTGGTGCGCATCGCCAGCCCATGCCCGTTTCACCGGTGCCTGGTCAGGTACCGGTCAGCTGCTCCACACCGGAGCCTGAGCAATCCGCTCCACCGAAGTCCAGTCCAGCTCCAGCCAGTGGGGCTAGACCAGACCAGGGGCACTACGGGGGGGTTAGTAGAGGGTGGTGGTCAAGCCCGGAGCTGGAACCGCCTCCGAGGAGGAATGCCCACCCAGCCCTCCCCTGTTCGGTGATGTTTAGGCGCGGTCGCAGTCCGCGCCTTTAGGGGGGGGGTACTGTCACGCCCTGGCTCTAGGGACTCTTTTAAGTTGAGCCAGGGTGTGTAGAGTTTATGTTTTGTGCTCGTTGTGTCTAGTCTAGTTTTTGTATATCTATGTTGGCCAGAGTGGTTCTCAATCAGAGGCAACGAGTATCAGCTGTTGCTGGTTGTCTCTGATTGGGAACCATATTTAGTCAGGTGGTTTTCCCACAGTGTTTGTGGGATCTTGTTCCGTGTTGGTTTGTGTGTTGCACCTGTGGACGTCACGTATCGTTTTGTTCGTGTATCATTTAATAAATAAGTATGTTCACCTTCCACGCTGTGCCTTGGTCCTCTATATCCGACGATCGTGACAGAGTGCAATAATAGTATTTAACATGATTTTGAATGACTACCTCATCTCTGTACCCCACACGTACAATTATCTGTGAGGTTCCTCAGTCGAGAAGTGAATTTCAAACACAGATTCAACCACAAAGACCAGGGAGGTTATCCAACACCTTGCAAAGGTCACCTATTGGTAGATGGGTAAAAAATAAAATAAAAAGCAGACATTAAATATCCCTTTGAGCATGGTGAAGTTATTAATTACACTTTGGATGGTGTATCAACACACCCAGTCACTACAAAGATACAGGCCTCCTTCCTAACTCAGTTACCGGAGAGGAAGGAAACCGCTCAGGCCAATGGTGACTTTAAAACAGTTACATAGTTTAATGGCCGTGATAGGAGAAAACTGAGGGTGGATCAACAACATTGTATTTACTCCACAATACTAACCAGACTGTAATTGACAGATTGAAAAGAAGGAAGCCTGTACAGAATAAAAAATATTTCAATACATGCATCCAGTTTGCAATTAGGCACTAAAGTAAAACTGCAAGAAATGTGGCAAAGAAATTAACATGTCCTGAATACAAAGTGTTATGTTTGGGGCAAATCCAATAGAACAGATCACTGAGTACCACTCTTCATATTTTCAAGCATAGTGGTGGCTGCATTATGTTATGAGTATGATTGTCAATGGCAAGGACTAGGGAGTTTTTTTTTACGATAAAAAGAAACGGAATAGATTTAAGCACAGGCAAAATCCTAAAGGAAAACCTGGTTCAGTCTGCTTTCTAGCAGACACTGGGAGACAAATTCACCATTCAGCAGGACAATAACCTAAAACACAAGGCCAAATATACACTGGAGTTGCTTACCAAGTTCACATTGAATGTGCCTGAGTGGCCTAGTTACAGTTTTGACTTAAATCAGCTTGAAACTCTATGGCAAGACTTGAAAATGGATGCCTAGCAATGATCAACAACCAACTTGACAGAGCTTGAAGAATTTAAAAAAATAATAATGTGCAATATTTTGCAATGCTCTTAGAGACTTACACAGAAAGACTCACAGCTGTAATCACTGCCAAAGGTGATTCTAAGATGTATTGACTCAGGGGTGTGAATACTTATGTAAATTCGATTTTTCTGTATTTCATTTTCATTAAATGTGCTAACATTTCTATTTTATCCATTTTTAATTCAGGCTGTAACACAACAAAATGTGGAATGAGTCAAGGGATATGAATTATTTCTGAAGGCACTAGCTCTATCATCAGAGTTATGCAGCAAGTAACTGCATGCTTTTCATGATCAGTAAACATCAATTGATCATGTATTTTCAGATACGTGAGGGTAGCCTATCCATTTGGCATGTAGCTAGCTAAGCAAACAACATGTCATTTAGCTTGCTTCATCAGAGATTATGCTTTTGGAAAAAGCTTGACATCGGCAAGTCTTCATCCTGGTAAAGTTGTCAGTCGAACTACTGTCATCATCACTATAGATGGCAAGCAGATATAGCCATCTAGTTTATCCCCTGAAAGTTAGATTGTTAACTAGCCATATTGACGTGATCTGTTATTAGATAGCTAGCCAAATTGAGGTGGTCCTTCAATTAATGTAGCCTATCATGTCTGTCAGCTGCACTCTTAAAAATAATTTTGAAAACGAGATAATGTTAACTAACTTTGGTAGGTTAGGTAAATTAGGTCTACTCACCGCTATGTTTAGCCAACTGTACAAAGTTTCTACCAGTAGCTTGCAAAGTAAAGATTATCAGCTAACAGTACCTTGCCAAATGCTTGACAGGCAGAGCCCAAAAGGGATGGGAAACCACTCATACTTGTCAGGTATAGTTCACTTTTATTTTATATCACTCGAATGTCCAATTAATGGTGGCCAATATTGAGAGATATCGTGAGACCACCCTCACATATCTGAAATGACATGATCAATTGATGTTTACTGATCATGAAAAGCATGCAGTTACTTGCTGTGTAACTGTGATGATAGAGCTAAATGTGTGCAATTGTTTTGCATGGAATAATCAGAAATGTGTAGTTCTGACTATGCTCTTCAAGAGGTGATGCTATTATAACCAAATTGTTAACATTTATTAAACAATCCCTTGAAAACGGCATGCAGTTGTCAATGGTTCTAGCGGAGCTGGGGGTCTCCTTGCTTCCCAGCAGGCAAATCAAACTTTATTGTGACGTTGTATTGATAATGACCTAAAAGCACTTCACTAATCTGAGTGTGTCATACAGTGTTGTGTTCAGGACCAGCTAAAGCAAGACTGAGACCGGGAGGGGGACAAAGGGTCAGAGAGACCAGAAAAATGCGAGACCAATTCAAGACGATGATTGTAATTCTGTCAAATTGGCACCATAATAAGAGTTCAAAAGGTCTAATATTTCTGTGTTCATATTTCAGAAGGACATGTAGATTCTTTACACATTCAGAACGGTGAAAAAATGCATGCTGAGGGCAAATAGACCCACTTTACAAATTATTACTAACCCAAACACAGTGGGGAACAATGAGGGCCTTCTACGCCTTCAGAGAAAGGCTAAGGATTTATAAAATAAAAAATAATGATTATTATTATTATTATATTATTCTTTTCAATTATGTCCTGATTTAATCTCTTCAATTTTTGTTGGAAAGGATTAACACTGAAGAGAAGAAAAGATCCAATCAGGATTTTTCTTTGGTGGTCTCTTGGGAGATAAATCTAGCTAGCTAATTCAGCCATTGGCTAGGCCATCAGAAGCTAGATAGAAGGCATATGCCATTCAACTGTAATAGGGCAAACTTTTTGAGTGACAGTGGAATCAACAAATCACATTTTGACTTGTAATGGGTGGGACCGTTTTACAAAAAACGTATGGAAACTTCTGCCTTCTCAAAGGCCAACAGGTTACTGCGCAAGCAGTAGTTTTCCCACGGTCTCGCTAGCTATCTTTTGTTGTAGGCTAGTTTGCAGCGGCTGCAGCAGGTGTTATCGAAGAGGATGTTGTTGCTAATTTGTTAGCTTCTCCCTTTTCATGCAGTGGGCTAAATCACGGTCACACAGAGTGATTCTTGGTAGTCTTAAATAAATCTACTTTGAAACAAAAGTTTACACCTCACACACATGGTTATGGGCTTTATAAAATTGTTAGTTTGCATCCCAATATTACACTTTATATATATCACAGAAGACTGAACTATAACAAAACTGTTTGACATAGAAACACCAGATTTTCGTCAGGTTTTTTTAATTAATCGTTACGAATTATGAAATTACGAAAAATATTCATAACATTCCACCCATGAGGGCAAAGGAGACGCTTTTGGTAATTGACTGCATGATTTCACTATTGTACTACATAATTGAAAAGTCGTATACCTCCACTACACTACTTTGATACACATCAGTTGGGATTAAGAAGTGAGTATACACAATGCCCACTGAAAAAAAAGTGGGTATACGGTGTATACCTGCGTATAGCCTCCACTACACCACTGGCCCTTTGTGTTTTACAAAAAGTGCACTGTCCTACAAGAGTGCGCTGGTGTTACCGTTGCTGTCCTTTCAACATCATGAACCTGTCACACACTGAAGGTCCAATAGGTTCGCTACTGTGCAAACATGTCTATAATAGATATAAAGACGGTTCAGGTATTAATGTTTCAAGAAAGGTGTGTATATATTTGGCCTGAGACACTCAAAATGTGGTCTCGAGACCGGTCTCAAGTACTACAACACTGGTGTCATAATTACTGTATGGACTTTGATGTGGAGAAGTTGCTGCATGTCAGATCTAGTCAGTCACACCCCCACAGCACTGCCCCACTGTATCAAATCAAATCGAATTTTATTTGTCACATGCGTAGAATACAACAGGTGTAGACTTTACCGTGAAAGGCTTACTTAAGGTCCCTTTCCCAACAATGCAGTGCTAAAAAGTATGACAAATTTGCAAAATATAAAAGAAAATAGTAACACAATAAAATAACAACGAAACTATATACAAGCAATACCGGTACTGAGTCAAAATCAAATCAAATCAAATTTTATTGGTCACATACACGTGTTTAGCAGATGTTATTGCGGGTGTAGCGAAATGCTTCTGTTTCTAGCTCCGACAGTGCAGTAATATCTAACAATTTCACAACACATACCCAATACACACAAATTTAAGTAAAGCAATGGAATTAAGAATTTATAAATAAATATATGGACAAGCAATGTCAGAGCGGCATAGACTAAGATACAGTAGAATAGTATAGAATACAGTATATACATATGAGATGAGTAATGCAAGATATGTAAACATTATTAAAGTGACTAGTGTTCCATTTATTAAAGTGGCCAGTGATTTCTAATCTATTGGGTATTGGGTATGTGTATATAGGCAGCAGCCTCTAATGTGCTAGTGAAGGCTATTTAACAGTCTGATGGCCTTGAGATAGAAGCTGTTTCTCAGTCTCTCGGTCCCAGCGTTGATGCACCTGTACTGATCTCACCTTCTGGATGATAGCGGAGTGAACAGGCAGTGGCTCGGGTGGTTGTTGTCCTTGATGATCTTTTTGGCCTTCCTGTGACATCGGGGGCTGTAGGTGTCCTGGAGGGCTGGTAGTTTGCTCCCGGTGATGCGTTGGGCAGACCACACCACCCTCTGGAGAGCCCTGCAGTTGCGGGCGGTGCAGTTGCCATACCAGGCGGTGATGCAGCCCGACAGGATGCTCTCATTTGTTCATCTGTAAAAGTTTGTGAGGGTTTTAGATGCCAAGCCAAATTTCTTCAGCATCCTGAGGTTGAGGAGGTGCTGTTGCGCCTTCTTCACCACACTCTCTGTGTGGGTGGACCATTTCAGTTTGTCAGTGATGTGTAACTTGAAGCTTTCCACCTTCTCCACTGCGGTCCCGTCGATGTGGATAGGGGGGTGTTCCCTCTGCTGTTTCCTGAAGTCCACGATCATCTCCTTTGTTTTGGTGACGTTGAGTGAGAGGTTATGTTCCTGGCACCATGCTCCCAGAGCCCTCACCTTCTGCCTGTAGGCTGTCTCGTCATTGTTGGTAATCAAGCCTACTACTGATGTGTCGTCTGCAAACTTGATGATTGAGTTGGAGGCGTGCTTGGCCACGCAGTCGTGGGTGAACAGGGAGTACAGGAGGGGGCTGAGCACGCACCCTTGTGGGGCCCCATTGTTGAGTGGAAGTGTTATTTCCTACCTTCACCACCTGGGGGGCGGCCCGTCAGGAAGTCCAGTACCCAGTTGCACAGGGCGGGGCTCAGACCCAGGGCATCAAGCTTAATGATGAGCTTGGAGGGTACTATGGTGTTGAATGATGAGCCATGTGGCGATAGTCATTTAGTTTTGTTACCTTTGCTTTCTTGGGTACAGGGACAATGGTGGCCATCTTGAAGCGTGTGGAGACAGCAGACTGGGATAGGGAGCGATTGAATATGTCCGTAAACACACCAGCAAACAGGTCTGCGCATGCTCTGAGGACGCGGCAAGGGATGCCATCTAGGCCGGCAGCCTTGCGAGGGTTAACACGCTTAAATGTCTTACTCACGTTGGCCAAGGAGAAGGAGAGCCCACAGTCCTTGGTAGCGGGCCGCGTCAGTGGTACAGTATTATACTCAAAGCAGGCGAATGTGCAGGGGTACGAGGTAGTTGAGGTAATTGACGTAATATGTACATGCAGGTAGGGGTAACAGTGACTAGGCAATCAGGCAATCATGGGTAATGTAGTTGCAGCCTGAACAGAGACAAAACCACCATATCCATCACTGATAAAACAGAAAGAAAAAACAATAGGATGTCACGAATTCAGCCGAGGCTGCCCCTCCTCCTTGCACGGGCAGGTTTCGGCGTTCGTCGTCACCGGCTTACCAGCCACCACCGCTCCATTTATCATTACTCCATTTGTCTTGTCTTGTCATGTCAATCACACACACCTGGTACTCATTCCCTCATTAGTCTGTGTATAAGTGTTCCCTCTGCCCCCTTGTCCTTTGTGAGTGATTGTTCATTGTGAGAGTGAGTAGCTCGGTCGAGTAGCCAAGGTGGATTTTTCCCTTGTGCTAGTTTCGTTTTGACGCTTGCTGCGCTTTATTCATGTACACTGAATAAACTCTGGATTTCTGTGTTTTACCTCCTGCGCCTGACTCCGTCATTCACACCTCATCACATAGGAGTTGTTTAGATTACCTCTACTGACAGGTCCCCTGGCCCTGTGTTTGTGCTTCCATTAGACAGACTGTCTCTCAAGTTAATAATGCATTTTGTATGCTACTGTCATCACATTGTATTGCAACTCTCTTCAGAGAGGACTGTTATAGATCTCTTGTGTTGTGTGTTGCCGGGTAGGGTTAGGGTTGACCTTACAAAACACAGTAGGGAAATAAAAAAGAACAATAAAGCTATACTGTCATAGAAGGAACTATACACAGTGGAATTAGTTCTGTTTTAGCCTTGTGGAGTCGGTTTACTTTCCTATCTGTCTCACATCAGGTTAAATCTCTTCGCTCAACCTCTATGGTTGGCCCTTACAGTTCAGTAGCTTCTGTCTATGTTGCCACATAGGACCCCCACTCCATCTTTGTTCCTGTCATCCTCGTAATGGACAGTGCTCCGCCACAGTGTAACCCCTGAGCAACTGGGTCACCATCTTAGGACTGTCTCCCTGGTGCACTGTGACATTAGACAAGCGGACACATGATGGCTTGGAGCTCCGTCGCAGCCGGGGGACAGAGGGCTCGTCAAGTAGGGGTCATGGATCGCCAAGGGAGTTTCACTGCAATGATCTAAATAACTGGGGTGCTGAGGGGGCTTGAAAAAGAAAAGGAAAGCTGCACACTCTAGGAGCTCAGATGCAATAATTTAATATCCTAATAACCAACGTTTCGACAGACAAGCTGTCTTCATCAGGGTGCTGAGGGGGCTGTCACTATACTGTCGCTATACTGTCACTATACTGTCGCTATACTGTCGGCTGTTGCTATACTGTCACTATACTGTCGCTATACTGTCGCTATACTGTTGCTATACTGTTGCTATACTGTCACTATACTATCACTATACTGTCAATATACTGTCGGCTGTTGCTAAACTGTCACCATACTATCGCTATACTGTCGGCTGTTGCTATACTGCCACTATACTGTCACTATACTGTCGTTATACTGTTGCTATACTGTTGCTATACTGTTGGGTTACTGTTGCTATACTGTTGCTATACTGTTGGTTGACTGTTGCTATGCTGTTGCTATACTTTTACTATACTGTTGCTATATTGTTGCTATACTGTTGCTATATTCTTGGTTTACTATTGCCGCTAATGGTAATCATTGTTGCTGTGTAAAGCGTTGTTGTGATGTGAAGAGGTTAAAAGAAGGAATGCAGCTTCCTTGTCTTGGGCTCTACACCGGGCACGGACTGGCACAATGCCCAAATCAGTCTGAAAATAGAAACGTCCTTCAGATGCTGCCTCTAAAACACGGGGACAACATTGCAGAAATGGGGAGCAACAGAGCGAGATAAATCATTGGATGTATATGGTGGCCGGGCGAACGGGACAGATTCTTGTGATTAGCAGCGGCTCCTGTGAGCAGCCTTTCCCCTCCTTGCGCTCTATCTCCCCTCTCTCCCTCCACATCTGATGTCATGGCTTTGAGGTTGTGTTAGGGAGGGCAACACTTTTCACAGCCTATGGCCTACTGGCTTTAGAGTATGGATGTTTTAAGTCATTTAGCAGACACTCTTATCCAAAGCAATTTACAGTAGTGATTGCATACATTTTTATAAATGTTTTCTCGTACTGGTCCCCCATGGGAATAGAACCCACAACCCTGGCGTTGCAAGCACCATGCTTTACCAACTGAGTTACTCAGGACGTATGTAAGAGTCCTACGCCAACATTTGATGCTGAGACAGATTTTGTTACTGCTAATTGTCTTGTCCCAGTGTATTCAAGCCTTACGAGAAAAAATATTCTCCAGGGGTAATACAATTGTTTATTAAACAATTTTCCATCGTCTTAGGCACAATTTATCTTGCAAGCCTTCTTGACATAACAAACACGTTCCTATTTCCCTACGATTAATGGAGTGCAGTCTGGCCTCTCCTCACCGCTGCAGTGCTGCCGAGCTCAATGCCTGTTGATTTGGCAATTTGGTCCATTAACAGGCGAGAGGATGGCGTGGGCAATTACGCCTGTGCTGGTGCGTGTCCTAATGCAGTCTGGGCCTGTGGTGGTGTGAAATGGCGGTATGGAGGGGATGGTTGAGAGCAGCCGGCAGTGGTTTGCGTGGCTAGCGTCAGACAGACAGAGGTGCTGAGGGATGGACTCACCCCGAGCTCCTCCTCAGGTGATGAAGTTTAGTAACACCGCCTCTCGCCAATGAACCAGCACAGCCCGCAAGTCATCACACAGACACACACAGAGCAGGGTTCAAGGTTGAGTTACACAATAGGTCAATTGTATTTGAATTAATAAACATCTGTTGTAGTAGTCACCGGCCACATATATGACCCTTCCAACAGTTACTTCTTCTAATGGCTACATGTACTTTGTGTTCCTGTGGATGGCTGGTGGGAATAACCCTGTTCTGGTACAGAGATCTCCAGGCAGCAAGTACCTCTAACAACTATTTACACTGCTCCACTCTCTCCCATTGCCTTTCTCTGCCTGCCTGCCTGCCTGGCACTTCGCATTACCGAGATTGATTGGGTTAATGGTCCGGCAATGGACAGACATCTTTTCTGGGAGTCTTAACTTATTTTGTCTGGTGGCGGCTTCATGCCACATAAACTTAGAAGAGCTCAAGTGCTGCTAGTCTAAAGCCCCCAGCCCCTTGGTTGAGCTTGTCACTGCAAATGTTGCCCATACGACATGCTCCAACTTACTAAGCTGGATCTGATTTGGAAAGCATGCATAATGGATCTTGGGCTTAGCTAGCCCTTCAAGGCCTTGCTTGATGTTGCTCTGCCTCCCAACCTGCCTGCGGCGTTGGACTCAAGTCACGATTCTGAGGTGGGAAAATGTTAGTTTTTTTCAAATAAAAACATACATTCATTAATTCATGGATTTCAATGTGTGAGGTGTCTTTCTCACCTGTCTCATTGACCTACTACCTTTGATCTAACAACCTACTGCATAGAAGTTCCATTTACCCATCATTCTTTCTACGAAGGATACAGCAGCAATTGGCCTTAATTGGTTGCAGTCCCAGGTGCCACCTAAGAACAGATATTGTATGGGCAGGTTTTGCCAAGATGTCCACACACAGGCATACGCATGCACGTACACACAAACAAACACACATACACACCATTGCCAGGGCCAAGCTGGTTGCTCCTCCTCGTAAAACTGAGGAAGTATGGCTGCAGTCTCATGAAATTCATTATAATGTGTCTGTGAGCCAAGTCTTTGTCGACAGAGCAGGATAAGTGGCTGGATGTATGTTATTTTGGATTCGTAACCATGTGATTATATTTCTCAGATCCCATTCATGGTCACAGGGAGAATACACTCCTAGAGATGTTTTGGATGTTGTATATCGTATGAAAAGAAGGTGGAACTTCTTGTTTTTCTCTTTATCATTATTTTCTCCTCTCATGCATTCTCAGAAAAGTTGTAATTTCTCAGTTTTCAGTCTTTCTTTAGGCCCTTACTTTAGGCTTGCCTATGGGAAGAAGCCTCTATTGATAAGCCAAAGAATTACAAGTAGAAGATGATGAAAGGATTTTGACATCTTGTTAATAAGGATAGAGATGCATGTAGCCAACTCTGTGCAGCCTGTCTTCAGCCCGTCTTCACCTGTGTCTGTTATCATACAGGACTCCTAATCAGACGGCTCACTAATGGCCTCCTTTGATGCCATCGTCGTGGTTCTAATCCTTACTCCGTCTTTCATCCACTAATCATATTTCTCAAACATATATCTCTATTATATCTCTGTGCTTCCAACACACACACAAAACATCAGATGGAGGTTCAGACCCTTCCTCTTTGGTTTCCATATTTACATTTCAGTCATTTAGCAGACGCTCTTATCCAGAGCGACTTACAGTTAGTGAGTGCATACATTTTTCATACTGGCCCCCCGTGGGAATCGAACCCACAACCCTGGCGTTGCAAGCGCCATGCTCTACCAACTGAGCTACAGGCTATACAGATCATGTTTAAAAGATAATCAATAAAAACAAAACATAAATCATTTGAAAAATAGGCCTATCTCTAAATGCCATTTACCAGCTATTCACAAAAGTTCATATTTTTAAAAAGTGATACAGTATCTCGCCTTGTATCGATTGCCTTGGTACCTCTCCATATCCCCCAGTTACACTGAGTCTGGTCTTGACGTGCTCTGAGAGAGGGAGGGACTGATTTCATTGGACACAACAGTCAGTGAGTGAGTCATCCCAAAGATGCATTTGAAGCAGAAAACATCTGCAGAGAGCTGCTAGCATAATGAAACAAGGTGCGACTATCCCACCGCTACCCCCCCACCCACTTCAAAATCCCACCTCCCTATCTATCCTCTATGCACCCACATCTCCCCAGCTTCCCTCTCTCCTCCACTTGTGATTGTTACATTCTAAAGGGCACTGTGCAGTGATATAATTAGATATCAGCAGAGAGAGAGACACCCGGTGCCATATCCTTTTTCAAATGACATCACTTAAGTGCAAAGGGCAAGCCGAACACAATAGCTGTCGCCTGGCTAGAAGAAGCCAACTCGTACAGTACAGTAGCACAGACACACACTAGCCTATAGGCCCAGGCACAAATTCAGAGGCTTTCAAAGGGGTCTCTATAGACCAGTCTCAGGGGTCATTAAGCCGTCTCAGAAAACCCATCTCACACAGAGTGGGAGTCAGAGCGTCCATGGGATTGTCCAGAGAGCTGACATTTAAATCCAGTTAATCCGGTTACATGAGGCCCTCTGGATCTCCTGGCCTGGCTGTGTTTGATATGCGGGCAGCTGGGCAACACACATCCTCTGGGTCATCAGCGGGACAAAGAGACCGTGCGGTTCTCTGATACTTTGATGTACTGTAAACAGTTACCCTACTGGGATGGTTTCATTGGTCGTTTGGCTGGGTTGATATATAGCGTGATGATTTGTCTCTTTTTTCATTAATATCTTTAAGTGCTTGTACCAATTAGTGTTGTTTATCAAGTGGGAATGAAGCTTTGATAAGCATGTGACCTTGTGGAATGCCACACTTAGCATAATTAGCTTTCCCTCTCCAGAACTGGAAAACATTAAGAAGCTTACATGATATCTGGGTGTTGTACAGTATCAAGGGTTGTTTATGCAGAGGGAAAATCTAGTTATCATCGACACTAGTTATCCTTACCCTTAAATTTGATGTATCAGATCCCTACGATATTGATTTTTCATTGTGGACTTAAAATCTAGCGTAGCTCTTTGATCCATTTGCATAGCGCCTTGGTAGGACATAAACTCTTTGAGAGAGAAGAGATGCTACTTGAGGGGCAAATTTGCATTTATTGCTTGTATAGTCAAAGGAGAGAACACACTGTTCAATTATACAACCGCACAATTAAATCCCACCATTCCAGAACATGCTCGTCACATTACTGCCAGGGCTCTTGTGGGAAAACATTCAAAAAATTCAAGAGGTGCGAGAATGGCCTTCATAAAAGGTTGATGTGTAGCATTTCTCCAACATGAGGTAATTGGCTGTCCAAGGTGCCTTTCTCTCCTTTTTGGTATGTTCTTCTTTCCACCTGTTTTCGTGTGAGCGATTCCTTCCCTCCCCAGTCGGCTGGTGTAGTGCGAGGCGTGTAGACAGACAGATGACATCACAGCGAGATAACACGTCTCCAAGGTTCTTCTCTCTGTCCTGAGGGCAGATGGTGGTGACAGATTGCAGGACCAGGACGGTGTTCGCTAGCTGCTCTCTCCAATCTGGCCTCATACATCAACAATGTGAAGAGACTGAGCTGAGCCCAGAGAGACACTATTCTCACTCAAAATACATTGATTGGGCTTGTATTGAAATGCATGTAGCTCTTTTTCCTATGGGCATATACAATCACAGAATGGCTTTGGAAACTGAAAAACTAATAATATGATTAGAGCCTACTTCTAGGTAGTGCTTCATAGGTAGACCCCTCACAGGTAGATCATTCCTAGCGTGTTCCCACATCTGTTTGTGCTCTTGCCCTGTTCCATTGCTGTCCTTGTTAAGCAAAACAAAAATGACTGGCATGACAATGAGTGACAAGGAATTGGCATGATGGCACAAACAGACTGGCACTCAGGCTAGCTAGATCCTTCCAGTTTTAGAATAAGAGCTGTGTGTGTGTGTGTGTGTGTGTGTGTGTGTGTGTGTGTGTGTGTGTGTGTGTGTGTGTGTGTGTGTGTGTGTGTGTGTGTGTGTGTGTGTGTGTGTGTGTGTGTGTGGGCAGAGGTTTGTCAACAACAACACAGCATCAACATTGGTGGCGTTGTATGGCGGCTTCTATTCTATTGAATTCGATCGTCTGTCTTCCATCTTCTTCCGTCCTGTTCTCTGCTTATTACTTACAGCTGTCTGAAAGATCATACAAGGTGTTTTTATGGTTATTCAATAGCAGAAATCTCTCATCCATGAACAGACTGCTTGAACAGCCGATGAAAAATATATCCTGAAGGCAAATGTCACACCTGTCAACGGAGATGAAAATGTAAAAGTCTAAATTGTTCTTCAAAACAGCAGGAAATTGAAAATAAAATGCATAGACATACAGAGCAACACATATGATTCCCACTGAGGAGTAATTAAAATGCTTGTCTTTTTATGGGGATTGGAGCAAAATTAGCTGTCAGTGGGACCTTCTTATTCACAATTCTTAATTCCATCGCTCAGCAGTACACAGCTGTCAACGCCTGATGATTTCTGTTTATTTGTGTTTACTTTGATTTGCATCAATATAATGGATTCAAAACGTACAGAGGGCCTGAAAAGTGATATTCCGTTTGAATATTTAATTAGGCTAGACCTGATTGTAAAGAGTTTGGGCTGTAATGTGAGCTGTGGGCTGAGTGGATCTCTGTTTTGGCATAATCACACTTCAAATGTCATGTCATTCATTACATCTATTATATTAGTGTTGAGTCAAACATTTAATCCAATTTATGTTGCATTTTTTACA
Organism: Coregonus clupeaformis; assembly: GCF_020615455.1. Classification (NCBI taxonomy): domain Eukaryota; kingdom Metazoa; phylum Chordata; class Actinopteri; order Salmoniformes; family Salmonidae; genus Coregonus; species Coregonus clupeaformis. Next base: position 25,445,207 of record NC_059222.1, read on the forward strand.
TGGATACTCATTTAGGATATTTCATTGAAAATGAGAGAGGTGAATAGCTGTTCACATACTGTAATGAGACTGTGAATAAGTCCCAAATGGCACACTATTCCCTATATAGTGCAATACTGTATGGGACCTGGTCAAGAGTAGTGCACTTTATAGGGAGTAGTATACCATTTTGGACATATTCTGAGATATCATCCTATGAGCTGTTCGGTTTTTCCCCTACAAGTTTGATCCCTCCATCCTTCCCTCATTGTGTGATTGGATGTTTGGTTGTTTCCTTTTGTTATTTAGCCCTATCATGATGACATACTGTGTACAACCCATCCACTGACATCATCTCACTTTAGCATCACAATCATTTGATTATGTCATGCGGTGTTGAGAGGAGGGCATGATGATTGGAGTACTATGTCACATGAACTTCAGTTGGCTTCTCATGCATGCTTTTGTCTCGATCCATCGCATTGGCAGCAGCATTGTCACACAAAAGGCCATATTTGGACTGTCAGTTTGTATCACACAGCCCCTCACCTTACCTCTGCGGTCTGTTTGTGTGGCTGGGGACAGTGTGCGTGTGTGCGCCTGTGCATGCCAGTTGATGTGTGTGTGCTCTCTGCTCTCCTCACTCGGTAGTGGCAGCCCTCATGATTATTCACATAACCCAGAGAGAGAGAGAGAGAGAGAGAGAGAGAGAGAGAGAGAGAGAGAGAGAGAGAGAGAAGAGAGAGAGAGAGAGAGAGAGAGAGAGAGAGAGAGAGAGAGAGAGAGAGAGAGAGAGAGAGAGAGAGAGAGAGAGAGAGAGAGAGAGAGAGAGAGAGAGAGAGAGAGAGAGAGAGAGAGAGAGAGAGAGAGAGAGAGAGAGAGAGAGAGAGAGAGAGAGAGAGAGGAGAGAGAGAGAGAGAGAGAGAGAGAGAGAGAGAGAGAGAGAGAGAGAGAGAGAGAGAGAGAGAGAGAGAGAGAGAGAGAGAGAGAGAGAGAGAGAGAGAGAGAGAGAGAGAGAGAGAGAGAGAGAAATCCCATTTGTTACCCACCAGTGGAGGGACGGCTGGAGATGGGGCCTCTTTGATGGGATTTGCTCTCCTGCTCCTCTTTGATTATCTCTTATGCTGCTTGTTATGATGCCCTCCCTAAGTGTCTTAGTTACATTTCACTGGGACCACAGCAGCTGTTGCTGAAGTCCATGAGGCGAAGCCAAGCAGCTTTGGAGAGCCCGTCACTGCCACTCTCTCTGCAGCCGACAAAAGATTTGGCCTGTAATCTATAGGGATTAGGTGAGGAAAAGTGAGGAAAATGCAAATCTAGAATGTTCATAAACAAGGATTTCTCAAACCCACCGAAGTTAGGCTTTGAATGATAAGGAGCAGTGTCTGGGTCCAGACAACCGCAGACCAGTCATGTGAAATCCATAGATTAGGGCCTAATGAATTTATTAGGGCCTAATTTCCATATATGAACTGTAACTCAGTAAAATCGTTGAAATTGTTGCGTTTATATTTTTGTTCAGTATAAGTGGATACCTATAGTCTCACAATATCCATACAGTATGAAATAACAGGAATGAAAATATGCAAAGTGCACAGTGTAATGGGTTTCACAGCAAGGCAAGTGCTACCTGCAGGAGTTAGCCGCCCCATGTATGACTCATAGTAATCTCCCCAAGCCAAGAAGTGGTGCTAGCACGCACCTTGATTAATACAGATAATTGCCAGGTTCTCTCTGAGGAGGAATACACCCCCCACAAGGCACTGCTCACTGTACTCCTCAGAATGAATCAATAGGAAGTAAATGTTTGTTGTTGTTTTGTAGAGACTACAACTGTCATTGGTGAGAGTACTTGGTGAGAACATGGTGAAAGAAGACATGTTACTATCTCCTTTTTCACCATGGAAACATAGACTAAGCAGGGTTTTTGCCACTAAACTCCGGAGAGAGGGAGCTGCATAGGAGTACAGTAGACAGCCAGACACAACTTGCTACAAGCTACCTGTCACTCCTAATAGGCAGCAATGAAAGGAGAATGAGAATGAGAGCTGTTCGAATTAACCCACCTGTCACCACACAACTCTCTTTCCCAGACATTTAAAACGTGTCACTTCAGTGATAGCTGAATACGTTATTACACCAAGAAGAGCATTCAACATGATGCAAATGAGAAGTAATTGTAGCAATGAAACCGTACTATTCGGTGGTCAATTGTGACTCCCAGACAAAGGAAGATGACTTGTAAACAGGGAGCCTTGGTGCTAGCTACAGCAGGACTGTGAGTAAGAGGCCTTGAGAACACAATAAAGAAAGCACTGAGTTACCCAGGCCTCCTCTACCACTCTCCTTCCGCTGAACACTTACTGAACTGCCAGCTGCGGAGATCGACAGGCAGGCAATTTACTCCACAGTGTGGGGCACAATGCACAATGTCTCACAATATTTCAAACTGTCTGGGCCAAGGCTGCTCTGTTGTTGTCAAACCCAAAACACTGCAAAAGTTTTTATTAGCCCATTTTTCCCTCTTTTTTTGTAGTTGTTACATGTACATTCTAGACTCATTTTACATGGCACTTCTCTCTTTCTTTTCTTCACAGTAGTTACTGTACATAGCAGGAATATAGTTACTTGACTTACATCACATCCGGATAGACAGTACACAAACACACACGGTATACAGCGCCTTAAGAAAGTATTCACACCCTTTGAGTTTTTACACATTTTGTTTTGTTACAGCCTGAACACAATACCCCTTAATGTCAAAGTGGAATTATGTTTTTTGAAATCTTTGCAAATTACTTAAAAATGAAAAGCTGAAATGTCTTGAGTCAATAAGTATTCAACCCCTTTGTTATGGCAAGCCTGAATAAGTTCAGGATGAAACATTTGTTTAACAAGTCACATAATAAATTCCATGGACTCACTCTGTGTGCAATAATAGTGTTTAACATGCTTTTTGAATGACTACCTCATATCTGTACCCCACAAATACGATTATCTGTAAGGTCCCTCAGTCGAGCAGTGAATTTCAAACACAGATTCAACCACAAAGACCAGGGAGGTTTTCCAATGCCTTGCAAAGAAGGGTAGATGGGTAATGGTGAAGTTATTAATTACTGTTTGGATGGTGTATCACTACAAAGATACAGGCGTCCTTCCTAACTCAGTTGCCGGAGAGGAAGGAAACCACTCAGGGATTGCACCTGGCAATGGTGACTTTAAAACAGTTACAGAGTTTAATGGCTGTGATAGCAGAAAATTGAGGATGGATCAACAACATTGTAGTTACTCCACAATACTAACCTAATTGACAGAGTGAAAAGAAGGAAGCCTGTACAGAATGAAAATATTCCAAAACATGCATCCTGTTTACAACAAGGCACTAAAGTAATACTGCAAAGAATTGGCAAAGTAATTACCTTTTTGTCCTGAATACAAAGTGTTGCGTTTGGGGCAAATCCAATACAACACATTACTGAGTACCACTCTTCATATATTCAAGCATAGTGTTATGGGTATGCTTGTAATCTTTAAGGGCTGGAGAGATTTTCAGGCTAAAAATGAAGCGTACCTAAGCACAGGCAAAATCCTAGACACTGGGAGACGAATTCACCTTTCAGCATGACATTAACCTAAAACACAAGGTCAAATCTACACTGGAGTTGCTTACCAAGAAAACAGTAAATGTTCCTGAGAGACCAAGTTACAGTTTTGACTTAAATCTACTTGACAATCTCTGGCAAGACCTAAAAATATTTGTCTAGTTATGATCAATAACCATTTTGACAGAGCTTGAAGAACTTTGAAAAGAATAATGGGCAAATGTTGCACAATCCAGGTGTGGAAAGCTTTTAGAGACTTACCCAAAAAGACTCACAGCTGTAATCACTGCCAAACTTCTACAAAGTATAGACTCGGGAGAGTGAATACTTATGTGAATTAGATATTTCTGTATTTCATTTTCAATACATTTGCAAATATTTCTAAAAACATATTTTCACTTTGTCATTATGGGGTATTGTCTGTAGATGGGTGAGAAATACATCTATTTAATCAATTTTGAATAAAGGCTGTAACACAACAAAATGTGGAATAAGTCAAGGGGTCTAGCTTAGTTGGTAGAGCATGGCGTTTGCAACGCCAGGGTTGTGGGTTCGATTCCCGCGGGGGGCCAGTATGAAAAAAAATTTATGCACTCACTAACTGTAAGTCGCTCTGGATAAGAGCGTCTGCCCCAGACCGAGGGTGATTGACCGTCATCTTGAACTTCTTCCATTTTCTAATAATTGTGCCAACAGTTGTTGCCTTCTCACCAAGCTGCTTGCCTATTGTCCTGTAGCCCATCCCAGCCTTGTGCAGGTCTACAATTTTATCCCTGATGTCCTTACACAGCTCTCTGGTCTTGGCCATTGTGGAGAGGTTGGAGTCTGTTTGATTGAGTGTGTGGACAGGTGTCTTTTATACAGGTAACGAGTTCAAACAGGTGCAGTTAATACAGGTAATGAGTGGAGAACAGGAGGGCTTCTTAAAGAAAAACTAACAGGTCTGTGAGAGACGGAATTCTTACTGGTTGGTAGGTGATCAAATACTTATGTCATGCAATAACATGCAAATGAATTACTTAAAAATCATACAATGTGATTTTCTGGATTTTTGTTTTAGATTCCGTCTCTCACAGTTGAAGTGTACCTATGATAAAAATTACAGACCTCTACATGCTTTGTAAGTAGGAAAACCTGCAAAATCGGCAGTGTATCAAATACTTGTTCTCCCCACTGTACTTCTCGCTTAGAGAAGTGCTTCCGTAAGCCAATTATCGTATTGGCTCTAATTTTGGCAATAATCATTTTAACGCAGGCTTAACCTGCCAGCTGCACGCTAGCAGAGTCAACATACCCTGTTGACAAACACCTAACACATTTGCTGGTGTGTATCTGTGGCAAGTGATTTGAAAGGAGTTAGGCGCAGGAGGGTAAATCACAGAATAAAAGTGTTTATTCTTAAGGCACAGTTGTACGCAGCAATAAGTCAAACACTCCAGTGCGTAATCAGGCGCACTGGTAAACAACAAGGCACGCGGGTGAACTATCCCGGCGATACTAAATACATGGAGCTCCACCGAGCTAAACTAACCTCCACAATAAACAATCACACACAAAGACAAGGGGGCAGAGGGAACACTTATACAGGTACTGATGAGGGGATATGAACCAGGTGTGTGTAATAAACAAGACAAAACAAATGGAATGATGAGATGAGGAGCGGCAGTGGCTAGAAGGCCGGTGACGACGAACGCCGAAGCCTGCCCGAAAAAGGAGAGGAGGCAGCTTTGGAGGAAGTCGTGACAGTATCAGAACAATAATATGTCCTTTGCATTTTTAAATGATATGAATGGTTTAAATGGTGTTTAAAGATAGTGACACCAATTGTTATAGGATCATATAGGCCTACTCCAGTAGAGAACCTAGACAGGTTAGTAACCCTCTTACTGTATCAATCCTTTATAGTATCCTAGCCCCACATTAGATCGGTCAATATTTTTTTATGTTCAATTCTATTCGTTCCGATTCACATCTGCTAGAAGGGCAGGCACAGTGTAACAGCAATGAAGTTATAATGTACCGCAATCGCTACAATTAGATTGTATCAGATCAAACTCAAAACCCAAACTTGGTTTTACCATTTTAACATCTGTACAGTCCTCAAAATAATAAAAAAGTGAGACTCACCTGCTTTTTCCTTTCCATAAATCCAAGACACATTTTACATCCATATAGTCCAAGGTTCCGTATTGCATGAGTAAAAAGGATGAGTCCATCATGCATGAAACAATAATAACAAATACAAAAATATAGGATTGTAATGTGTGTTGCAATGTTGTGTATCGTTGTCTACATACAACTTATCGACAACTAGACGAACATTATGCTTCTCTGCTCGGAGCCTTTTGAAAGTGGGGTACAGGGCACGTCGTCTCTTCACTATTTCATGGGGAATTGTTAATTAATAGAGAATGGCGTGTTCTTCAGTTCCCTACCCTGTTGTAGCAAGGCAATCTTCATTTTGTAGTGAGTTAGCCTAGCTACTATCGGACCGGGTCTTCCCTCCCGCCGCCGAAACGATGAGCCCTTTGAAAATCAATTGTATCCACCTCATCTTGAGATTACGTTTCATGAAAACCTTGACTTTATCCTCAGTTGCCAGATAGTTTTCATTTTCATCCTCCTTTGTTCCTATTATGACAATATTCTTCTTCATACTTCTGCACTTCAGAGGAAGTAATTCTGCTTTCATTGTGTTATTATCATACCATAGCCTCTCCGTAGGGGCTTGTACGGTCCACGGTCGTTTTCAATATCTTATTTTCAGCTCGTATTTCTTCCATCATTTTATTGCTGTAATCCATTCCTGATTTGAGTGCCTCAACCTCCTCCATTAACCCAGGCAATAAATTCAGCTTTTTCAACTATTCGTCCATGCTTGTCAGCAATGCTATATCTTCTGCTGACATTGTTGTAAAAACCTCCTCTTCCATTGTTATATTCAGATGTTTAGTTGGAGGCTTCCGTTTCGCTCGAGGAGAGGACTGATCTTGTTCGCTTCGATGTGTATGATTGTTGTTCGAGCATATCAAAGTGTTGCTCAATAAATAGTTTAAGGTTCACTATATATGTTTTTGCAGTTATCAGCTAATCCTCAATTTTACGATTAATTCATGGGACAAGCTGTGCCTACCACTCTGCGACTTCCCACATAATTTCCCTCCCTGGTCTTTGTGGTAGAATCTCAAAGCAACGTGTTTGTTGTGTGTGCGTTTATCTAAATTACAGTCCTTGTCAGCGTGTAGAGAATTAATTATTTTTGTGTTCTAGTCATGGGTTTGCATTATGCTAGTTAACACTAGAACCACCATAGGCTAGCGATCACAGTGGAAATATTACATTTACATTTAGTCAAATTATGCTATTGAGAGATGGAATCTGAGTAAAAATTGCAATGGATGCTGTGGGCTATAATTAGGCGGTATGTTTGATGTACTCTGCAGGAGGTTAGAGGTGTTTCCGAGTTCATAGTCAGTGGGTTTTCCGAGTCCAGTAAGTCTAACCCCACTCATCCTCCTCCTCTCCTCAGATATCCGTGGCCTACAGAGTTTCCTGGACCAGACTTCTCGACAGGGGCTGGACGTGTCTTTACAGAGACTGGACAGGAACATCAGTAAGGTCTTCTCGAACCTCTTCAACACCATGAGGACAGAGGAGCTCAACCGCTACAGGGACACGCTGAGACGGGCCATCCTACTGCTCAGCCCCCGAGGAGCAGAGGCCTTCATCCAACAGGTACGTGGCAGCATTTAGGCCTAGATATAACCACGCATACAGTGCCTTGCAATAGTATTTTGTTGCATTACAACCTGTAATGTAACATTCATGTAATGGACATACACAAAATAGTCCAAATTGGTGAAGTGAAAAAAAACATCAAAAAAATAAATGGTGTGTGCAAATGTATTCACCTCCTTTGCTATGAAGCCCCTAAATAAGATCTGGTGCAACCAATTACCTTCAGAAGTCACATAATTAGTTAAATAAAGTCCACCTGTGTGCAATCTAAGTGTCACATGATCTGTCACATGATCTCAGTATGTATACACCTGTTCTGAAAGGCCCCAGAGTCTGCAACATCACTAAGCAAGGGACACCACCAAGCAAGCGGCACCATGAAGACCAAGGACCTCTCCAAACAGGTCAGGGACAAAGTTGTGGAGAAGTACAGATCAGGGTTGGGTTATAAAAAAAATATCAGAAACGTTGAACATCCCACGGAGCACCATTAAATCCATTATTAAAAAATGAAAAGAATATGGCACCACAACAAACTTGCCAAGAGAGGGCCGCCCACCAGAACTCACGGACCAGGCAAGGAGGGCATTAGTCAGAGAGGCAACAAAGAGACCAAAGATAACCCTGAAGGAGCTGCGAAGCTCCACAGCGGATATTGGAGTATCTGTCCATAGGACCACTTTAAGTCGTCCACTCCACAGAGCTGGGCTTTACGGAAGAGTGGCCAGAAAAAAGCCATTGCTTAAAGAAAAAAATAAGCAAACATGTTTGGTGTTCGCCAAAAGGCATATGGGAGACTCCCCAAACATATGGAAGAAGGTACTCTGGTCCGATGAGACTAAAATTGAGCTTTTTGGCCATCAAGGAAAACGCTATGTCTGACGCAAACCCAACATCTCTCATCACCCAGAGAACACCATCCCCACAGTGAAGCATGGTGGTGGCAGCCTCATGCTGTGGGGATGTTTTTCATCGGCAGGGACTGGGAAACTGGTAAGAATTGAAGGAATGATGGATGGCGCTAAATGCAGGGATATTCTTGAGGGAAACCTGTTTCAGTCTTCCAGAGATTTGAGACTGGGACGGAGGTTCACCTTCCAGCAGGACAATGACCCTAAGCATACTCCTAAAGCAACACTCGAGTGGTTTAAGGGGAAACATTTAAATGTCTTGGAATGGCGTAGTCAAAGCCCAGACCTCAATCCAATTGAGAATCTGTAGTATGACCTAAAGATTGCTGGAACCCATCCAACTTGAAGGAGCTGGAGCAGTTTTGCCTTGAAGGATGGGCAAAAATCCCAGTGGCTAGATGTGCCAAGCTTATAGAGACATACCCCAAGAGACTTGCAGCTGTAATTGCTGCAAAAGGTGGCTCTACAAAGTATTGACTTTGGGGGGGTGAAAAATTATGCACACTCAAGTTTTCTGTTTTTTTATCTTATTTATTGTTTGTTTCACCCCCAAAAAATATTTTGCATCTTCAAAGTGGTAGGCATGTTGTGTAAAATTATACAAACCACCCCAAAATCCATTTAATTCCAGGTTGTAAGGCAACAAAATATGAAAAATGCCAAGGGTGGTGAATACTTTCGCAAGCCACTGTACATACAGTTGAAGTCGGAAGTTTACATACACTTTAGCCAAATACATTTAAACTCAGTTTTTCACAATTCCTGACATTTAATCCTAGTAAAAAATTCCCTGTTTTAGGTCAGTTAGGATCACCACTTTATTTTATGAATGTGAAATGTCAGAATAATAGTAGAGAGAATTATTTATTTCAGCTTTTTCCCAGTGGGTCAGAAGTTTACATACACTCAGTTAGTATTAGGTAGCATTGCCTTTAAATTGTTTAACTTGGGTCAAACGTTTCGGGTAGCCTTCCACAAGCTTCCCACAATAAGTTGGGTGAATTTTGGCCCATTCCTCCTGACAGAGCTGGTGTAACTGAATCAGGTTTGTAGGCCTCCTTGCTGGCACACGCTTTTTCAGTCCTGCCCACAAACTTTCTATAGGATTGAGGTCAGGGCTTTGTGATGACCACTCCAATACCTTGACTTTGTTGTCCTTAAGCCATTTTGCCACAACTTTGCTTGTGGTCATTGTCCATTTGGAAGACCCATTTGCGACCAAGCTTTAACTTCCTGACTGATGTCTTGAGATGTTGCTTCAATATATCCACATCATTTTCCTTCCTCATGATGCCATCTGTTTTGTGAAGTGCACCAGTCCCTCCTGCAGCAAAGCACCCCCACAGCATGATGCTGCCACCCCCGTGCTTCACGGTTGGGATGGTGTTCTTCGGCTTGCAAGCATCCCCCTTTTTTCCTCCAAACATAACGATGGTCATTATGGCCAAACAATTATATTTTTGTTTAACCAGACCAGAGGACATTTCTCCAAAAAGTACAATCTTTGTCCCCATGTGCAGTTCCAAACCTTAGTCTGGCTTTTTTATGGTGGTTTTAGAGCAGTGGCTTCTTCCTTGCTGAGCGGCATTTCAGGTTATGTCGATATAGGACTCGTTTTACTGTGGATATAGATACTTCTGTACCTGTTTCCTCCAGCATCTTCACAAGGTCCTTTGCTGTTGTTCTGGGATTGATTTGCACTATTCGCACCAAAGTACATTCATCTCTAGGAGACAGAACGCGTCTCCTTCCTGAGCGGTATGACGGCTGTGTGGTCCCATGGTGTTTATACTTGCATACTATTGTTTGTACAGATGAACGTGGTACCTTCAGGCATTTGGAAATTGCTCCCAAGGATGAACCAAACTTGTGGAGGTCTACAATTTCTTTTCTGAGGCCTTGGCTGATTTCTTTAGATTTTCCCATGATGTCAAGCAAAGAGGCACTGAGTTTGAAAGTAGGCCTTGAAATACATCCACAGGTACACCTCCAATTGACTCAAATGATGTCAATTAGCCTATCAGAAGCTTCTAAAGCCATGACATCATTTTCTGGAATTTTCCAAGCTGTTTAAAGGCACAGTCGACTTAGTGTATATAAACTTCTGACCCACTGGAATTGTGATACAGTGAATTATACGTGAAATAATCTGTCTGTAAACAATTGTTGGAAAAATTACTTGTGTCATGCACAAAGCAGATGTCCTAACCGACCTGCCAAAACTATAGTTTGTTAACAAGACATTTGTGGAGTGGTTGAAAAACGAGTTTTAATGACTCCAACCTAAGTGTATGTAAACTTCCGACTTCAACTGTACTTGTGGGTGCACTTGAACACACACAAATGCAGGTATGTGTGAGCACACATTTGCACACACACGTGTGAGCACACATACAGTACACACATGTTCTTTACCTGCTCTGTGCACACAAACAGAAACACCCCCACACATAGCCTTACACCAACTAGCCTATACATACAATACTTTTCAGACAAATAGTGTTGAGCTCCATGAGACATTGTCAATCAATTAATTAATCAATCAAATGTATTTTATAAAGCCCTTTTTACAACGGCAGTTGTCACAAAGTGCTACATAGATACCCAGCCTAAAACCCAGAAGAGCAAGCAATGCAGATGCAGAAGCACAGTAGCTAGGAAAAACTCCCTACAATGGCAGGAACCTAAGAAGAAACCTAGAGAGGAGCCAGGCTCCGAGGGGTGTCCAGTCCTCTTCTGGCTGTAGGTTATAGGAGTACATGGCCATTTAGGCCAGATCGTTCTTCAAGACGATTGAGATCATACTGATATTTCCCCTCTGGAATTCCCCCCTGGTCAACATACGGTTTGGGGGCATTGCCGATCATTAGACATTACACATGCCTCCTAATAGCTCAGTCTGTCAGGTGTCCCGGAGATGTCTTGGGACTCAGGCTCAGCACCACAGAGCACAGCAGAGCAGACGGCCCGGCCACAACTGACAGAGTGGAGAAGGAACACCGCTCTCATGCATATGGATGTGTCAGTTCTACGAGCCTCAGCCCAGTCATGCTGTATTTTTAGAAGTCTTAATTTTAGTAGGCATTGAGAGAGGAAGGCGTAACCGTGGCACCTCTCTTTGACTTGGTGGATGCATTCTCTTTGGAATGTCAGTCAAACTGGGCGCCGGTGGCAGCTACCTGCTTTAATCTTTAATACCTTGTCGTACACCGACTCCCAGTGCTACTCTCCGTCTACAGGGAAATGTTTGTGAATATTTGAATTAGCTGTACTGCTCTGTAAACCAGACACGCTGTTCCATGCAGCAAAATAACACTGTCTGTCTATCTGAACGGAGTCTGGTGTTCTTACAACTGTTCTGTCCAGCCTCCAGAAAGACAGACATACAGACATTTTGTCTATCTTTTGGTTGGAGGGGAGACTTGGACTAGTTCGTTGATGACAAATGTTGAATGATGCACCACTGGCATTGCCCTGGGTTGACAAGTGATTTTCACTTCAACTTCCCACATGAGAAAATACAACATGATTACTATAGAATACTACAGTACTTACTGTAGTATGCTGTAGAATACTATACTAAATACTGTAGTATCCCTCAATAATACAGTATTATCCACACAAAAAAAACTAGTAAATACTACAATATTGTCCGCAAAACACTACAGTCCTCAAAAACACTACATTTTTTAAACTATAGTAAAAACGACAGTATTTACTTTGCATATACCCTGCCCATTCCCCTTCCGCCATATTGCAATTTGTGCCACCCATACATGACAAACTTACATGCCAAGTATATACCATATTGTGTTCCTACAAGTTATAAAAAGGAGCAGAAGCGCTGAACTATCCATTTCAGACCCCAGTCCTACCTACCTACAGGTTATGGAAAATTTGCTCTTTTAGAATTTCTCCAGTAGGTTTCCTGAAGGAGAAAGCCTACACTTCTATGTCAAAGATAATAAAACAGAAACACTATAGTAAATACTACAGTAATGCCCATAAAAACACTACAGTAAATACTACAGTATATTATAGTCCGCAAAAACACTACAGTAAATACTACTGTGTACTACAATCTGCAAAAACACTACATGAATTACTATAGTATGTGCTACAGCTTTATTTTACTACAGTATTTATACTATAGTTAACTCTAAATACTACAGTATACTACAGTATTTACTGTCGTTTTATTCCGGACTTTAGTCAGTGAATAGTACAGTAAAGTCCTCAAAAACACTACAGTGAATACTACAGTATTTATACCATAGTATACTATAGTATTTCTTCATGTGGGTTGCTTGGAGTGTTAAGGCCTCTTGCTCCTCTCTGATCCCTAAGGTGTCTAGGTCATGATGTAGTTACTCAGACAGCTCTGTTGGCCAGGTGTGTTATTTGGAGTTATTCTTCTTCTTTCTACTGTGGCCTTTTGGACTTTATAGCAGGGGTGCTGGTGGGCGAGATGCAGTCGTTTGGCCGTTTGAGAAATAAAATGACGCAGCAGCCTGTCTTGTTGTAGCTGTCAAGAGATGACAGGTGAGCACTCTCACTTGATTAGCCATGAGACAAAATTCAAGATATTTTTTTAAAGAGACATTCTGGCAGTTTTTTTCTGCAATCCCACACTGCTGCTGCCTGACTTACATTTTCATTTACATTTTAGCAGACGCTCTTATCCAGAGCGACTTACAGTTAGTGAGTGCTTACATTATATTTTTTCATACTGGCCCCCCGTGGGAATCGAACCCACAACCCTGGCGTTGCAAACACCGTGCTCTACCAACATCCCTGCCGGCCATTCCCTCCCCTACCCTGGACGACGCTGGGCCAATTGTGCGCCGCCCCATGGGTCTCCCGGTCGCGGCCGGCTACGACAGAGCCTGGATACTCAAGTGGCTGTTGGGCAGTTGGACGTTTAGCGTAAGGACAAGTAAAACCCTGAAGACCTGATCCTGCAGTAGCTCTGTCTGAGAATGTGTGGTCATTGATGGAAAGAGAGTATAAACGCACATCCATAACACAGGAGCACACACACACACACACTATGATGAAACCACAGCTTGTCTTGATCTCTGTCTCTGTCTCTTCACGAGTCCCTGGTTCAGTGTGGCGTGGATATCTCCAGATAATTGATGCCTTTATGTAATTTATATGACACGTCGTGATACGCTTGTGCAAGGAAATCGTTTACTTTTTATTTCATTTTGATTGAGGACGGCACACGGAACATTATGTTTGATTTAGAGGTTGTATCTCACAAATAATAATAGAAATAATAAAGCATTTTGTCAGCAAGCACAAAAAATTGCCTTGGTGTTCAGCGCTACTGAGTGGAAGTCTATGTGTAGACGTGACGGGATGGTGAGCCACTGTGTACAGGAATAGCCAGGTGGCTGCTTTGGCCTTTGATGATTGATTCTGTTTTCCATGTCTGGGCTGTTTTATTCCCTCGTATGACTACGGCAAATGAGCACTCACCGACAGGCTAGGGTAAGAAGACATGGCTCACCCATCATGTTTGTGGTCCTGTATGGCTCAGTTGGTAGAGCATGGTGCTTGCACCACCAGGAATGTGGGTTTGATTCCTGGGTTCACCTATATGTGCAATTATTATTATATTATTTGGCATAGTAAAAGCACAAGGTGAATAGCCCCTTTAAGAACATGAATGTGTTAAGTGTCCTTTTGATATGTGACAATAAAAAGTTTTTTAGCTTTCAAGTGTAAATGCGTCCCTCACATCCACTTGTGATTTTTTTTTAAACGATGATTCCAGACTCCACACTCATGCTTAGTAGCCATTTTGTAGGCTGTCCATAGCCTAGGTTCCAGGACACAGGGAATGCACTTATAAGAGCAGTGTCTCACACAGACTACCTTGCTGAGTCTCTGATTAAAGCTAGAGTGGCTTAGAGGAGATCTGTGTGATCTTTCATCCCTTTTCCAAACAATATGGCTGTGGTTGAGTATGAGAGAGAGAGAGAGAGAGAGAGAGAGAGAGAGGGGTTGAATATGCGAGAGAGAGAGAGAGAGATAGAGAGGGGGGGTGCTGGTGCAGGTATTTCACACGGTGCTGTAAAATTTGTGGCACTTTATCTCCTGCACCTTTGCTGTCTCTTTTGTGAGTGTTAAATGCGGTGACTAAATGCAGACAGTGTCTGTTAAAGGCACAGCAAGCACCAAGTCATTGCCCTCCCTCCCCCCTTAGGTACCCAGGACCCCCGCTGTGTCTCCTTTCAGTCAAGATTCAGGCTGATCCCACGCCCACGCCCACACACACGCACACACACGCACGCACGCATGCACACACACACACACACACACACACACACACACACACACACACACACACACACACCAAAGCCACTTCAGCACACACTCAGGCTTTCAGTTCTAACACTCAGTGAAGAGTCTTCAGGAGCTGTGCTGTACAGGAGAGAATGCCCTGCTGCTCGTAGAAGAGATAGCAGAGTACACCTTTGTCAGGAAGAACGAGTGATTTCCACAGAAGAGAATGATTAATGCAGTGATTAACCAAATGCCTGCAATCTTCTCCATTCAATCACCAGCTTCTTTACTTTGTAAGGCTCATCAGCTATTAGCATTCACACCCAGTTTCCATTTTGCCTTGTTCCGTTGTTTTTCTTTCCTTCCCACTCCAGGGGAGAGGAGGTAAACTTTGAACGTGTTTACTTACTTTAACAATGATGAAAAGGACTAGGTGACTTTAATCATTTGGCGCTGAAATATTAATGTTTTCTCTCTGCTAGCTGCTTGATGTGGTAACTAGTGGATGCTGTTTTGGCATCTCTGATGTGGGAGTGTGCTCTGTTTTCAGACACACTGGAATCCCAAACTACAGCCAAATGTCGTCAATAAGAGATGGTTCTCTGATAATGTTCTGGGGTGTTAAGAGCTCGGTGTGGTTTCCTGTACAGAGCTATACAGAGCTTGTAATCTTACATTGCATCACTTTTTCTCAAGTCAAGGCAATGGTAAATGACAATCCGCATCTGTGCGTAGATCTTCAATAGAGACATCCAAGGTTGTCCAAAGTTCTATCAGTAGAACTGGCAAGGATATGGGCTTACACAATTTACTGGCTGCAGAGAAAAAACTAATGCACCAGGACCTATCTCCCTTCAGAGCTGTTACACAGCTGTTGTTTTAGGGCCCAAGTTGAGGATGGATGGATGGATGGCTGGGTGGATGGATAGAAAGATGAAAAGATTGATGGAAAGTTAATAGAAGGATGGAAGGCACAATAAGGATGGATAAACCCCTTGTTAAACACGCATTCTAGTGCAGGTCCACCAGTACAACACTGTGTTTCAGCTCCTCTCTCTCTTCTCAGTCCCCTCTCTCTCATGCAGAGTCTGTGAATTTCACCTAACATTCTCTCTGTGCAGAAGTTCAGTTCACCGCAGTGCTGCCTCCAGTCTTACCAAGGCCTCAGATTGTGAAGTGACACCCCTTTTCATCTGTTCCCAAGAACACTGTTCCCTGGTGGGGCTCTGCCAGACCCCAGTCAGTAAGGGTGTATGTCCCTTTTCCCTATATAGTGCACTACTTTTGGGCAATAGGCTCTGCCCTATAGGCTCTGCTCAAAAGTAGTGCACTATATAAGGAAGAGGGTGCCATTTGGGACACTGTCAGGGTGTTCCATCAATCCTCATTCTGCCAGTCTTCCTCCTCTTTTACCCATGTTTTTTCTGCCTGCTGAGGAGAGAGGGAGGCTGGGCCGGGCTGGGGCTGTCGTGGCTAGGGGAGACAGATTGAGTGGCATCGCCCATCAGGCAGCCAGGAGATGATGGATGACACGTGGTGGGCAAGGTTCCACCTCCTGGGGAGGT
This sequence comes from Coregonus clupeaformis, assembly GCF_020615455.1. NCBI lineage: Eukaryota > Metazoa > Chordata > Actinopteri > Salmoniformes > Salmonidae > Coregonus > Coregonus clupeaformis. Next base: position 25,461,296 of record NC_059222.1, read on the forward strand.
GGGTGAGGAACGTGTGGAGAGCTGTGTGTGTGGGTGAGGAAGTGGAGGTTCTGTGTGTGTGTGGGTGGAGAGACAGTGCGTGTGTGTGTACGTGTGTGTTTGTCTGCACGGTAAATGACAGAATGGCAGGTTTCTCATTAGCCAACCCAGCAGCAGGAGGAGAGAGAACAGGGGTTGGCGTGAGAGGGGTATTTTTAGAAGCATGGGGAGTGATTAAAGGAAGGTCAGAGGAGGGGTCTGTAGGGACACCATCTCCCCTGAGAGCTGTGACACAGACACGGACACACGCAGACGGGCTCAAACATGCGTGTGTGTGCACGCACACAATCAAACAACACACAATTTACATTATTTGAAATTCCATTTGCTTTTTGTACACCACCTTTTTGTCAAGGGAGGTAATTCATTCTGGTTAGACTTAATTTGGGTATAGTGGCTGAAGTTTGGTGATAAAAAGCCATTTCAGGCCAGTTGCTTCACAAATTCTTCTTATGCAACTTTGCATTTCTGTTTAAATCATGACACCTTGGGCTTTTTCCAAAATATTGACAGAACTCCATGATTGCCATTCATTTTTGGTTTGTCAAAAGTTTGTCATTTACCAATCTTGAACAACACAGTGACAGCAGCCCTGTATTCCAGCAACCCTGAATATCTATCAAGACAGGCTTCTCTGCACTTAGCCTCTTTAAGTAATCCGGGGGCTACATTTGGAGAAGAGATCAAATGATTGCATTTCAAGTACAATTAACATCCATCACCGACATGCAATTATGCTCTCTCTGTAATAAAGCATTTCTAGTTGTGCCCAATTGAATGTAGTGTATATTGACTTCAGGCTTGCACTATCTTTCCAAGAAGTTGTGATGGTAATGGGAGATACTTGGCCGGCAGGGATGTAGCTCAGTTGGTAGAGCATGGTGTTTGCAACGCCAGGGTTGTGGGTTCAATTCCCACAGGGGGCCAGTATGAAAAAATAAAAAAATATATATGCTCTGGATAAGAGCGTCTGCTAAATGACTAAAATGTAAATACTTGTCTCATTGCTGTTGTATGTAAATTAAGAAACATTTTGTATGGAACACAAGTACACAATTATGTACAGTACATACAGTCCATATGTTAATTGTATTTATACAACGGGTGGGTCTAATCCTGAATGCTGATTGGTTAAAACCACATTCCAAGTTATCACCGGCAAAATCTTTGACGTTAAAATGCCTATTTACTCTGTTCCATCTGACTGCGCAAACCACTGTCTCATCAGCCCAGACAAGCCATTTATAAACTTGACTGATATCTCGTTTTCAACAGCGGAGATTGGTATAAACCTTGCTGTCTGTCTCTCAAGGCAGCTGGGACCATAGTCACCAAGAAAACAATTGGTAACACACTACGCCGTGAAGGACTGAAATCCTGCAGCACCCGCAAGGTCCCCCTGCTCAAGAAAGCACATACACCGTCTGAAGTTTGCCAATGAACATCTGATGATTCAGAGGAGAACTGGGTGAAAGTGTTGTGGTCAGATGAGACCAAAATCAAGCTATTTGGCATCAACTCAAATCGCCATGTTTGGAGGAGGAGGAATGTTGCCTATGACCCCAAGAACACCATCCCCACCGTCAAACATGGAGTTGGAAACATTATGCTTTGGGGGTGTTTTTCTGCTAAGGGGACAGGACAACTTCACCGCATCAATGGGATGATGGACGGGGCCATGTACTGTCAAATCTTGAGTGAGAACCTCCTTCCCTCAGCCAGGGCATTGAAAATGGGTCGTGGATGGGTATTCCAGCATGACAATGTCCCAAAACACACAGCCAATGCAACAAAGGAGTGGCTCAAGAAGAGGCACATTAAGGTCATGGAGTGGCCTAGCCAGTCTCCAGACCTTAATCCCATAGAAAATCTGTGGAGGGAGCTGAAGGTTCGAGTTGCCAGCCTCGAAACCTTAATGACTTGGAGAAGATCTGCAAAGAGCAGTGGGACAAAATCCCTCCTGAGATGTGTGCAAACCTGGTGGCCAACTACAAGAAATGTCTGACCTCTGTGATTGCCAACAAGGGTTTTGCCACCAAGTACTAAGTCATGTTTTGCAGAGGGGTCAAATACTTATTTCCCTCATTAAAATGCTAATCAATTTATAACATTTTTGACATGCATTTTTTTGTTGTTATTCTGTCTCTCACTGTTCAAATAAACCTAAATTAAAATTATAGACTGATCATGTCTTTGTCAGTGGGCAAACGTACAAAATCAACAGGGGATCAAATACTTTTTTCTCTCACTGTATATCCTCCAAACACCGGCTTCTCGGCATTATCAGTTAAGTAAATCACACTTCAGATCTACATAGAAGTATCACAGAAGACTTGCCCTTTTTAGGCATGAATCCCAGCCAAGCCAACTAGCATCGTCTCAACTCCACCCCCCCCATCCTCTCTCTTCTGCTCTCCTCCTTTCCCTCACACATTTCCTGCATCATTACTTATGCTGTCCTACTGTGCCAGCAAGGACTTATTTGATGGGAGACAAATCCCGGTGATTAACAATGATTAAGGGCAGCGTGCAGGGGGGATGCAACTGCGAGAAACACCCTGTCTTAAAGAATCCTCTAGTCCCGCTCTGTTTACAAGGTGTCATGTGTTGTCATTTACACAGGAGCCGTGTCCCAGCCCGGTCCTTTTACCTGCATCTAATGAGTCCTGCTCAAATGTGATTTACTTTATGGCTCGTACACTGCAGGAAAGTGCTGTGGTGGTTTACTGAGCTGAATGGTGATTGTAAGGGGATTTGTATGCCATTTGCCTTGGCACAGATATGAAATGGATGTGCTGTTTGAGACTGTATCATTCGTCACATGGGGAGATATGTGATTTGTTATGCTGCCACAGATAAAATACATTGTTGTTTTGTCACTCACAGGCCTGACAAGTCTAATCTTAAAAGTTGTCTGTACAGCCAGAACGCGTTTCCAATGCTCCAGAGTCGAATGGCGCCGAGCTTTACACCACTCCAGCCAACGCTTGGCATTGCGCATGGTGATGGAAACCCATTTCATGAAGCTCCCGACGAACAGTTGCTTCGACTCAGCAGTGAGTGTGGCAGCCGAGGACAGGCGATTTTTACGTGCTACACGCTTCAGCAATCGTTGGTCCCGTTCTGTGAGCGTGTGTGGCCTACCACTTTGCGGCTAAGTCGTTGTTGCTCCTAGACATTTCCACTTCACAATAACAGCACTTACAGCTGACCGGGGCAGCTCTAGCGGGGCAGGAATTTGACGAACTGACTTGTTGGAAAGTTGGCATCCTATGACGGTGCCATGTTGAAAGTCACTGAGCTCTTCAGTAAGGCCATTCTACTGCCAATGTTTGTCTAGGGAGATTGCATAGCTGTGTGCTCGATTTTCTACACCTGTCAGCAACCGGTGTGGCTGAAATAGCCGAATCCACAAATTTGAAAGGGTGTCCACATACTTTTGTGTATGTATGATTTATTTTATAATAAAAAAATAAACATATTGAAGATAACACAAAGTTTAGAAACGTATTTCCATTGTGTTCCTCTTGTTAACCATGTACATCATTCATCAATGAACAACAAATTAAAGATTCAAAACAAATGGAGTTGAGGCAGTTTGAAAAGTCAGTATGGCTTGAGCGGAGGGCTCATCGATGGTACAGCAGGGAGAAAGTCAGTCTGTCAGACAAGCCAGGAGCTCTTCATCAGGACTCATCGCTTTATCCGATGTTCCCATCATCACAAACACCATGCAAACAAACACAAACACCATGCAAAGGCATACACGCAGGTATGCATGCACACACATATAGACACACACACCTGTATACACACACATACAAGGCACACACCATGCACACACACACATAAACACACACACACACACACAGGCTCTGTTTCCATTTGTTCTAAGGCGTCTGTCTGAATGTTCTATGTTCCTTGCTGTGTATCTATCCCTACATCTCCATGAGTGCTTGTCAACTCACTTAACTCTAATAAAAAGCAATATGGCAGCGTACATGATAACAGCTGCAGCTGGCTTGAACAGAAGAGGATGTCATCAGGCTTAAAGCTCAAATCCAAACTTGAGTGCTGACTAAGAGAAATGCCGAGCTAGGTACAGTGAAAGTGCTGAGTCTAACAATGTAGCTAACAGCAGGGAATAGTTTAACAGCAAAAAGCTTCACAATCGGTTTAGTAAGAACATGCATTTGAAATGAGAAATATGTCAACATGTTGAGAGCACAAACTAGGAGGAAATGTGTCACTATTAACTCTTGAATTATTGATCCAATAACCTAGATCCCCAATGTGTACAGTACATTGTTCTTTAAAACCCTCTAGAGCAGGGGTGTCAAACGTCCGGCCCGCGGGCCGGATCAGGCCCGCAAACGGGTTTAATCCGGCCCGCGAGATGATTTTGTAAAGTATAAAAATGAGCTGCAATTTTTCAATAAAATAAACTGCTGTTCCAATTGTGTCCACTGGATGGCGCAATAGCAATTGTGTTAAGCAAGCAGACCCATCCAACGATTTTTAGTGATAAAAGGGGCAAGCAACAAATTCAGCTACATTTCAGGCTGCCTTTGGGGAGTTTTGCCACCAATTTTTATGGTTTTGATTGCATTTAGCAACTTTTCCCAGTCAATTCTGCCGCAAAAAGATGTCACAGCAAAGGTACACACACAGGCAGAGAAGCAGAAGGGGAGGGGATGCAGTAAACACTACATCGGTGACCGCAGCTGTGCCGTAGCAAGGCAAATTGGTGCTGTGACGTCGTCGCGGCAATGGCAAAAAGTCATTTAGAGACTTCTAATGACAAATGAAGGAGCCATTAGCAATTCGCACTGAAAATAGTTGGCAACATTGGCAAGAACCAGTGTCTGGAATGTGCTTCATGAGACACTTGTTTTACAACACCTTGCTACGAAAGTAGCTTGCAACTTAGTTTCAAAGTTTCATCATGCCATGTAAAAATATGTTACCGTGGAAACGGTATTAACTGCGAGTTGAATGCCCGGTCTTCAGTCAGCTCAGCTTTCATACAACACAATATTCTAGAACTGGCTAGTTTTGTCTCGTCTTCCCTTATGTCCGCTGTTACATATTTTTTGGGGGACAAATCCCAGAACTACTAATATCCCTACAGGTTTAGACTATATGTGGACATTGCACTATCATCACCCAGCTTGAGTGTAGATACATGTATCAAAGAAAAACCGATGGGTGTGTTCGTGTTACAAATAAAAAATAAAAATCCTGCAATAAATATCATATTGATATGCTTATAAAGACAGTATGCCAAAATAAGTTGTGTGTAGAGTACAACTTCAGCTGTCTAACCAGAACTAGAATGGCATTCTATTTATATGGTCTTTTTGGCCAAATCTAGCTAAGGATTTGGCTATCAAACCACACACTGGCATGCACAGCTCTCTGGTTGAGGTTCTGTCTTCAAGTCTCTTGTGGGTGATGAATAGGGTTGTTGTGTTCACAGTATTACTGCCACACTGGCAGTCATGTGTCATGACCGCAGTAAAATTCCAAGTGACTCACGGTAAACTCCTCTTATGCACTCTGGACATGCTTTGGTTTTACCCAACTTGCTATTGACCATCAGGTCCTAATGGTCTGGTTCTCAGGGCTCTATTGTCCCTCTAACCACTCTGACATCAATGCAAATGCAATTGAAAATCACATCAAACACCTATCATCAAAACAGTATCATGCTTTTACAACTCACCTCACTGTGATGATCAATTTGAAGAAAGAAGTTCATCAGCAGGTTGAAACTGAATGTAAAGCATGGTCATTGTGGATGTTGTTTCAAAGCCTAACACAACAAAATGAACAGCGCTTTCTAAGGTGATGATTAATTAACACCCATATGCATACCCATAGGCTTATGAGCCCAAGCCCGAAAAAAAAACGGAATTAAAATTATGATTGTGCCATTATACATAGCCTACTGCATATTACACATGGCAGAAACACATAAAACCAAAAACATTGATCCACAAGTCTGGGAGAGAACGTATAGCCCTAGGCGATGCTGTTGGTTCTGTCACGCCCTGATCGAGAGAACTCTCGTTGGTTGGGTCAGGGTGTGAGTTTTCTGTTGAGATCTATGTTAGTGTATTTCTATGTGGTAGATCTAGGTTGAATTTATATGTTTGGCCGGGTGTGATTCCCAATCAGAGACAGCTGTCGCTCGTTGTCTCTGATTGGGGATCATACTTAGGTAGCCTGGTTGCCTACCTTAGTTGTGGGAACTTGTTCCGTTTAGGCTTGTATGTGTATAGCCGGAGGACCTCACGTTACGTTGTTTCTTGTTTTGTTGTATGTTTATTGAGTTAGTAAACATGTACGCTTTTCACGCTGCACCTTGGTCTGACCCGTCTCTCAACGATCGTGACAGAAGATCCCACCACAAAAGGACCAAGCAGCGTGCCGAGGAGGAGCGAATAGCTTTGTCACAGGTGGGCAAATGGTGGTCATGGGAGGAGATATTCGCTGGGAAAGGACCCTGGGCGAAGGTACAGGCCCTGGCAAGAGAGGATCAACCGCTGAGGAAGCCCGAGAGGCAACCCAATAAAACATTTTGGGGGGGGGCTAGAGGGGTGGTCGGGAATCGAGAGAGAAGAGCCCCGACCACTGCACCCGGTGGGGTTCCAGTTGGAGTCCCTACGACCATGGGAACAGGAATGGGAACAGTTTTACACGAAGGAGTTGGAGGATGACGACGACGATGAGTTTCTGTTCCCTAACTCGTGGGGGGCTCCCGGAGGAGTCCTCACTGGAGGAGGATTGGCGAGAGAGAGAGAAGGACTGGAGCAGTCTGAGAGAGGAGGCCACCACGTTACGGGGGCTGTTAGCTCAGAGGGAGCAGGAGTTATCCGTTCAGATAAAATAAGTATTGTAATGTAAAACAAATATATAATAATAATGGTGGTGCTCTAAACATGCGCAAATTCCCATTGGAACACAGACATTTTAAAAGTGCAGGGCTTATTCAATGTGCCATACCGAAGCTGAAGTCTCTACCTATCCATTGATGTAAATATATCCTCTGTCTGATTCCCAGTTCATCCACTAGATAGCAGTAGGTGATCACATGACGTCTCTTGGCCACTTGAAACCAGTTGCGTCTGGTTTATATAGTGAGTCATGGTGCCAAAATGGCTGAATGGATTTTCAAGCCTGACATCTTAAAATGACCTCAGTAATCAGGGCTTTCAAGTTCTGGAGTAAAAAAATATATAAGACACAGAAAGGTGAAAAAACTTCCAAATTCCCATTCACTTTTCCTATTGTAAACGATGAGCTAGCTAAACGGCGCATGTGGAAGATGCATACAAGATAATGTGGATGGAGAAAGAAATGCATTGCTTTACAATGTCCATCAGGGTGTACCCTTTCCATGCATACTAAATGTTTGCACTTTTGGGACTTGACCACCATTGCATACTCTATGAATATGTCCAGAGCTCATGATTTATGGCCTTTATGGGGGGGGTGGGGATTCTTATGACATTGACAGCAGTAAGATTTGAGTTCGATTTCCAAAAGGACAAGGCCTGTAGCTTTCAAATGATATCTCACTTTCTATTTTTGATGAATTAATTTTTTTTGGGGGGGGAGTACCCCCCCAAAGTCACCGAGCCACCCTGTACAGGGACCAAAACAACCGCTTAGAGTTTAACAGGTTTTTAAAATCCCTATCATCTGTCATACCCCCAATGGGCCTGGAAGGGAAGCGACGGGGAGCTCCTGCTAGCCACTCCCCAAGGACGAGATGGGGTGTGACAGGACATGGACAGAGGGAGGATCGCTGGTTCACTGCCCATCATGGGAGAGTTTAGGGCTTGGAGTGAGCTGGCATACGGCTTATTAGCAGCTGTAGAAAATTGGGTACCACCCAGGACTGACAGGCGTCAGGGCTATATTAATCACACAGGGTCACCCTGGCAGAGAAGCTGGGGTTCTTCCAACCATCACTACAGAACTACTCCCTCTCCGCTGCTTCTTCCCACAGTGAATCCAGACTGCTACACTTTTCCATCATACAGATACAGATCCCTCCACTTCTCGTTCCCCACCCATCCTTATGGCCAGTACAGAGAGCCATGCCCAGAGTGTCCTAGGTGAGAAATTGGAACCACCACCCCAGCCAGAAGCCCAGCTCGGCACTCTCTCTGGGGGGAGGAAGACACACCGTGCTCTGAGTCACTCCTGCCTGTTGCTGCCCCCACCCCCCCCACCCCCCACTACCCACCCACCTACCGCCACTAGTATCCATCACTGCCACCTTTTAGTGTGGCCAGGAATAATTATGCACGTCCGATAGTGTTTATTCAGAGTGGAATTTTAAACATAGAGAACTCTCCCCCTACTGTGATTAAAAAAGATAGGAGGTTCCATTAGATCAGGCCAGCTAATGGCCTTCCCTCGGACTCTGATTACATCAATCTGAATGTCATTATCCAAACAGGGCTCATTGTGTCCCGCTGGGGGCAATGACATGGGGAAACAGTGAACAGGTTACCTCTGCAGTGTGTGTGTGCGTGTGTGTTTGTGTGTGTGTTTGTGCGCACATGTGCGCGTGTGTGCGTGCGTGCCTGAGCCAATCTATTAAGGAAGATATGCAATGTGATGTTCGCATGAGAGATGGCCTCCATTGCCCGCATTGCCATGCTTGCAAGGACAACCGTGAGACAGGTGGTGTCACTGTTCAGAAGCTGGCTTTGTCTGGGAGTCACACTGAAATGCTGAGAAAGACAAAGCAAGGCTGTGAAAGAGGAAGGTTGAGTTAAGCGAGCCAAATGTCATCACTTCGAAATGGTCAGATCAAGAGATCTGTTTAAGTAATAATGAATCTGTTTTTTTCCATTTCGCTGTGTCGCTGCTCGTATTATCTGATGCTGACAACCTGCCAGTGTTATAGAGATGATGATGATGATGATGATGATGACTTTGAGGATGATGGTGTTTATGATGACGATGGCGATGATGAGATTGATGATGATGATGATGAGGATGACAATGCCAGAGACAATTGATTGGTACTAATGTGGAAATATGGGTAAGGCACTGCTATGGTACTTCACAGCGGTTTGCTGAGTAAACACCACAGACTTCATGGTGGTATGAGTAGTGTCAGCCTGTCAGGTTTGATGATGGATGATTTACAATTCTCAGTATCACCTCAGCTTACCTCAGCTTACCCCTGTCTGGGCCTCTGGAGCCACTCCAAGACCATACGGGTGTCTATAACTGCTTGAGAGACCACTTGGACCCCCTCTGTCCCCTCCTCTGTCACCCAGGTTCGGAGTCTGCTAGCTGGGTGTGAAGGTGGCTGTGTGGCCCTTGAACCAGAATCTGGGTTTACAGGAGACGTTGAATATGCTGATTCTACTTTAAGCCCAGGAAGCAACCATTTATCTTGTAATTTACCAGCTTTTCAAGCTTAATAATGTCAAAATATGTTCGGTACTTACCAAATAATAGAGTTTTTAGTGAAAGAATCAAAGTATTATTTTTGACCAAGTGCGCATGCGTCATATCCACCTCTTCTGCACCTCCAATAAAATCACTCATTACTGCCACGCAGATCCAGCAGCAGGAAAGGTCATTGATTTTATCACCTACAACAGTGTATGAATGTCATATCAATCTGTTGTTTCACCCGCGCTACACGGAATGCAATAAGTAGATTAAGTAGACAACATAGGGTACATTTTTACATTGATTGTATATTTCCAGATGCTCTTTATTTTGTGTACTTTAATTCCATTACTAATATTACAGGAGGTGCAGAACAGGTGGATATGGTGCATGCGCTCTTGGTCAAAAACAATACTTTGATTCTTTCCAGACAATGCATTTGTAACTTTTTATTTAGACCTTTTTTGGGAGTACATACCGGCCGTAACTGCAGTAATGACGATAGTTGCTCAGCAAAGCTCCATTCTTTGGTATGTACCGAACGTATTTCGACATAATTAAGCTTGAAAAGCTGGTGAATGGCAAGTTGAATGGTTGCTTTCTTGGGGTTAAAGGAGAATTGCCATATTCGACATAAGCCCAGATTCTGGTTAATGTGGTTCCTATGGCATGGTGGTTGTGGATAGGGTCCATAGTGTGATTGCCAGGGTGTGGGTAAAGAGAGACAGGCAGGGCAGGCAACACTCTAGGCCAGCTGTGTTATGAGGAATGTGTTGCCCTGCTGCATGGAGAGTTTATCTAGCCGGCTGTCTGCTCTTATCAGGCCCCTGTGTCCTGAGGGCCCCTGTGTCCTGGCCCTCTTCTCCTCTACCTCATTATGATCTCCTCTGTTCCTTTTTCCACTGTATTCTCTGGGAAAATCATGGCTGCCAACAGATCATCTATCTCTGTCTGGAGCCTCATCTTCCCCATTTCCACACGCTCTCACGCTCTCATACACTCGTTCTCTCGCTTTCTTCCTCTCTCTCGTTCTCTCTTTCTCTGATGCTTACTTCCCCTCTCACTCTCTCTTTCTCTCTCTCTCTCTCTCTCTCTCTCTCTCTCTCTCTCTCTCTCTCTCTCTCTCTCTCTCTCTCTCTCTCTCTCTCTCTCTCTCTCTCTCTCTCTCTCTCTCTCTCTCTCTCTCTCTCTCATCCGTTATTTTATACACAGGCACACACGCTCACTTACACACACACACACACATTTCTCATGCTGGCTATTCTGGGTGATGGAGCAGACAGTGGCCAGCAGTCAGGTCAATCTTTCCTGCCCTTTTATCCTCAGGCCTTCAGTGTGAAAGGTCCCGGCCTGTAGCAGAGCAGAGCAAGACAGAGTGATGGAGCACTGCAAGGCTCTTCATGTGTGTTCACATTTCTCTCCTCTCCAGGTCCGAGACAGTCTGTCACAATCTTAATGTATCAAATGGCTGAAGTAGCATCTGCTTGCTGACATCTGTGTGGTGTGTTGTGTGCTTATAAAACAGATTGTGACTTTAATTACATGCAATTAAACCGTGTAGAAATTAAGGCATGTATAGAAAGCTGGGAGAGCTATTGCTGAGTGCTGAGCACACCCACTGGGCACAAACTGGTTGAATCAACATTGTTTCCACGTAATTTCAACCACCAAAAATATATGTGATGACATTGAATCAATGTGGAAAACTGATTTGATTTGAAAAAAGTCATCAACATAATGGCATTTTGTCTTTTTTCACCCAACTTTTAACTTAAATCCAATGACATGATGACATGTTTTGTTGATTTCACGTTGAATTCACATTAGTTGACAACTCAACCAAATGTAAATCAAAACTAGACGTTAAACTGACATCTGTGCCCAGTGCGCACATTTGACCTTGTTATGTTAGAGTTAGAGATACTGAAAAGCTGCAATTCAGGGCAGAAGTGGATGGGGAAAAGTCTTGGAACTCAAAGATTTGCATCAGGGGGAAATGGAAGTGCTCAGCCCCCTCCTGTACTCCCTGTTCACCCATGACTGCGTGGCCAAGCACGCCTCCAACTCAATCATCAAGTTTGCAGACGACACAACAGTAGTAGGCTTGATTACCAACAATGACGAGACCGCCTACAGGGAGGAGGTGAGGGCTCTGGGAGTGTGGTGCCAGGAAAATAACCTCTCACTCAACATCAACAAAACGAAGGAGATGATCGTGGACTTCAGCAAACAGCGGAGGGTGCACCCCCCCTATCCACATCGACGGGACCGCAGTGGAGAAGGTGGAAAGCTTCAAGTTCCTTGGCGTACACATCACTGACAAACTGAAATGGTCCACCCACGCAGACAGGGTGGTGAAGAAGGCGCAACAGTGCCTCTTAAAAACCTCACAAACTTTTACAGATGCACAATTGAGAGCATCCTGTCAGGCTGTATCACCGCCTGGTACGGCAACTGCACCGCCCGCAACCGCAGGGCTCTCCAGAGGGTGGTGCGGTCTGCCGAACGCATTACCGGGGGCAAACTACCCGCCCTCCAAGACACATTCAGCACCCGATGTCACAGAAAAGCCAAAAAGATCATCAAGGACATCAACCACCCGAGCCACTGCCTGTTCACCCCGCAATCATCCAGAAGGCAAGGTCAGTACAGGTGCATCAAAGCTGGGACCGAGAGAATGAAAAATAGCTTCTATCTCAAGGCCATCAGACTGTTAAATAGCCATCACGAGCACATTAGAGGCTGCTGCTACCTATTGAAATCACTGGCCACTTTAAGAAATGGAACACTAGTCACTTGAATAATGTTTACATATCTTGCACTACTCATCTCATATGTATATACTGCATTTTATTCTATAATATTCTACTGTATCTTAGTCCATGCCGCTCTGTCATTGATTGTCCACATATGTATACATTCTTAAATCCCATTCTTACTAGTTTTGTGTGTATTGGGTATATGTTGTGAAATTGTTAGTTATTACTTGTTAGATATTACTGCACTGTCGGAGCTAGAAGCACAAGCATTTCGCTACACCCGCAATAACATCTGCTAAACACGTGTATGTGACAAATAACATTTTATTTGATTTGAAGGAAGGAAGCCAAGCATTTCTGTATTAGTTTGAGGCAAAACATTTTCAATGGGGGGAGAAAGAAAGAGTGAAAAAGGTTGCTGTTGACAGGCTCTTAAGGAGATGGATTATCATTACTCTTATTTGTATGATGTGCCCGAGACTTACTGCCGTAAATAAATTGCGATTTTAAAAGTAATCTCCCCGGATAAAACACTGTTTGAAAGACCCATCTCCGTCTCTCTCTCCTCAGGGAGACAAGAGAAGCACACAAAGATTGACGTTTATGATTTTATTTTGTTTATACAGAGAGAAAGGATATCTTATTTGTTCCTGACTTACACTGATTTACTTCATACGTCTTTTCTCTCTGTCGATTCTTATCAAAGAAAATCTCTGAATCTGGACTCCTATAACTTATTTTGTGGGGCGTAAGATTTTTTATTCTCGTCTCCCAGGTTTGATTGGACACTGAAGATAAAACGCTGATACAAAGTGTCAAGCATCGCAGTTGATTTAGCACGCTGGCTGACTACAGGCTGTGGAAGGTTACACTGGGTGAATATTTGCTCACCACTGGCACCTGCAGGTCGTAAGGCAATACTGCGTGTGTCGGATGGCCAGTACCGGCCCACTAGCGGCACATTAGGAAAGGAGAGAGAGTGAGAGGAGAGGAGAGGAATGATGAGAGGATACGGACACTCTCTCTCTCTCGTGCTCTCTCTCCCTCTCCCCCACTTTCCCTCTCTCTCTCTCTCTCTCTCTCTCTCTCTCTCTCTCTCTCTCTCTCTCTCTCTCTCTCTCTCTCTCTCTCTCTCGCTCTCTCTCTCTCTCCCCCAGTGTGTCTCTGTAGGATGATGTTTGTCTGATGTTAGTCTGCTGTAGGATGATGTTAGTTTGACCACATTCTTGAAGATGCACACACATGCATGGATAAACACTAATTTGTGCCTCTTGCACAGTGCATTAACTCAAATGAAGTGTCCAGATCACTTCAGACTAAGTGACGTGAGTAAACATTTACATGCCTTAGAACCAATGTAACTGGAGATTTATGAACATGCAATCATGTGTCCATTTTCCCTCAAGGACACATCAAATTGACTGTCATATATGAAGATATATTTTACTAATCGGATTTCAACATGAGGGAAGAATAACTGCAGATTGAGTAGACAGAGCGAGTGCAGTAGGGAATGCAGCATGTGGATCCAGGCGTAAATGTGCACAGAAACACCCAGAAACCCACCTGCAGGTGCTGAAGAAACTTAAATCCTCCAGAGCTCCTCCAGAGCTCCTCCAGAGCTCCCCACATCCCTGTCATCTCGCCTTCTCCTCCAACCCTCAGCCCGGGGATAATACAGCCCCAGACACTCAAACCTTCACGTAGAGTCTCCACGAGCCCCAAACAGGAACAGGAAGGGGATGCTGGAGGCTGTTTGGTGGATGGCCAGAGTGTCAGTGTCCGGTGGCAGTGCCCCCGCATTGTGCTGTGGAGAATGGGGACAAAGCACCGCAGGATGGGTGACGTCTTCCCCAGCCCCGGGTCTGGCTGCCAGTTTCTCTCTGACTCAATCAGGGACTGACTGTCCGGCAGGGCAGATCTTCCCAGGGGTCACCAGGGTTGTGTCCCAAATGGCTCCCTATTCCCTATATAGGCCCTGAGCCCCTATGGGTCCTGGTCAAAAGTAGTGCACTACATGGGGAAGATGGTGTCATTTGGTACGCAGCCCAGGATAGAACAGGATCCTGTTGGTTGGGTCTCTACGGAGCACAGCGGTGCATCTGGCATAGATCCCTACCAGCCTGTCTAGCTGGATTCAACAGGGGACGTTATGGATCAATGGCCAGCCTTCAGTCACACTGCATGGGCCTATTGTCTACCAACCAGAACCTTTTCAGACTCAGGCAAGTGTTACCAGAGGCTTGAGAGAGGCGAGCCTCCCTGCCAATAGAATTTCACACAAGTTGGATTTAGGCAACTCGAGAATAGAGTGAGAGAACGCAGGAATGTTTTTGTTGTTGTTGTTCACACTTCTCTTTTTCCTGAACCAACAACTGAGGCCCTGACAGTAAAATCAATGCCCCCAGCAACACTAAAACTTCACGGCTCGACCTTCTGTATTTGCCAGAACATGTTTTTAATTTGAGAGTTATTGAGAATTTCTCTACTGGAGAGGTGATTGTTCCTGCTATAGTCGTCAACAGATGCCAGAGGTGGGTGGTGGTAGGGGGTGGCACAGTGTGGTGCTATGGGGGTTGGGGTGATTCGTCGCTTTAGGGTTCTATAGTCACGAGGCTAAGCCTGAGCTGGACCCCCTCTCCTAATCTGCTCCTATTGATCCCCTGTAGAGCTGAGTGGGAGTCCTGGCCTCAGCTCGTGCTTCTAAAGATCTCAAGATGGGAAAGAGATGGAGGGATGGAGGTGGGGGTTCAGTTCTGGGAAAAAGGGATGGAATCGATCACTTTGTTGGGAGATGTTCTCCCATACTGCATACAGTATGCTTGCTATTTTTTCTAACACCACAACCACTATAGTTTACATCAAATGTAGGCATTAGGGTTCTATCGTTTTTCGATGTATAATGTGATACAGCATGGCAAGTCCTGACCTTGTTTCCCTTAAGCTCCTTTATTGTGTTACTTATGGCTGCCTCCCAAATGGCACCCTTATCCCTATATAGTGCATTACTATTCCCTATATAGTGCACAAAAGTAGTGCACTAAATAGGGAATAGGGTGCCATTTGGGATTCTCCACTAATGTGGTACAGCAGAGCACCTTTTAAATGATAGTATTTGGGACAAAATGATGTGGCAGTGGCAGCAGATGCTGGGTAGGGAGTGTGGCAGTGTGGCACACGGCACGCTGGCCCACGTCTCTGACATCCACATTTGCGTCTCCACCTTGGCGGCGTCAGCATTTCTGGGGCAGGAGAGCCCCGCTTCAGCACATTTCCTCTGGCTGCGGTAGTTGGGCATGCTGAGCCAGGTAGAGCGGCTCGGTGGAGGACTGATCGGAGCTGGCGTACTGCGTTCTTGGAAAGATGAGAGATATGTACTGTAATGACCCCCGTGCATACAGAAGGAGACCTCAAAATGTGTCAGGGATCAGAGCTGTCTGGTGGATCTGAAGTGAAGGAAAGGAGGAACAGGAGTAGAGGTAGAGAGAGAGAGAGAGAGAGAGAGAGAGAGAGAGAGAGAGAGAGAGAGAGAGAGAGAGAGAGAGAGAGATTTGTTGAGGACAACCTTGAACATTACGTTAGTTTCCTCGCTCTGCAGATCCAGAGCTGCAGCCGGCAGAAAGACTGTTATTTAGCCACCAGGAAGTAGCACTGCCCGCTAAGCTGAGGAAATGTGGTCAAGCAAATACAAATTCACCAAGTGGTTGTAGTAGCCTAAAGCTACACATTATCTAATGTGTTGTTTATTATGTTAATTGTCTAAAGTGCCTAATGTGTCTACTTAAGATTACTAATTACAAATCAGAAACCCTAATAAAGTGAGGTAAACCAATGCTTGTAGCTCCCTGTTTATTCTTAGCATACAGCGACTCAAAATAGTGTGTTGTCCATTGCACTATAAAGCTAAATTCAGCCCTGTACGGAGCAGAGAAGGATGTTGGATGTCATAGCAGAACACGCCTTCAAGGGGCTGACAGTCTCAAATGTTTTGTCTAGAAAACCAACCACAGCCACTGGCCTTTCTCTTCTCCTCTCCCGCTCCATCTATCTATCTCCCTATCTTTTTTTCCCACATACTCGCTCTCCCTCTCCCCTCACTCCTCAGACACCTATCCCTCCATCTCTCCCCCCTCCTCTCCCTCCTTCTTTCCTCCCCCCCTCCTTCATCTCCCACTCCTATCCCTCTCTCTCTCCCTGGAGAGGTTGTGCCATCCTGACCATCTCCGGCCCGAGCTGGCCTGGCCTCTGTGGGCTAAGGACATTTACAAAACATCTCCCTGATAAATCACAATTTATCCTACTGCTCTGACCTGCCTCTTCTCTCCTCTCTGTGCCCTGTTCTGGGGCTGTGGCTCCAGTCTGTAGCCCGCAGCCAGCCACCTTCTCCTGGCTGCACAACTGGGCGGGACATTATGCTGCAGGCAGGCAGGCACACGCATATGACTCACACATACACAAACACACAGCCAGCTTTATGGCACTATCAATGAAGATGGGTTACTGGAATCCTTCTAATAAACACATCACATCATCCAAAGCATATTGTGCTTAGCTTAGGGTTTGCTAAGGTGACAAAGCTCCCCCAGAGAGTGTAAAGACATGCACTTTATACGCTTATAGCATTGCCTAAGGCCACACACTGAATGTCAAAGATAAACGCTAGCAGTGTCTGGGTGGATGGATGATACACAATAAACCTATGCTGTCAGAAATGTTAGGGTTCCAATGAATCCCCAGTAAGCATCTTCTAGAGAAAATAAGCAGAATCTGTGATTGATATTAATTTCTCTCAACGATTGGGTCGTTTACTCCCAGCCTTATATGGTCATAGTATGTCAAATGAAACACAATCAGACTGTGCAAACAGCCCAGGCTGATGTAAGCCTCAGCATCAGGACAGCATTAAAATTCCACCCCTGGCTTTCTGTTTTGATGTTGTTTGCTGTTATGTTGCCATTGACTGGTCACTGCAGAAGACTTCATTATGAGACACACTATGGTGGGTGAATGCTAATGTCCTGTTCCCCAGTCATCAGCATTCCCCAAGCACAGCGGGATAGAGTCTTCTTCCCCTGCCAATGTTTCACACGTGCACGGACGCACACACACACACACACACAAACACACACACACACTGAAATACATATACTGATGCACACACACTCGGTTGCACATACGCACACTGGCACATGCACACGCATACACACATACATGGATGCACACACACACTCGCAACACACACACACACAGACACACACACAACACACACACACAACACACAGACACATGCACAGATGCGCACTGACACCCACACACATGCACAGATGCGAACATACACACACTGCACACCCATACACACTGACACACCCACACACACAGACCCACACACAACCTTCCCCTTGTTTCACAATTAACACTCATGCATATTCGTAGACTTATAAGTGATTATTTTTCATCATATCCTTTTTTTCTCATAGTTTGTAAGAGTGGTGGACTGAGGGTAAACTATGCTAGGAACTATGCTGTTGCGTTAGCTGATAGTTACATCTAAGTGATATACTGCAGCAGTCTTCTCTAGTCAACAGGAACGTGGAAAGATGTGGAGCTCAGTCAAGAGCGATATTGAGACTGTCTATCTGTGCTTACTAAGATACAGTCATCATACAATGCCCCAGCTGCCTGCCATACAAACCAAGACAAACACATCACCTCACTCACCCTAGCGTTTGGATCCTTCTTACTCTCCCATCCAATGGGAAATGCATATACGCATCCAAAATTTGATTTGTCATGTTATTATATAGATTTACAGTGGATATTACAGGACATACAGTGCATAAACACCCCATGACAGTGTGTGGTATAGGTTTGACTGTAAAAGATCATGTCGAACGCAGTGGAGCCTGCAGCCAGAGAGGAGACCAATGTGTTGTATAGGCTACTGTGTCAGCTTTAGGAGCAATAACGTATTACTATGTTGTTAAAGGACATGAGGCTATTGAATTTCCCTACCCCTCAGGACATGCAACACAAAGTAATGGAATAGGATTGAAATGGAAGATTGTCTTTACACACAGTAAACCTTTGTACACTGAATAGTGCTGGATGTGTCTCTCAATTTCATGCCCGGGTTCATTTTTGGGGATATTTAGATCAACCAGTCAGCCGTCCCCTGGGGGCTCTGGTTGGAATAGAATGGCACACATGCACAACCACTTAATTTCAATTTAATGTTATATCGCCTTCAAAGCAGTGACTTCTAAAAAAAAACATGCATTAAGAATATTGCTTTATGGAATGGTTTTATGTGCAGTAATCTGTCCAGATAATGCAGGCTTGTGGTTATAGGAGGTATACTGGGTCATACATATTGATCAGGCTATGAATGTAGTCATTGATTGAATAATACATTTATGTGTATCCATGGTCGAAGTGGAGTCTCCAGAACACCCATTGAGATGTCTGTCAGTGATTGTCAGACTATTACCAGAATTTGTGCATCAATGAGGTGAGGTTACTACTTAGACTGCACCCAGAAGACTACAGTATTCTTCAAATAGCACTCAGTCTTTCCCTTAGAAATGGTGCCCTTTGCCCCTCGGATGCAGTCCATTTGAAAGTGAAAGGGGTGCAGTGAAGGTAGAGGACTTTTTAAAGAGTTGGATTAGACAGGTCTTCACCTCCCTGAATGGAGGGTTCTCTCTGTGTCTTTCAGTGTTTGATACCAATTTACCGCTTGTCCTTGTCACAAAGAAAGTTGCTTCTTTCACTCTGCCTCTCCGTAACCCTCTTAAGCTGTTCGTTAAGGGGAGAGAGGGCAGCGAGGGAGAGAGAGAGAGAGGGAAGAGGGAGAGAGAGGGAAGAGGGAGATGGGGAGAGAGATAGCAGAGAAAGAGATGGGGAGAGAGAGCAGAGAAAGAGATGGAGAGAGAGAGCAGAGAAAGAGATGGAGAGGGAGAGAGGGCAGAGAGAGAGGGAGAGGGGGCAGAGAAAGAGCAATCTCTGGCATCGTTCTGGGAAGAGGTTTTAAGTGAGGTAGCCTGTTGCAGCCTGAATAGCCTCTGGCCCTGAGTAGGAAACTCAGGGAGTCAGATTTATCAGGATCTGGTGATTGTCTGTCTGAGAGAAAGTCTCAGAGTTGTGTTGGCCTGTCAGGTTTTGTCTCTTCAGACCTGTAATTTCTTGATTTAACTCACCCTTGATCAGCGTATTATGACCTCTGTACTGTCTCTTTGGGGTTTGGGAGTATTTTGGATGAGGGGTTGGAATTGCTTTCTATATTTTATTCACCGTTCATTAGCTATAAAATTGTGTTGGGTACTTACCAGGGGTTGGAACCAGTTCATGGAACAGAACAGAAAACTGGAAAAAACAAAATTGTTCAAGGAACAGAATCAGAACCGGTAATGAAAGTGATCTATACTGTTCCAGAACAGAACAGTTATTTTAAAAGCATGGGAACCGGTTAATAATGCTATTTTACGTTCCGGACATTTTTTTCCAGTCCCACAAAAAATGCAACAAAGCGCCTATGCAAAGCCCTCCTTCTGTCAATCTGAAACCTCTTCCAGTGTCTGCCTGCCAGCTGAAAATAGTTTCCGTGTGTATGCGTGTAGGCTACCTGCCCCTCCCCCGCTGAAGCATAGCTGTAGCCTACTTATGTTAGAAGCGTGATTCAGAAGATAGAGATGAAGAGAAGAATGGATTAACATTTTCAATGCTAGTTAGGGATACTATAGTTATCACATTTCACATTGGATTTATTAACCTCTACGGAATCGGTGTCCCGTATACGGGACGGTTGAGCTAATGTGCGCTAATGTGATTAGCATGACTGTTGTATGTAACAGCAAACTTTCCAGGACATAGACATGTCATACATGGGCAGAAAGCTTAAATTCGTGTTAATCTAACTGAACTTTCCAATTTACAGTAGCTATTACAGTGAAAAAATACCATGTTATTGTTTGAGGAGAGTGCACAACAACAAAAAACGTATCACGGCAACTGGTTTGATACATTCACCTCTGAAGGTAAGTAATGTACTTACATTCAGTAATCTTGCACTGATTTGTCATCCTAAGGGTCCCAGAGATAAAATGTAGCATAGTTTTGTTTGATAAAATCAATTTTTATATTCAAATGTAGGAACAGGGTTCTATAGGTTGAACACCTGCTGTCTCTGGCTCCACACCCACCCCGCCCGGCCATCTAGATGTGTGAAAGTTAGTGTATAAGCTAATGATCCATCATGTATGACATTCCTGGGAGTGTGTAAACTTACATTTTGTATTACCAAATCATGTTTGTATGTTCACTATGGTTATGTACTCGAAAATGTATCAATTGACCAATTCGGCACATTTGGTCAGACTTGATACTAAATAGTCCAGTATTGCAATGCTTCACTGGATCAATCTGAAACTTTGAACGCAAACTGATAAATTGCGCCTATATTGTGGCCTTCCTCTTGCATTTCAAAGATGATGGAACAAAAAGAATAATAGAAAACGCATGTTTTTTTGTTTGTATTATCTTTTACCAGATCTAATGTGTTATATTCTCCTACATTCATTTCACATTTCCACAAACTTCATAGTGTTTCCTTTCAAATGGTATCAAGAATATGCATATCCTTGCTTTAGGTCCTGAGCTACAGGCAGTTAGATTTGGGTATGTCATTTTAGGCGAAAATTGAAAAAAAGGGTCAGATCCTTAAGAGGTTAACTACAAAAATGTAAGACGTGTTTTTAATTATGGTGCCGCTCTGCACACACAAGCTTGTTAGCTAGCTGGCTTCTCTGGTCCAACGTTAAGACAAATCAAATCAAATCAAATTGTATTTGTCACATACATGTGTTAAGCAGATGTTATTGTGGGTGTAGCGAAATGCTTGTGATTCTAGCTCCAACAGTGCAGTAATATCTAACAACTAATATCTAACAATTTCACAACATATACCCAATACACACAAATCTAGTAAGGAATGGAATTTAAGAATATATACATACAGTGGGGAAAAAAAGTATTTAGTCAGCCACCAATTGTGCAAGTTCTCCCACTTAAAAAGATGAGAGAGGCCTGTAATTTTCATCATAGGTACACGTCAACTATGACAGAGAAAATGAGAAAAAAATATCCAGAAAATCACATTGTAGGATTTTTTATGAATTTATTTGCAAATTATGGTGGAAAATAAGTATTTGGTCACCTACAAACAAGCAAGATTTCTGGCTCTCACAGACCTGTAACTTCTTATTTAAGAGCCTCCTCTGTCCTCCACTCGTTGCCTGTATTAATGGCACCTGTTTGAACTTGTTATCAGTATAAAAGACACCTGTCCACAACCTCAAACAGTCACACTCCAAACTCCACTATGGCCAAGACCAAAGAGCTGTCAAAGGACACCAGAAACAAAATTGTAGACCTGCACCAGGCTGGGAAGACTGAATCTACAATAGGTAAGCAGCTTGGTTTGAAGAAATCAACTGTGGGAGCAATTATTAGGAAATGGAAGACATACAAGACCACTGATAATCTCCCTCGATCTGGGGCTCCACGCAAGATCTCACCCCGTGGGGTCAAAATGATCACAAGAACGGTGAGCAAAATCCCAGAACCACACGGGGGGACCTAGTGAATGACCTGCAGAGAGCTGGGACCAAAGTAACAAAGCCTACCATCAGTAACACACTACGCCGCCAGGGACTTAAATCCTGCAGTGCAAGACGTGTCCCCCTGCTTAAGCCAGTACATGTCCAGGCCCGTCTGAAGTTTGCTAGAGTGCATTTGGATGATCCAGAAGAGGATTGGGAGAATGTCATATGGTCAGATGAAACCAAAATATAACTTTTTGGTAAAAACTCAACTCGTCGTGTTTGGAGGACAAAGAATGCTGAGTTGCATCCAAAGAACACCATACCTACTGTGAAGCATGGGTGTGGAAACATCATGCTTTGGGGCTGTTTTTCTGCAAAGGGACCAGGACGACTGATCCGTGTAAAGGAAAGAATGAATGGGGCCATGTATCGTGAGATTTTGAGTGAAAACCTCCTTCCATCAGCAAGAGCATTGAAGATGAAACGTAGCTGGGTCTTTCAGCATGACAATGATCCCAAACACACCGCCCGGGCAACGAAGGAGTGGCTTCGTAAGAAGCATTTCAAGGTCCTGGAGTGGCCTAGCCAGTCTCCAGATCTCAACCCCATAGAACATCTTTGGAGGGAGTTGAAAGTCCGTGTACCTATGATGAAAATTACAGGCCTCTCTCATCTTTTTAAGTGGGAGAACTTGCACAATTGGTGGCTGACTAAATACTTTTTTTCCCCACTGTATATGGACAAGCAATGACAGAGCGGCATGGACCAAGATACAGTAGAATATTATAGAATAGAATACATTATATACATATGAGATGATTAGTGCAAGATAGGCAGTGGCTCGGGTGGTTGATGTCCATGATGATCTTTTTGGCCTTCCTGTGACATCGGGTGCTGTATGTGTCTTGGAGGGCGGGTAGTTTGCCCCCGGTAATGCGTTCGGCAGACCGCACCACCCTCTGGAGAGCCCTGCGGTTGCGGGCGGTGCAGTTGCCGTACCAGGCGGTGAGGCAGCCTGACAGGATGCTCTCAATTGTGCATCTGTAAAAATGTGTGAGGGTTTTAGGTACCAAGCCAAATTTCTTCAGCCTCCTGAGGTTGAAGAGGCTCTGTTGGGCCTTCTTCACCACACTGTCTGCGTGGGTGGACCATTTCAGTTTGTCAGTGATGTGTACGCCAAGGAACTTGAAGCTTTCCACCTTCTCCGCTGCGGTCCCGTCAACGTTGATAGGGGGGTGCACCCTCTGCTGTTTCCTGAAGTCCACGATCATTTCCTTTGTTTTGTTGACGTTGAGTGAGAGGTTATTTTCCTGGCACCACACTCCCAAAGCCCTCACCTCCTCCCTGTAGGCGGTCTCGTCATTGTTGGTAATCAAGCCTACTACTGTTGTGTCGTCTGCAAACTTGATGATTGAGTTGGAGGCGTGCTTGGCCACGCAGTTATGGGTGAACAGGGAGTACAGGAGGAGGTTGAGCACGCACCCTTGTGGGGCCCCAGTGTTGAGGATCAGCGAAGTGGAGATGTTGTTTCCTACCGTCACCACCTGGGGGCAGCCCGTCAGGAAGTCCAGGACCCAGTTGCACAGGGCGGGGTTCAGACCCAGGGCCTCAAGCTTAATGATGAGCTTGGAGGGTACTATGCTGTTGAATGCAGAGCTATAGTCAATGAACAACATTCTTACATAGGTATTCCTCTTGTCCAGATGGGATAGGGCAGTGTGCAGTGTGATGGCGATTGCATCGTCTGTGGATCTATTGGGGCAGTAAGCAAATTGAAGTGGGTCTAGGGTGACATGTAAGGTAGAGGTGATATGATCCTTGACTAGTCTCTCAAAGCACTTCATGATGACAGAGGTGAGTGCTACGGGGCGATAGTCATTTAGTTCAGTTACCTTTGCTTTCTTGGGTACAGTAACAATGGTGGCCATCTTGAAGCATGTGGGAACAGCAGACTGGGAAATGGAGAGATTGAATATGTCCGTAAACACACCAGCCAGCTGGTCTGCGCATGCTCTGAGGACGCGGCTAGGGATGCCGTCTGGGCCGGCAGCCTTGTGGGGGTTAACATGCTTAAATGTCTTACTCACGTCGGCCATGGAGAAGGAGAGGCCACAGTCCTTGGTAGTGGGCCTTGTCGGTGGCACTGTGTTATCCTCAAAGCGGGCAAAGAAGGTGTTTAGCTTGTCTGGAAGCGAGACGTCGGTGTCGGCGACGTGGCTGGTTTTCCTTTTGTAGTCCGTGATTGTCTGTAGACCCTGCCACATACGTCTTGTGTCTGCGCCATTGAATTTTGACTCCACTTTGTCTCTATACTGATGTTTTGCCAGTTTAATTGCCTTGCTGAGTGAGTAGCTACACTATTTGTATTGTGCCATATTCCCAGTCACCTTGTCAGTTTTGCGTGAATGCTGCCATCTATCCACGGTTTCTGGTTAGGGTAGGTTTTAATAGTCACAGTGGGCACAACATCACCTATACATTTCCTGATAAACTCAGTCACCATTTCAGTGTATTATTTTCGCAAGCTACCCGGAACATATCCCAGTCCGCGTGATCAAAACAATCTTGAAGCGTGGATTCCGATTGGTCAGACCAGCGTTGAATAGTCCTTAGCACGGGTACTTCTTGTTTGAGTTTCTGCCTATAGGAAGGGAGGAACAAAATGGAGTCGTGGTCAGATTTGCCGAAAGGAGGGTGGGGGAGGGCCTTATAACCATCCTGGAAGTTTGAATAGCGATGGTCGAGGATTTTAGCAGCTCGATTACAACAGTCGATATGTTGATAGAACTTCGGCAGCCTAGTCCTCAAATTTAATCAATTTAATAAATGCAGCCTCAGGACATGTTGTTTCCAGTTTGCATAAAGTCCAGTGAAGTTCTTTGAGGGCCGTCGTGGTATTGGCTTGAGGGGGGATATACACGGCCGTGACTATAACCAAAGAAAATTATCTTTAATAATATTTAATACGGTCGGCATTTGATTGTGAGATATTCTAGGTCGGGTGAACAAAAGGACTTGAGTTCCTGTATGTTACTACAATTACACCATGAGTCATTAATCATGAAACACACACCTCCGGCCTTCTGCTTCCCGGAGAGGTATTTATTCCTGTCTGCACGTTGACCTGAGAACCCATCTGGCTGGACCGATTTCAACAGAATATCCCCAGAGAGCCATGTTTCCGTGAAACAAAGTATGTTATAGGCCTTGATGTCTCTCTGGAAAGAAATCCTTGCCCGGAGCTCGTCAAGCTTGTTAACCAGATACTGAACATTAGCGAGTAGTATACTTGGAAGCGGTGGGTGGTGTGCGCGCCTCCTAAGTCGAACCAGTAGGCCGCTCCGAGTGCCTCTCCTCCACCGGCGATGTTTTGGGTCAGCCACTGGAATCAACTTCAATTGCCCTGGGGAGAGCAAACAAAGGATCTGCTTCGGAAAGTCGTATTGCTGGTCGTAATGCTGGTGAGTTACCGCCGCTCTGATGTCCATTAGTTTTTCCTGGCTGTATGTAATGATTACAAAACACTTACTGAGCTAATCATGTAAAAAAAGATTACATAAATAACAAATTAGATATCGCAAAGTTTCCTAAGAGCAAGTCGCGAGGCCGCCATCTTCGTCGGCGCCAGTGAACTCTGAAGTTCAAAGACATTCAAAGTTCCTCCATAGAAGCCGCTCCTCCTTAAGTATAATTAATCTCTGGGCTTAATTCAGATAATGCTGTCATCACAAGATGCCCAGTGCTTCAAGCCAAGCCTCCTCCTCCACCCTCTATCGCACTCTCTCCACCCGCAAAATGTCAGTTGCATCTCACGCCCTACAATTGTCTTTCCATCATGCATGTAAACAACTCACTGAGCTACAGTTGAAGTCGGAAGTTTACATACACCTTAGCCAAATACATTTAAACTCAGTTTTTCACAATTCCTGACATTTAATCCAAGTACGAATTCCCTGTCTTAGGTCAGTTAGGATCACCACTTTATTTTAAGAATGTGAAATGTCAGAATAATAGTAGAGAGAATGATTTATTTCAGCTTTTATTTCTTTCATCACATTCCCAGTGGGTCAGAAGTTCACATACACTCAATTAGTATTTGGTAGCATTGCCTTTAAAGTGTTTAACTTGGGTCAAACATTTCAGGTAGCCTTCCACAAGCTTCCCACAATAGGTTGGGTGAATTGTGGCCCATTCCTCCTGACAGAGCTAGTGTAACTGAGTCAGGTTTGCATGCCTCCTTGCTCGCACACGCTTTGTCAGTTCTGCCCACACATTTTCTATAGGATTGAGGTCAGGGCTTTGTGATGACCACTCCAATACCTTGACTCTGCTGTCCTTAAGCCCTTTTGCCACAACTTTGGAAGTATGCTTGGGGTCATTGTCCATTTGGAAGACCCATTTGCAACCAAGCTTTAACTTCCTGACTGATGTCTTGAGATGTTGCTTCAATATATCCACACAATTTTCCTTCCTCATGATGCCATCTATTTTGTGAAGTGCACCAGTCCCTCCTCTATAGGACTCGTTTTACTGTGGATATAGATACTTTTGTACCTGTTTCCTCCAGCATCTTCACAAGGTCCTTTGCTGTTGTTCTGGGATTGATTTGCACTATTCGCACCAAAGTACGTTCATCTCTAGGAGACAGAACGCGTCTCCTTCCTGAGCGGTATGACGGCTGCGTGGTCCCATGGTGTTTATACTTGCGTACTATTGTTTGTACAGATGAACGTGGTACCTTCAGGCATTTGGAAATTGCTCCCAAGGATGAACCAGACTTGTGGAGGTCTACAATTTTCTTTCTGAGGTCTTGGCTGATTTCTTTTGATTTTCCCATGATGTCAAGCAAAGAAGCACTGAGTTTGAAGGTAGGCCTTGAAATACATCCACAGGTACACCTCCAATTGATTTATATGATGTCAATTAGCCTATCAGAAGCTTCTAAAGACATCGTTTTCTGGAATTTTCCAAGCTGTTTAAAGGCAAAATCAATGTAGTGTATGTAAACTTCTGACCCATTGGAATTGTGATACAGTGAATTATAAGTGAAATAATCTGTCTGTAAACAATTGTTGGAAAAATGACTTGTGTCATGCACAAAGTAGATGTCCTAACCGACTTGCCAAAACTATAGTTTGTTAACAAGAAATGTGTGGAGTGGTTGAAAAACTAGTTTTAATGACTCCAACCTAAGTGTATGTAAACTTCCGTCTTCAACTGTATATCTTGCCCGCTCCATAGCAAGCTGCCCTATCCGCACTGCATGATTGGTGAGCTAAATGTAAAAATAAGAAATATTTCAGAGGTTTAAAAAGGAACAGAAAGTAACGATATAAACCGTAACTTTATTTTGGTTAGAACCCGTTCAGAACTTTATTTTGCTGGTCGGAACAGTGGAACGGAATGAAAAAAATATGGTTCTGTTCAGAAGGAAACGATTGGAAAATAATTTTGGTTCCAACTCCTGGTACTTCGAGGAGTCGACCATGGGAGGTTGATGATTGGTGCCCTAACATACAGTGGGGAGAACAAGTATTTGATACACTGCCGATTTTGCAGGTTTTCCTACTTACAAAGCATGTAGAGGTCTGTAATTTTTATCATAGGTACACTTCAACTGTTTCATCCAGAAAATCACATTGTATGATTTTTAAGTAATTAATTTGCATTTTATTGCATGACATAAGTATTTGATCACCTACCAACCAGTAAGAATTCCGGCTCTCACAGACCTGTTAGTTTTTCTTTAAGAAGCCCTCCTGTTCTCCACTCATTACCTGTATTAACTGCACCTGTTTGAACTCGTTACCTGTATAAAAGACACCTGTCCACACACTTAATCAAACAGTCTCCAACCTCTCCACAGTGGTCAAGACCAGAGAGCTGTGTAAGGACATCAGGGATAGAATTGTAGACCTGCACAAGGCTGGGATGGGCTACAGGACAATAGGCAAGCAGCTTGGTGAGAAGGCAACAACTGTTGGCGCAATTATTAGAAAATGGAAGAAGTTCAAGATGACGGTCAATCACCCTCGGTCTGGGGCTCCATGCAAGATCTCACCTCGTGGGGCATTAATGATCATGAGGAAGGTGAGGGATCAGCCCAGAACTACACGGCAGGACTTGGTCAATGACCTGAAGAGAGCTGGGAACACAGTCTCAAAGAAAACCATTAGTAACACACTATGCCGTCATGGATTAAAATCCTGCAGCGCACACAAGGTCCCCCTGCTCAAGCCAGCGCATGTCCAGGCCCATCTGAAGTTTGCCAATGACCATCTGGATGATCCAGAGGAGGAATGGGAGAAGGTCATGTGGTCTGATGAGACAAAAATAGAGCTTTTTGGTCTAAACTCCACTCGCCGTGTTTGGAGGAAGAAGAAGGATGAGTACAACCCCAAGAACACCATCCCAACCGTGAAGCATGGAGGTGGAAACATCATTCTTTTGGGATGCTTTTCTGCAAAGGGGACAGGACGACTGCACCATATTGAGGGGAGGATGGATGGGGCCATGTATCGCGAGATCTTGGCCAACAACCTCCTTCCCTCAGTAAGAGCATTGAAGATGGGTCGTGGCTGGGTCTTCCAGCATGACAACGACCCGAAACACACAGCCAGGGCAACTAAGGAGTGGCTCCGTAAGAAGCATCTCAAGGTCCTGGAGTGGCCTAGCCAGTCTCCAGACCTGAACCCAATAGAAAATCTTTGGAGGGAGCTGAAAGTCTGTATTGCCCAGCGACAGCACCGAAACCTGAAGGATCTGGAGAAGGTCTGTATGGAGGAGTGGGCCAAAATCCCTGATGCAGTGTGTGCAAACCTGGTCAAGACCTACAGGAAACGTATGATCTCTGTAATTGCAAACAAAGGTTTCTGTACCAAATATTAAGTTCTGCTTTTCTGATGTATCAAATACTTATGTCATGCAATAAAATGCAAATTAATTGCTTAAAAATCATACAATGTGATTTTTTGGATTTTTGTTTTAGATTCCGTCTCTCACAGTTGAAGTGTGAAATCGGCAGTGTATCAAATATTTGTTCTCTCCACTGTATGTAGCTTAAGAAACAAGGTTCATGAAATCAATAATTTACTAGCAACAGATGACATGCATATTCTGACTATCTCTGAAACTCACTTAGATAATACCTTTGATGATACAGTGGTAGCAATACAAGGTTATAACAATTACAGAAAAGACAGAAATGCCAATGGTGGAGGTTGTTCTGTTTATATTCAGAACCACATTCCTGTAAAGCATAGAGAGGAACTCATGTTAAATACTGTTGAAGGAATATGGCTACAGGTTCATCTGCCTCACCTAAAGCCCATTCTTGTGGGAAGCTGCTATAGACCACCAAGTGCTAACAGTCAGTATCTAGATAACGTGTGAAATGCTTGATAATGTATGTGATATCAACAGAGAGGTTTATATTCTGGGTGATTTAAATATTGACTGGCTTTCATCAAGCTGCCCACTCAAAAAAATTCTACATTTTTGAGAATTTTTTTGAGTGGGCAGCTTGATGAAAGCCAGTCAATATTTAAATCATCCAGAAAATAAACCTCTGTCCTCTCAAAAAAATGCTTCAAAATGTAGCTAGAAAGTGTGTGCCCCCAGGTCTGGAGGGAAGCAAAAGTCATTCCGCTACCTAAGAATAGAAAAGCCCCCTTTACTGGCTCAAATAGCCGACCAATCAGCCTGTTACCAACCCAAAAATGGTGTTTGACCAGATACAATGCTATTTTACATGTAATTACTTCCTAGATTATAACAGAGTCGTGGTGGAGTTATTTCCGTAATTGTAGCAATTTCCTGTTTAAAGGATGTCCTGAGGACAGAGGTACTCAGTATATTGATGCCCCTTCTGCTTTTTCAGAGGATATTTTGACTTGTTTTGCTCTGTGAAGCTCACAAGCTTTGTAACGGAAAGATTGTATCATACACTATATATACAAAGGTATGTGGACACCCCTTCAAATTTGTGGATTCAGCTTTTTCAGCTACACCTGTTGCTGACAGGTGCATGATCAATCACACAGCCATGCAAACTCCATAGACAAACATTGGCCTTACTGAAGAGCTCAGTGACTTTCAACGTGGCACCGTCATAGGATGCCACATTTACATTGACATTTTAGTCATTTACAAGACGCTCTTATCCAGAGCGACTTACAGGAGCAATTAGGATTAAGTGCCTTGCTCAAAGACACATCGACAGATTTTTCACATAGTCGGCTCGGGAATTAGAACCAGCAACCTTTTGGTTACTGGCACAACGCTCTTAACCACTAAGCTACCTGCCGCCCAACAAGTCAGTTTGTCAAATTTCTGCCCTGCTAGAGCTGTTATTGTGAAGTGGAAACGTCTAGGAGCAACAACGGCTCAGCCGCGAAGTAGTAGGCCACACAAGCTCACAGAATGGGATGCCGAGTGCTGAAGCGCGTAGTGCGTAAAAATTGTCTGTCCTCGGTTGCAACACTCACTACCGAGTTCCAAACTGCCTCTGGATGCAACGTCAGCACAATAACTGTTTGTTGGGAGCTTCATGAAATGAGTTTCCATGGCCGAGCAGCAGCACACAAACCTAAGATCCCCATGCGCAATGCCAAGCATCGGCTGGAGTGGTGTAAAGCTCGCCACCATTGGACTCTGGAGCAGTGGAAATCCGTTCTCTGGAGTGATGAATCACGCTTCACCATCTGGCAGTCCAACAGACAAATCTGGGTTTGGCGGATGCCAGGAGAACGCTTCCTGCCCCAATGCATAGTGCCAACTGTACAGTTTAGTGGAGGAGGAATAATGGCCTGGGGCTGTTTTTCATGGTTCGGGCTGGGCCCCTTAGATCCAGTGAAGGGAAATCTTAATGCTACAGCATACAATGACATTCTAGATAATTCTGTGCTTCCAACTTTGTGGCAACAGTTTGGGGAAGGCTCTTTCCCATTTCAGCATGACAAGGCCCCCGTGCACAAAGTGAGGTCCATACAGAAATGGTTTGACGAGATCGGTGTGGAAGAACTTGACTGGCCTGCACAGAGCCCTGACCTCAGGGCTCTGTGCATGGAATGAATTGAAATGCCGACTGCGAGCCAGGCCTAATTGCCCAACATCAGTGCCCGACCTCACTAATGCTCTTGTGGCTGAATGGAAGGAAGTCCCCGCAGCAATGTTCCAACATCTAGTAGAAAGCCTTCCCAGAAGAGTGGAGGCTGTTATAGCAGCAAAGGCGGGACCAACTCCATATTAATGCCCATGATTTTGGAATAAGATGTTCGACGAGCAGGTGCCCACATACTTTTGGTCATGTAGTGTATTTACTCTTATTTCCACGATCATTTATTTAGATTATAAAATGTTTGCTGAAAAATTGACTGTTTGACACTCACATTGCAATGATTCTTCTCAGCACTTTACAATAGAAATTGTCCTTCAACATAAGTGATGCTACTAACGATAATGAAGTAGACTCCTTCTTTTTATTTTCTATAGAAAATATGCCACTAAATGAGATATGTGAAGCTGAACTCTGCAAATTGTTATGTTGTTTTGCAGTTACATGTTGTTTTCTAAATAAGTTAAGCTAGAATCCTGACAGCTATGAATTAGGCCATCGTGGAGTTCAATTGTGGGTGAGACACAATCTTGGACAATTGACTTCTGTACTTTATTTTCTTTTTTGCGCCTCCATATCCATAGGCTTTAAGAACAGTGGGTGTGTTGCTGTAAAGAAAGGTTAACTACCCTTCAGCTGTTTCAAGGCATGTGTGAAACCAATTACTTTTTACATTCAAGTATACTTTTGCATTCTACAGGCTGTATAAAAATAGCTCATACAGTCCATGTTTTTATGGTTTATGTGGATTTCTCTTGACTATGAGAAGGAAAATCTCTGGCTCCTAATTGTAGCCCTTGTAGCCCATGTTCCTCGTCAGATCATCTGGTCAAGATAAACTCAGGGCCATATTGATATCCACTCAGATATACAGAAAGTGTTCTAAGGGACAGTCTGGAGAGACTGAGAGGAAGAGGAAGTGAGGGGGGCGGGGGCGGGTGACTGCTGCCTGGTGCCCAGGCTGGTGATGGTGTTGCAGGGGGATTAGGGTGGGGGTGACAGGGGTAAGGGCACTGAAGGCCCTGGGGGTCTGGGGATCAGGGCTGTGGGTGATCAGCGATACCATGCCTCTCGTCCCGCGGTATACCCAGCACTCAGCCCTGTAACAGTGCCCTCCAAGCTCATCACTAAGCTCAGGACCCTGGGACTGGACACCTCCCTCTGCAACTGGATCCTATACTTCCTGATGGGCCGCCACCAGGTGGTGAGGGTAGGCAACAACACATCTGCCACGCTGACCCTTAACGCGGGGGCCCCTCAGGGGTGCGTGCTCAGTCCCCTCCTGTTCACCCTGTTCACCCACGACTTCAACACCATCATTAAGTTTGCTGATGACACGACGGTGGTAGGCCTGATCACCGACGATGATGAGACAGCCTATAGAGAGGAGGTCAGTGACCTGGCAGTGTGGTGCCAGGACAAAAACCTCTCCCTCAACGTCAGCAAGACAAAGGAGCTGATCGTGGATTACAGGGAACGGAGGACCGAGCTTCAAGTTCCTTGGTGTCCACATCACTAAGGAATTAACATGGTCCACACACACCATAGACTGTTCAAGCCATAGACTGTTCACTCTGCTACCGAATGGCAAGTTTTACCGGAGTGCCAAGTCTGGGACCAAAAGGCTCATGAACAGCTTCTACCCCCAATCCATAAGACTGCTGAATAGTTAATCAAATGGTTACCCTGACTATTTGCATTGAACCTTTTTTTGCACTGACTCTCTTGCACTGACTCTATGCACACTCACTGGAATCTACCTACACACTCACACATACTTACACTGACACTCCAACACACACACACACACACACACACACACATGCATATTGACACCACACACGCACGCACACACGCACAAACACACACACACTTTTATACTCTTCATGTATGCTGCTGCTACCATGTTTATTATCTATTCTGATTACCTAGTCACTTTTACCCCTACCTACATGTACATATTACCTCAACTACCTCGTACCCCTGCACATTGTCTCAGTACCGGTACTCCTTGTGTATATAGCCTCTATTGTGTTACTATTGTCTATTTTTATTAGCATTTTTTTAAACTCTGCATTGTTGGGAAAGGGCTCGTAAGTAAGCATTTCACGGTAAAGTCTACACCTGTTGTATTGGTGCATGTGACAAATACAATTTGATTGATTTTATTTGTATACCCTGACTCAGAGGTGCCCCATGGCACAACATGCACAGACAAGGTGACATCAGCGGAATCTGTGAAATCAGTAGCTTTCACTTTCAATTAGCCTGCAATTGAGAGAGGGAGCGAGAGATGGAGAGAGAGACAGAGACAGAGGGAGAGGGGGAAGGGAAAGAGAGGGGGGAAGGAGAGAGAAGAGCGGTGAGATGGAGAGAGAGAGGGCGGAGAACAGGAGGCAGTTGGAAAGAGGGGGAAAAAATAGGGAGTGAGGGCACAGATTATCCATTATACTGACCAGATACTCAAGTGGCTGCTCTAACAATGGAAAGAAATGTCTTAAAAAATGGAAGGCAAGATCAGGTGGGACCATTCAGGTGGGACCATTCTAGCCAATGAGAGGGCAGATACGCGTGTGAATAACAGGCACAACTCCAATATAAAGTGTTTTTTCTCAAAGTTGCCTGTATGTCATGTGTCCTACTTATATCAGTACACTCCTAACAACCTAAGCATTACGAAACTTCTATTCGACCAAATTCGACACTCTCTCATTGACCACGTTTATATGCGCACAGTATTCTGGATATTAGCTCATATCCTGCTTAAGGTCTTATTAGAGATAAGGTGTTTACATGCACCTTTGATATCCCGCTCACGAGTACCATGAATACACAGAATATTCCTAATTTAAGTTAATATTGGTTAAATGGAATAGTAACTGAAATCTGGACACTGACTGTAGGCCTATAACCTCTCACATGTAGCCTAATACTCAATTTAAGTGATAATGCCCGAGAAGACGGAGTTTGGAGGATATTTTGGCACGGGTGTTGTTAGGTCAATATATCCTCCAAACACCGGCTTCAAGGGCTTTATCACTATTATACAACAGGTTACCAACATATCCAAATAATGATTGACATATTTTCATTAAAAATGTTATTTTGATTAATTTATTCATACTATTTCATCCTTCCACAAGATATAGTCCCGACACAAATCTAGGGTTGGTACCCAAGCCGGCTGGTCGTTTGTTCTATCGGTTCGGTTGCTAGAGACACGACCCAGTCGTTCAGTCTTTTTGTTCTGTATCTATGGACGCGACCCAGTCTAAATGTTCCATTGTCATACTGGCTGGCAACGTTCTTATCCCGTGCTAGCTAGCTAACTTTAACTTACAGTCACGTCAAAAAGTGCAGCCAGAATAACAGTAAAGTAGACGCATTTGCATTTGTTTAAACTGTTTTCTAATGAGGCGTGACTTCGCCTGGCATAGTAAACTCGTCAGGGCACTGTTGTTCAGAGGAGCTAGCCAACAACACAGCTAACACAATCACTTCAAACTGAAGCTGGAAAGACTGCAAACTAGCTGCACTACATTTCGTTTGACCTTTTTTCAATTGACATTTCTTTGTATATATCCATAAGTGCCAGCTGATTCATGATCCCTACTGGCTGAGAAACGCTGCCTACCTGTCTGTCTCGTCCCGACACGTTCATTACTATGGGACAGCTGGAGATCAAATGTTTATATTGAAACAATGTTGCAAATATTGGAGAGACAGACAGCAAGGTTTATACAAATCTTAGTCTATGTAACGATGACGCTGGGAGTTGAGAAGCAGGTGGTAAGTTTAATAACACAATAATCATGGATGATACCAAACAGGAGTAGCGTCTGGCCACATAATCAATACTGCCTGGGGAATGAACCTAAGGGAGTGACAGATATAGGGGAAGTAATCAGTGAAGTGATGGAGTCCAGGTGAGTCTCATGATGAGGTGC
Source organism: Coregonus clupeaformis (assembly GCF_020615455.1). Classification (NCBI taxonomy): domain Eukaryota; kingdom Metazoa; phylum Chordata; class Actinopteri; order Salmoniformes; family Salmonidae; genus Coregonus; species Coregonus clupeaformis. Next base: position 25,496,181 of record NC_059222.1, read on the forward strand.
AGGTGCGCGTAATGATGGTTGTCAGAGCCAGTGATTAGTAAACCGGCGACATCGAGCGCCGCAGAGGGGGAGCGAGAGTAGACGTGACAGTCTAAAAAAAGTTTGAGATAATGTTTTGATGCTTTTTATAGTGGAGATCAAGTTTATAAGGTGCCTGGCTGGGCTGATGAGACAGTGGATTGCACAGTCAGATGGAACAGAGTAAATAGGCATTTTAACATCATAGATTTAGCCGATGGTAACTTGTGGAATAGACACCGACTGGAATGCGGTTTAAACCAATCAGCATTCAGGATTAGAACCAGCCGTTGTATAATGAATAATATTAACTCCTGCAGAATTATGCATTTATTGCAGTAAAACGATACACAACATTTTAATTTTGTCTCAGGAACAGGAGTAGAGAAATATGTTTTTTATTTTTTCTGCATCTCTTGAGAAAATGCAAATGTGTATGTAACCTGTTATCTTTCACACTGTTATGCAAGCAGACAGTATTTCAACCACATAAATGATGCACCCAAGACGAACTGAAGTCTTGTCAGAAACAAGACGAACTGAAGTCTCATTAGAAACGTGTTTCATCGTTTTCTCAGCTTTTCATTTCCTTAAAACCGGTCAAACTGATGACATTTGGCTTGAACTGCGCAGGTAGCCTACTTTTTGAAGTGATTTGTTTGACAATCAGATGAAAACATAATAACACAACACCCATGATGCGAAACTGAGTCTGCGCAGATCGTGAAAAATAACAATAAACAGGATAAGATGTTTACATGCCACAGTATCCCGTCTAAGATCAGCATATCCCAGGCATCTTATTCGGGTTTCTCATAACCGGGATACAAGCTTTTTCAGGTTATTATAAACGGGATATGATGTTTAATGTGTCAACTCAAAAACAGAAAGAGTATTCCAAATAAAAACGGGATATTGGTGTGCATGTAAACGTGGTCATTGACCTCCTCATTGACTCCTTGTTTGGTGAGAAAAATAAAACAAAACAACGCCACCTGCTGGAGAACACAGATTTTTGTTCCAGTTATCCCTCTCGCTTCGCCTCTTCCTCTCTGGTAAGGGGAAGAGAGGAGAAAGAGAGGGAGTGGGGTAAAGAGAGGAAACAAGCTGCAGTGAACTCATTGCCCTGGCTGGCATGGCAGGCTTGGCATCGGTACAAGAATTAGGGGACGGACGGCACTAAAAGCCACCGGGGCTGTTATCAAAGCACTTTTGTTTCTGCTGCCCTCCCTGTATTATTTATCAGGACTAATCATTTTGAAACATTGCCCTTTTCATTTGTAATTTGACCTATCAGAATGATGCGGGTAGGGCTTACAGAGAGAGTGTGATTAGGACATACATGTTTATTGTCCTTCAAGAGGAAAACTGTTCCATTGCTCACTACAGTTTGGCATCGGCTACACAGCAAGCTACATACAGTACCTCACTCAGACAACAGCAGTACATGATGCATGCAGGCTGAATTTCACACAATCAGAATATTCAAACAACTCTATCATATAGTTCTAAATGTCTTTGGACATATACAGTACCAGATACACAGGGGGTTCTGAAATACTGAATACCAATCTCCATACATTTTGATCCCAAATGTAGTTTTGTATCACCCACGCATCGCCATCATCCCCATGCCCCCTCACTTCACACACTCCCATGGGGGCAATGCTACCCACGCACTCCCAGCCACACACACGCACACACATACACATCCCCTCTGAATGGCGATGTCAGTTAAACCCTGTGTTTAGAGTTTCCAAAGGATCTTCTGGGATTATCTGGAGGCATTTGGCCTGCTTGTCACGGAGAGGGAGATGTTTATTCATACTGTACTTTCCCTTTGACTGATGCTACCCTCAGTTCTATCAGGATGGGCTTTTGGATATAGGCTTTTTGTAATGAACTCGGTCATGAGTTTGTGAGAATGGCTTAGGAGGAGGATGCAATCAAATTTTTGGGTCGACGCTGCAGGATGTGTGGTCATTTTCATTCTGGCCTGGTAACATCTCTCCAATTTCCTCAGGTGTAGGAAATCAGTGTTGCAGTGGGATTTTGGAATGGATTTCACACATCAGAATTTTCAGACAACTCCATCATACTGTTTTAAATGTGTACAGTACTAGTCTACCCAGAGGTCTTGAAGTGAGAGGAAATACTCAGATATCACACAATAACATCTTAGTTGACACCAACAAGTTCATTTAATAGGCTGGCAACTGTTAATATTCCCAATCTCGCATTGAGGTTTACTGTCGTGTGTAGGATTTTAGGATTTGTGCCTTCTGAGAGGCTTTACCATGAGCCATTGACCTGGCCAAAGAGCTCCCAAAAACAGAGTCCCTATCATGCGATTTGAGCTATTTGACATGATTTGACATTATCATTTACGGACATTACCAGTACTCCAATCATTTGTTTTGTTTACCCATCTGGCAGATGGGAGCATTTTGCTGACTTGCACATCCAGTAGAATGACAACTACCACCCAGCCCCAAGCAGTAAACAGCATGAGCCGTGCATACTGAGGACAGCATGGTGGCAGAGGCACTAGAATGTTATCACTTTCACACAGAGGCTCACTAAGATGGTAGACCTGCTTGGCAGGGGAGAGCGTGAGGTGGAAACACATGGGCGGAAATGAGACAAGGACAAATGGGGTGGTCCACAGCACCCTGGCCGACCCCCTACCGTGGCTGCTCCCTGCTCACACTGAGCAGGGACTGATAAACCTGGGGCAGTCTGGGGAAGAGGAGAGAAGGGGGCGGAGGAAGGTATGATGGTGATGCTCACCCCTATCTACCGTGCGCTGTAGCCAGCTGAACCTGTGAGACTGAAGGAGCCGTCATTGTACTGAAGTAGCACTATTCCACTCCAGCAGCACAACCCACCCACTAACAATTAGTTTACACCTCCTCTTATTCTCCCACTTCTACATCTCACACACCCCTGCCAGCCCCCCCAGTCCTTCAACACTCTTCCCACTCTACCGCCCCCGCAGTGTCTCACACAATCAATTCAACGAGGGCCCTATTTTCTGTCCGACCCTACCTCGCAGCATGCTCCGCTGGCCAAAACACTGCTAACACACACAGGATGAGGAAATAAAATGATTATTCCTTGAGCTGCTGGCGGGGAGTGTTGTGCCAGACAGACAACTTTCTTTCTTTCTTTCTTTCTTTCTTTCTTTCTTTCTTTCTTTCTTTCTTTCTTTCTTTCTTTCTTTCTTTCTTTCTTTCTTTCTTTCTTTCTTTCTTTCTTTCTTTCTTTCTTTCTTTCTTTCTTTCTTTCTTTCTTTCTTTCTTTCTTTCTTTCTTTCTTTCTTTCTTTCTTTCTTTCTTTCTTTCTTTCTTTCTTTCTTTCTCTCTCTCTCTCTCTCTCTCTCTCTCTCTCTCCTTTCTCCCTCTCTCCTCTCTCTCTCTCTCTCTCTCTCTCTCTCTCTCTCTCTCCCCCCCATCTCTCTCTCTTTATGTGTGTCTCTCTCTCTGTGTCTCTCTCTTTCTCTCTGTTCCTTCTCCTCCTCCGCCCTCTCTCTCTCTCTTTCTCATTCTCTCTCTGTTCCTTGCCCTTATTGCTGATGCAATTACAGAAATATTCAGAGGATGGAGAGTGGTAGCATTATGTACGGTTCTTACTGCCTCTTTGGTAGACACAGCGATTCAATCATGGTGCGGAGAGATTCCTAAAGGTTCAGATGAATTGCAGTTCAATTGACTGCTTTCAATCTGCAGTAGTACATCGCATTGTGTAGCCAATGTAAAACCCTAATGTAAAGTGCATGTGTGTTTTAAGTCAACACATATGCAGTTGATGTGCTACTGTGTTTTTGCTTATTGCTATTTTGCTGAGCCTGTACAGATGAACTATCAAAAGAAAGGTTTACTGTTACTGTTGCTTAGTATATGAATGTATAATTAAATATTAGTCTGATTCACACAAACAATGATGTTGGTTTTAATGTGATCTAGGTGGGGGTCAGTATTAGCCTCGTATGCTTGCGAGATCTGTATGGTTCGTACGAGGCTAGGTCAGTATAGAGTGGAACAGGGTGGGGTGAATTCCATTGAAATTCCAGTTAATTTAGGAAATGCTGAAATTCCATTTCTCGCCAATGCTTTTCAATGTGGAACATTTGGAATTTGAATTTTTGGTTTACATTCTGAATTGACTGGAATTGAAATAGAATGGACCCCAACCCTGGAGTGGAACCATCATCCATAGCCTTGTTATCAAGTAGGCTACTGGAGAATCTATTTGTATTCTACAGATGTTTCGATACTGCGGCTGGGGTTGTTCTGGAGCAGTATTGGGGCCTTGACCTCTATCTGCAATCCTACTAATATCTCTCTACTACTATTCTACCAGCTCAGATGAATGAACATAGAAATAGAGAGGCCATTCTCCATCTCCATCTCCTGAGAGAATCTCTGTCCATGCCATCCTGAGCAAAGTAGGGTTTCCCCTTCCCTATTCAAAAACAGGTAATTGTATCATTTTTCAAGCCTTGACTCTGTATGAGGCCCTAGCCAGTCCCATTAATCATACTAAGTGATTTGAAATATAGGCTTTAATCATGTTTTCTTGCACCACCGTCATTCAAGCTATTCAGGTTTTTTTTTACCTCTGACGGGTCCGTATAGGCGAAATACATTTATTGATGGCCTAATATGCTGATTGGCATACGTACAGAGAGATATTGTTGACTGACTGAAATGTAAGCGGAGGTGAATGTTATTGTATAATTGATAAGAGTAAAATCACACGTCCAGTTACAAATAAATGCAGTTTGCTAATGACGTGTTGTAATGTGTGCATGACATCTCTGTCATTAGTTGTCTGTGCATAGTAGGCACAGAAGCTATCTGGCATGGCAATAATGTGTTGATGAGACTCTGAAGCTGGTGGAACTAGTTTGTCTTTCCTCCACATTAAGTGCCCTGCTGCAACCCATCTCTATCCGTCCCTCTCTCTCTCCCTCCTTCCCTCTCTCCTGTCGTTTTCACGGAAATGAAACACGGGAGGATTAGTTTGACCGGGCCATGCTGCTCCAAACAAAGCTGTTGCTTGTTGGGCCCTTAATCTGTCATTAAAATTAGATTAGATCCTGAATGAGTATTAATCCATGGCCCTTTCCTCCATTTCTCCTGGAGAGCGGCTGCCTTGGCCAGGCCACACCCCCGCTGATCCTGGCTCCCACAGCAGCTGTGGACCACACAACACACAGTCACTGACCTTTCTTAGATGGAGAGAGAGGGGGGAGATGGAGGAGAGGGGGAGAGATGGGGGGGAGAGGTGTAGGAGAGGGGGAGAGAGAGCTATAGAGAAAGGGAGACAAAGAGAAGGTGGAGAGAGAGTGACAGAGAGATGGGGGAAGAGAGAGAAAGAGAGGGCTAAAAGCTGAGAGAGCTGTGATTGGAGTCCTCCAGGGGATAGTCAGACACCTCACCTGTGTATTAAGTTGTTTATTTAAGATGGTTTATTCCTTTTATTACAGGATTAGAGGATGCAAATGAAGGTGTTGTTTTGGCCCCTGAGGAGGCTGCTGCTGTGATTCCAGGTTTTTGAGTACACAACACATCATAATGTTCTCTCTGGCCAGATATCCAATTAAGGACGTGGGTGAAAGGAGGGAAAAAACTCAAGAATTTTGCAAGATTGCAAGATTTAGTCATCCTTTTGGACAATTACTAAAGCATATTTCTTTCTTGGAATTTCAGCTTATTCCAAATCACTTATTGATTATACACCAAACGTTTGCCTCAAGTCTTGTAAGGGAGGGTGGGTTATGTTGAGCCATTTTTCACTTTCAGCATCACTACATCAAGGGAAATATAGTATTATTTCTAACAAAGATATCTACACATATTTCAGGATGTTGTGTATCCCTGGAAATAATCAGAATTAATTTAAACATAACAGTTTTGAAAACATAGCTTAAACAAAAAAAAGTGGTCTCTTGGCACAAGAGGGTAAGTTGAGCAAAGGGACAGGGTAAATTGAGTGTCCTTGGGGTCAGTGGGTGATGGTGTCCTGTGACAGTGGGTGATGGTGCAGGTAGGTCAAAGTTTAATTCATGGAATGGGGGTGTGGTATATTTAATGTATGCCTACATTCAGATATAGATCTCTCTGTTCAATATCACCCTTCTATTTCTTGACCAGTTGTCTGGGACAGGGATGTTGTTTCCATGCAACCAATAAATTCTCTGCATTTGAGATGACTAAACCCATGAAACTGGTCCGCGAGATTCTTCATATGTTTAGCAAGCTCAGACTCCATGTCATCAGACAATACCTTGTCGGCCTCTGCTTCTTTATCATAGCCTCTCTTTCGCACATGTACATATTCGTTTTCATTTTTTGTCACTGTACCTTTTCAGTGTCATTCAGTCTATTGTTTCATCCTTTGCTGCTGCTCCAATGGACATCTTCCCTTCTCTCACTTCCTTGGCTGCACTCTCAAGAACCTCAAGGGGGGCTAGATCCCTGCTTGTTTTATGTTTGTGTACAAGAGGCATGATGATGTCTGCTCTGGAACAATACATATCTTGAGTTAATTCGGAAAGTATTCATACCCCTTGACTTTTCCCACATTTTGTTACGTTACAGCCTTATTCTAAAATTGATTAAATTATTATTTTTCCTCATCAATCTACACACAATACCCCATAATGCAAAGTGAAAACAGTTTTTTTTTAATGTTTGCGAATGTATTAAAAATAAAAAAATAAAAAAATACCTAATTCACATAAGTATTCAGACCCTTTGCTATGAGACTCGAAATTGAACTCAGGTGCATCCTGTTTCCATTGATCATCCTTGAAATGTTTCTACAACTTGATTGAAGTCCACCTGTGGTAAATTCAATTGATTGGACATGATTTGGAAAGACACACACCTGTCTATATAAGGTCCCACAGTTGACAGTGCATGTCAGAGCAAAAATCAAGCCATGAGGACAGCCTGCTTGGAGTTTGCCAAAAGGCACCTAAAGGACGCAGACATGAGAAACACGATTATCTGGTCTGATGAAACCAATATTAAACTCTTTGGCCTGAATGCCAAGCGTCACGTCTGGAGGACAGAGAGATCCTTGATGAAAACCTGCTCCAGAGCGCTCAGGACCTCAGACTGGGGTGAAGGTTCACCTTCGAACAGGACAATGACCCTAAGCACACATCCAAGACAACGCAGGAGTGGTTTCGGGACATGTCTCTGAATGTCTTTGAGTGGCCCAGCCAGAGCCTGGACTTGAACCCGATCTAACATCTCTGGAGAGACCTGAAAATAGCTGTGCAGCGACGCTCCCCATCCAACCTGAGAGCTTGAGAGGATCTGCGGAGAAGATGTGCCAATCTTGTAGCATCATACCCAAGAAGACTCGATGCTGTAATCACTTCCAAAGGTGCTTCAACAAAGTACTGAATAAAGGGTCTGAATACTTATGAAAATGTAATATTTCCAGGGGGGGTTTATTTGATACATTTGCAAAAAATTCTAAGAATCTGTTTTTGCTTTGTCATTATGGGGTATTGTGTGTAGATTGATGAGGGAAAAAAACAATTTAATCCATTTTAGATTAAGGCTGTAACGTAAGAAAATGTGGGAAAAGTCAAGGGGTCTGAATACTTTCCGAATGCAAAAATACTATGCATAAAAATGACAAAATGTAGTCATCATTTGTATGGGGAACGGTGGCCATTGGCTCAAGTTACCCCAATGCAAACATTTGGACTATATTAGCCCACACAGCTACAAGTATGCACTTTCATGCTAGATTTAGGACCTCATATTGTAGCTTATAGAGACCCCAACTGATGTATAAAAATCTTTAAACTATCTTTTTGGTTTAAATACAAGCATCATGAAACCAATAACACAATACAAAATGTTTTACCTGACTTGCTTACCACTTTTTCTATGTGGTTTCTTCCTTCACAGACCTAAATATTTCATCACATGTAGGGCTGTGGCAGTCATGAAATTTTGTCAGCCGGTTATTGTCATGCAAATGTTTGCCTTTCTCACTGTAATTTCACTGTTAATTAACATAAACATGTTTAGCATCTCCAGGCCTCCACGCATTGGCTACAAGCTGCTGATGCACGCCTTCGGAACATTTACATTTAAAAAAGTTGTGTAAATCCATTTAACATACACCATCATAATAAATCCATTATTTATTTTAGGCAGGTCTAAAGAAACATTGTGATATGAAGAAAATGTATTTCAGAAGAACTAAATATGAGTCGGCTTAATGTATGTTATCTGGCTATGCGCCATGCCATAGGCTGTACACTAGTTCATTTAGCAGACAAGATATGCTTATAAATCCTGTGCCATTATTATGTATTATATGATTTTATTGTAAGAATAATTTAATTGAGCTGAATAAAATAGATTTTTCCCATTCCGGAGCGAGTTTGAATATGAAGTGACAATGTTGAGCGTAAAAGTGAAAAAGGTCCTATATGCTAGATTTAGAGTTATTTGGCTAATTTAGTTGTGAATGATACAAACCTTAGAATGACTTAGAAATCAAAACATATATTGGCTGCATGGTGCAACTATAGGCTATTGACTATTTGAAAAAGTAGCAAAAAAAGCTTGCCTCAGGCTGGACACCCTGTTCTCTCATCATGCAATCATATTTTCACCCATCAGACTATTCTCAATGTAATCTTGTCTTTACTAATATGTAAAATGTGTTTTGATTTAGAATGGCCCATTATCAAGTGGATAGGAACAGGGGCAGGGGAAAAAAGATGTCATCCGTATGCACTCGAATAGCGAATGGAGGCCGTTTCCCGCAGTTTAAATCATGCCAGGTGTAATACTCTGGTTTTATAGTGGAGCAGCTGAGAAATAAATATACAGTAGTAAGAGCCTCTTCTTTTTAGTGGCAACCATCAAAACTCTGCTTTCACACAGGATTGCATATAGAAATGTGTGGCCTTATAAGAACACTTATTTCACTTCATGCATCGGCCACTGTTTTAGGAGCATGCAGCCTCTCACTGAGTGACAGGTGATACTCCGCCCAAACTCTGTATGCCATGGGCTCTCCAACCATGTTCCTGCAGCTACCCAGTGCTTCATTTGGGAAACCAAGTGAAATCTGTTCAGGAACATTGACAGTAACATGTTTTCACAATGAAACATATTTAATTAAACTGTTGACAGTCCTTATCTCTGCACGCTTGAGAAAGGAATGAAGGAGAGAGAGGAGGAGATGGAAACGCACGGTGGTGAGATATTCTCTAGCTAAAGGTATTGTGTCAGCCTATCAATTATGAAACTATAAAAAATGCCCTATTACTAGGCTATTCAAAATCCAATACAAATTCACTATAACTCTGTAAGCCGCCCTGCACAATCAATGAACCAACAGCATCGCCTAGGCCTGTACGTTCTCTCCCAGACTCATGGATAGAACGTTTGGAGCATAGGATAAGGTAACCAGTCTATCCAGTATGCATATTGTAATGATAGAGTCCACACTCAAAGGCGATTACTATAATGTTTTTCATTTTGGAGTAGAGAGGCTACACCAATTATTTTTTTTCCGTTTTTCTGCTGTGCATAATATGCAGTAGGCTATTAGGCTATGTATTGTATAACGGCGTAATCATTATTTTAATTCCTTATTTTTTTCGGGCTTGGGCTCATATATAGGCCTATACATATGCATAAGCTCTAATATGCATATGGCTCTTCTAAATGCAACATCTTAAATGGTTTGTTGTGTTTGGCTTTGAAACAACATCCACAATGACCATGTTTTCCACTCAGTTTCAACCTGCTGTTGAACGTCTTTCTTCAAATTGATCATCACAGCGAGGTCAACAAATGTATTTGCATTGATGTCAGAGTGGTTAGAGGGACAATAGAGCCCTGAGTACTAGGCCATTAGCGATCTGACAGTCGTTAGCGAGTTGGGTACTACATGTACCAACGCATGTCCAGACTGCATAAGAGGAGATTAACGTAACTCAATGGTCACGTGGAATTTGACTGCGGTCATGACTCATGACTGCCTGTGTGGCGGTAAAACGTTCACCGCAACAGCCCTAGTCACATGATTACTTAATGTGTATGGTTTCCTAGAAAAGGGGTGGCTCAACTAACCCTTTGTCTCAACTTAACCCACTCTCCCCTAATATGGCACCATGTGTTCCTGTTTTGGGATCACAGTAGTAAAAATCCATGGGCCATTCTCCCTCCCATAGTGTGTCTAAGGTGGTAATCGGCCTCTCAGGCCCTGTAATGGAGGTGTGTGTGTGGAACAGCGCTCACATTCACAGTAATGTGATGATGGGTGGCCCAGTCTCAACCGAGCTGGTATTTATCAATGTGATTGATTATTACTGAAAAATAAAAGGAGAGTAAAGATTTTATATCCTAATTACTGTGGCAGGTGGGTGTTTATATGCCCCTCACATCACATGCTGCAGAAAGGAAGGCAGTGAGAAATTGAGTCTTGTTCCCAGTCATGCGTATTATAGCATCCTGACTCAGGGAGGCTCGTAAAGGGTCCAGTGGCACACGCACGCACGCGCGCACGCACACACAAACATAAACCACTTGATTTTAATCCCCTGCCTCTGATCTTGTGTGTATGAATGAATTGCCTTAGGAAATAGACAAATATTTGACAGTAGCCAAACTGTATCTCTTGGGACACTACTGGGCGAATGTATCTGACATGTCTGTGTTTTTCTGTCTGTCTGAGCATGAAAATGAAATGTTATGGTTTGATACTTTAACTCATAGGGGGGCTGCGGACAGCTGTGCACAGTGCTAGGCAGATACTGTAGCAGCCTACATGTCTATTTGCATACTGTCACTTACATACTGTTTCCTGTATGTAAATCATGTGTCTGACATGTCTGACGACTTAGTTGGTAGGAGCATGGTGCTTAAGACATCAAAGCTGTGAGTTTGTTCCCATGTGGGCCACATATAGTGAAAATATATTGAAGTCGCTTTGGATAAAAGCCTCTGCTAAAAGGCCATGTTATGTACAGTGGGGTCCGAAATTATTGACACCCTTGATAAAGATGAGCAGAAATTACTGTATAAAATAAATACACACACTTTAAACCCCCTATGCTCCTTTAGCTGCGTTTACACAGCCAGCCCAATTCTGATATTTTCCCACTAATTTGTCTTAGCCATGGTAGAAAAAATATTGTGCAACTGGCCATTTTTATACATGACCCTAAGCATGATGGGATGTTAATTGCTTAATTAACTCAGGAACCACAGCTTTGTGGAAGCACCTACTATCAATATACTTTGTATCTCTCATTTACTCGTGTGTTTCCTTTATTTTGACAGTTACATGTACATATGGAATTTAAAGCAGCAGGACATTAAAGGGACAGTGTCTTTCATCCCTCTTTCTGAAGGGATTGGAAGCCAAACGGCAACATTTCATCCTGCTGATCCTCTCCCCATCTATCACTCCCTTCTATTCCTCTCTCTGCCTACTCTCTCCTCTCCTCTGAAAGACTCTCCTATCTGCATAATGTAGTCAAGTGCTAGTTTCTGATGGCAGCTGCCCATCAAAGGGCTATCTGCCATCCTGGCATCTGGCTCCGGGGGTCATCCCCCAAATCTATTTCAATAAGGTTTCATATTTGCATTCAGTCTCTGTTGTTCATTCAGGTAAGCCTTCACTAGATAGAGCTATAATTTAGGCCAATGCAAGCCTCTCTCTTCTGCAGTCTTAGCCCAGATGTTTATTACAATCCCCAGTCAAAGCCATTATCTTGGCCGATCCAACACTTAATGTGGTTTTCAGCCCAGCCACACACAGACGCCAAACCCCAGATCTAAATAAGAATCTGAGCAGACAGACAGACTCTCTAACAAGAGCTGCTGTGCCTCCTCACCAGCTGTCTGGGATCATACAGGAAGGAGGAAAGTGTAGGACTACAGCATAGACACCGTATTGTCTGAGACAGCTGTCACTACTGTCATATTGTGCTCTTACATTGTCCCCTTTATCCCCTCAGCCAGAACTCTGAGTCGGAGTCTGGAGTCTGTCATAGTCACCCGGCTCGCCGTGGACTGTTTGGGACATGATGAGGGAACAGGGGGAGAGAGGGAACGAGAGAATGATGGAGGGAGAGGGGGGTTAAGAATGGGAGTGCTTATTGTGAGGTTAAGAATGGGAGTGCTTATTGTGAGGTTAAGAATGGGAGTGCTTATTGTGAGGTTGCTGGGAAGTTTTCCCTCCCTCAGCGGAGATGATGTGCTCTCTCTCTGGGAGTGACAGTGTGCTGCAGCTGTGATGTCCCACTGGAAACACAGGCAGCCGCAGAATTATGCATCATGCCATAGCTGTCAGTCTGGATGCCTCGGCCATGTGGTGAGCAGGCAAACAGGCAGCAGATACAGGCTGGATTCAGTAGAGGAAAAACAAGTAGACTGCAGTGCACTAGTAGGCTTTGCAGCAATACTATCTGCAGCTGGCATGTGGGTTTACTCTTTCACAGTGGGAAGATTGGGCTTCAGTAATGTAGTAGGGTATGGAGTTTTCTGCATAATAATAGTAATAAATTGGAATCAACTGTGGCCAATGTTATTACCATAGGTTTGCAATCTTACCAATTAAATATTAGCCGGGTCAAAGTATGATGTTGTTTGTTTAATGGAATTATCTTCTGTGTAACACATTATCTTAAATAGATTATAGCTCATATCTGTATCCCACTCTGTTATTCACCATGGACAAAATGCATGATTCAGAGTCCCAGAGTCTATAATCAGTGCAAAAAGGCCTAATTTTCAACAGTCAGACAATGAAGGAGTCATGATCTATTTCAAAGCCCCATTAGATGCTTTGTCTGAGCCATGTTTGTCATCCTCACTGCAACCCTTTCATTAAAGTCTAGCTATTCAGCAGCCCTGCCGCACCAAGATTGGATTATTGGGGACAATGGTGTATAATGTACAGCCTTGTCATCAGCCTAGTAGCACTGTAATAGCCTGCTTATCTGTTGTATAAACTCCTTTTTTAAATTAAGTGTATTGTCTTCTTTGATCCACAGGCAGTGGAGCACAGGCAGTGATGACCACATTTATCTCTAAATTATTCATTTTTTGTTTTTTTGCTTGTTTGTTTTTCGCCCCCTCTGAAGCCACTGTATCCAAGGGGCATTTTCCAGGTTTATTAGGTGGAGACTAGAGGCACAAATACTGTTTTGTTCCATCTATCTGCTCAATTTCTCTTGCTCCAAATCCTATGTTCTCCTCTGCAGTTTAAGTGCAGAGCATATCTCTCCTGCATTAGGATAATGTCAAACCTTTGAAGAGTTGGTTTGCATGGGAGGCTGGGATTAAAAATGTAGGACAAAACACACATCCCGACAAGAGAGACACCACTACACTACATAAAGAGAGACCTAAGACGACAACACAGCATGGCAGCAACACATGACAACAACACAGTAGCAACACAACATGGCAGCAGCACAACATGGTAGCAGCACAAACATGGTACAGACATTGTTGGGCACAGACACCAGCACAAAGGGCAAAAAGGTAAAGACAACAATACATCAAGCGAAGCAGCCACAAGTGTCAGTAAGAGTGTCCATGAAAAAGCAAAGGAAAGAAACAGACATTTTAGGTTTTTGTATGTGACTTGCGAAAGGATGGGGATCAGGTGTTCATTTGACGTTGCTGTCATGACTTGGTTAGGCGGACAGAGAGAAGCATGCCATCTCCCCTTTTGACTTGTGAGATGATGCTAGAGTCAAGAGGAAATTGTGTGGGTGTAGGTTCTTACGGGAAAGCAGTCATTGCTCAATCTTCAATGGACAGTAAAATCATCTTTAAATAAAATCAAATTTTATTTGTCACATGCTTCGTAAACAACAGGTGTAGACTAACAGTGAAATGTTTACTTACAGGCCCTTCCCAACAATGCAGAGAGAAGAAACACAAAAAAAACACAATGAGTAACAATAATTTGGCTATATACACAGGATAGATAAACAGTAGCAGCAGCGTATGTGATGAGTCAAAAGAGTTAGTGCAAAAAGGGTCAGTGCAGAAAGTCCAGGTAGCTATTGGTTAACTATTTACATGACCCAATGCTCTTTTTTAGTGTATATGATAAATTATGATTCTGTTCATAAGGGTTGTTAACACTAGAGCGCAGAGGCAGTCATTTGGACTGCATATTAATTTAAAATTGAAATATCTCTTCATATCTTTGATATGCGACTCAAGGGAGACAGATTGAGTGGGTGGAATATAGTTGTTTCAAGTATACTGTATGTGATTGTAAATTCAGCATCACTCTAAAAGTAGGCCTACACTATGTGCCCAATTAATAATCTACTTTACATTTCAATACATGTACATTCCACTCACATTGAATAACACACAGGCTAAATCAACTCAGTGAAGTTGACAGCGTTGACAGAATTTCTCTCACGACGGTGGACAGAGCCTCCATCCTAAGACATTGGCATCTGAAGTATCTGATATAATTGCTGCAACACAAGCACAATGAAGCATATACTGTATAATATGTTGACGGTTTGTGATTTTGTGCATGTGTATGCATGTGTAGAGCAAGCATGCTTGTCTGTGTATGGTTTATGTTTGAGCGAGAGAAAGATAGAATGGATGTTGGTATGCAGACCCGCGAGCAACTGTGGCCCCTTCACGATGAGTTCAGATTTTTGGTGGCCCCACCCCCATCGAAGTTGCCCATCCTTGTTCTAGAAACTGCTTTAAACACCACATTTATGAGCATTAGATGCACACTCTCTCAATGTACATAGTCAAGTCAAGGTCTGTTTCAATCAAACCTGACAGGCCAATGTTTTTGCAAAAGTTTGTGTTGCAAAATCTATACTGCCTGTGCACATTGCACACTCATGTCTTATTCTCAGAAATGGACGAGTCTAGCCTACCTATCAGTGGAGTCTACCTGTTGCTTTCACAGTACTCAGACCCATTCCCTGATTTTTGTTGACCATGTTAAAATACATACACTTAGTGTACAAAAAATTAGGAACACCTTCCTAATATTGAGTTGCACCCCCTTTTGCCTTCAGAACAGCCTCAATTCGTCGGGGCATGGACTCTACAAGGTGTTGAAAGCGTTCCACAGGGATGCTGGCCCATATTGACTCCAATGCTTCCCACAGTTGTGCCAAGTTGGCTGGATGTCCTTTGGGTGGTGGACCATTGTTGATACACACGGAAAACTGTTGAGCGTGAAAAACCCAGCAGCGTTGCAGTTCTTGACACACTCAAACTGGTGCGCCTGGCACCTACTACCATACCCTGTTCAAAGGAACTTAAGTATTTTGTCTTGCCCATTCACCCTCTGAATGGCACACATGCACAATCCATGTCTCACTTGTCCTGAGGCTTAAAAATCCTTCTTTAACCTGTCTCCTCCCCTTCATCTACACTGATGGAAGTGGATTTAACAAGTGACATCAATAAGGGATCATAGATTTCACCTGGATTCACCAGGTCAGTCTATGTCATGGAAAGAGCATGTGTTCCTAATGTTTTGTACATTCAGTGTATATGTTGGTTCTTAGATATTGTGGGCTTTATTGAATTGAACCATTCGACCCCCATATGATGACTTGCAAACACAATAACTTACTAATTTGCATATTAACTCTCTATGTGCATTCTTAATATTGTCTTGCCATTTGAACTGAAGGTCAGATTCATTATTTATGCCAGACAGTTGAGATTATAGCCTACAGATCGTGTTGAGTTATCTTCATGAAAAGAGAAACCTGTGAAATAAAGATGAGCTGGCGGAGAGTAGGGAAATCAAGTGATGAAATCATAAATTCCTCACCGTTTGACAACCCTTCAACTTCCCTCTCGTGGTGGTAGATGCATAGATTCAAGTCGCTGCTCAAAAGCCCTTGTTACATAGAACAAGAAAAGAACCACTACTACAGTTATTTTTCCAGGTACTGCAATCACTGTCCTCCTCAATGCCCATCCATATTGCTAATGGAAAAGAGAAATGAGTGACACATCACTGCACCGTAGTCTGCCAAGCTATGAGTTATCAGCACTGGCTGCAGGGGCGTCAGAACTATGACTCTTGTTCCGGTCTCATATCCCAGATGCCATGATTGCCTTCTCCACTAGTTGTGTTCAACATGTCAAGTGGTTTTGTTGTGCATCCAGAGGGGAAAAAAACTCTAGACCACCTTTACTCCACACACAGAGATGCGTACAAAGCTCTCCCTCGCCCTCCATTTGGCAAATCTGACCATAATTATATCCTCCTGATTCCGGCTTCTATGCAAAAACTAAAGCAGGAAGCACCAGAGACGCAGTCAATAAAAAAGTGGTCAGACGAAGCAGATGCTAAGCTACAGGACTGTTTTGCTAGCACAGACTGGAATATGTTCCGGGATTCTTCCGATGGCATTGAGATTGAGGAGTACACCACATCAGTCACTGGCTTCATCAATAAGTGCATAGTGACATGTTAGTACATACCCCAACCAGAAGCCATGGATTACAGGCAACATCCGCACTGAGCTAAAGGGTAGAGCTGCTGCTTTCAAGGAGCGGGACTCTAACCCGGAAGCTTATAAGAAATCCCGCTATGCCCTCAGACGAACCATCAAACAGGCAAAGCATCAATACAGGACTAAGATCGAATCGTACTACACCGGCTCTGACGTTCGTCGGATGTGGCAGGGCTTGCAAACTATTACAGACTACAAAGGGAAGCACAGCCGCGAGCTGCCCAGTGACACGAGCCTACCAGACGAGCAAAATTACTTCTATGCTCGCTTCGAGGCAAGTAACACTGAAACATGCATGAGAGCATCAGCTGTTCCGGACGACTGGGTGATCACGCTCTCCGTAGCCGATGTGAGTAAGACCTTTAAACAGGTCAACATTCACAAGGCCGCAGGGCCAGACGGATTACCAGGACGTGTACTCCGAGCATGCGCTGACCAACTGGCAAGTGTCTTCACTGACATTTGCAACCTCTCCCTGTCTGAGTCTGTAATACCAAGATATTTCAAGCAAACCACCATAGTCCCTCTGCCCAAGAACACTAAGGTAACCTGCCTAAATGACTACCGACCCGTAGCACTCACGTCTGTACCCATGAAGTGCTTTGAAAGGCTGGTCATGGCTGACATCAACACCATTATCCCAGAAACCCTAGACCCACTCCAATTTGAATACAACCCCAACGAATCCACAGATGATGCAATCTCTATTGCACTCCACACTGCCCTTTCACACCTGGACAAAAGGAACACCTATGTGAGAATGCTATTCATTGACTACAGCTCAGCGTTCAACACCATAGTGCCCTCAAAGCTCATCACTAAGCTAAGGACCCTGGGACTAAACACCTCCCTCTGCAACTGGATCCTGGACTTCTTGATGGGCCGACCCAGGTGGAAGGGTAGATAACAACACATCCGCCACGCTGATCCTCAACACGGGGGCCCCTCAGGGGTGCGTGCTCATTCCCCTCCTCTACTCCCTGTTCACTCATGACTGCATGGCCAGGCACGACTCCAACACCATCATTAAGTTTGCCGATGACACAACAGTGGTAGGCCTGATCACCGACAACGACAAGACAGCCTATAGGGAGGAGGTCAGAGACCATGGCCGTGTTGTGCCAGGACAACAACCTCTCCCTCAACGTAATCAAGACAAAGGAGATGATTGTGGACTACAGGAAAAAGAAGAGGACCGAGCACGCCCCCATTTTCATCGACGGGGCTATAGTGGAGCAGGTTGAGAGCTTCAAGTTCCTTGGTGTCCACATCACCAACAAACTAACATGGTCCAAGCACACCAAGACAGTCGTGAAGAGGGCACGACTAAGGAGACTGAAAAGATTTGGCATGGGTCCTCAGATCCTGAGAAGGTTCTAATGCTGCACCATCGAGAGCATCCTGACTGGTTGCATCACTGCCTGGTATGGCAACTGCTCGGCCTCCGACCGCAAGGCACTATAGAGGGTAGTGTGCACGGCCCAGTACATCACTGGGGCCAAGCTTCCTGCCATCCAGGACCTCTATACCAGGCGGTGTCAGAGGAAGGCCCTAAAAATTGTCAAAAACTCCAGCCACCCTAGTCATAGACTGTTCTCTCTGCTACTGCATGGTAACGGAGTGCCAAGTCTAGGTCCAAGAGGCTTCTAAACACTTTCTACCCCAAGCCATAAGACTCCTGAACATCTAATCAAATGGCTACCCAGACTATTTGTATTGCTTAGATTTTATGCAAAAGTTATACTTAAATCCGAACTGGTTCTCTAGCAAATTAGTAAGATTGTCTCACCCCATGTTCAAGAATGGCCTTTTTCCCTTTATTCAGATTACAACCTCTCACTTTAAATTTTTTGAAAAGGAAATAATCTCCCAAATATCACTATTTCTAAAACAAGCCATAGAAAGTTGGTTGCAATTTCAATTTAATATTTTTTTGTTTCTTTCCAACCCCACCACCCCTCCCCTTTAGTAGTGGTTTCTTTGCAGCAATTTGACCATGAAGGCCTGATTCACACAGTCTCCTATGAACAGTTGAAGTTGAGATGTGTCTGTTACTTGAACTCTGTGAAACATTTATTTGGGCTGGAAATTCGGAGGCTGATAACTCTAATGAACTTATCCTCTGCAGCAGAGGTAACTTTGGGTCTTCCATTCCTGTGGCGGTCCTCATGAGAGCCAGTTTCATCATAGCGCTTGATGGTTTTTGCGACTGCAATTGAAGAAACTTTCAAAGTTCTTGAAATGTTCAGTATTGACTGACCTTCATGTCTTAAAGAAATGATGGACTGTCATTTCTCTTTACTTATTTGAGCTGTTCTTGCCATAATATGGACTTGGTCTTTCACCAAATAGGGCTATCTTCTGTATACTCCCCTACCTTGTCACAGCACAACTGATTGCTTCAAACGCATTAAGAAGGAAATTAAGCCACACCTGTTAATTGAAATGCATTCCAGGTGACTACCTCATGAAGCTGGTTGAGAGAATGCCAAGAGTGTCCAAAGCTGTCATCAAGGCCGAAGGTTGGCTATTTGAAGAATCTCAAATATAAAATATATTTTGTTTGTATAACACTTTTGTGGTTACTATATTATCCCATGTGTGTTATTTCAGTTTTGATGTCTTCACTATTATTCTGCAATGTAATTTAATTTAATTTTTTATTAAGAAAAACCCTTGAATGAGTAGGTGTGTCCAAACTTTTGACCGATACTGTATATTTGCGAGGGGAAAAAAATATGGGGGATTGGAAGTGATGCAGAAAATTACATTGATGGAAGTTACAATCTACAGTATCTGCAATTTTAAAGCTGATCTACCCCCTAAAGACTGTAGGCTAGCCTATTATCGGTTTTCACCTTTCATTATGTGACTATGGATAGCCTATAGAATTTAGCCTATAGGAATATAATCAAATAACAAGGGGCCTATTGTAACCATCGATGTCACTAGATTATCGCCAGCTGATGTCTCGTTAAACCATCTGTATGCGCTAAATTCCCCCGCACAGCTGATCTCAATTGCAACCATTATTGGTCACCTCATTACCGCTCCCTAAAAGATGTTGGTGTTACCTTAACATTAGTCTTGCTTGCATCCAAAGTCTTTCGAAATATGTTTGCCCTCTGGTTGGTATTGTAAATCAGAACAACGTAGTACTTTTTGAACAGACTAGGGGAAATCTTTCTATTTGACAAGCATTCCGTGCAATATAAATAAAGTATTTCACAGTTTACCACGGCAAATCTACTGTGGCAATTTACCCGACACTTTGTATGAACTGAAACTAATGTTGGTGTAGCCTATTGTTGTTATTTTATTTGTTTCCTATTTATGTTATTCAAAAGTGTCTGGTATGGTCATTTCTTATCAAGTAAAATATCCCTGGACTGGCCATATTTAAAATGTGTAAATAAATCAAGTCAATCAGGGGAATTGAGTTATTTGTGCCAGAATCGAACCCACGCTGACACTGTAGGCCTATACGTGTTCGCTAAAGGTAGTGGCCCTAAACGCTAGTTCACCCCAGGCCACAATTGAACAGAATTTTGACCTTAGTATACACTTGTATGTCTATCTATCTTGTGTTATTAAGCTATATAAAACAACAGTTGTTGACGTGTATGGCTGAATTTCACATGCATTTTTGTACATTTGAATGTTGCAGTAATAGGACCTAGGCCTAGCGTATGAGCGAGCGAGAGAGAGAAAATTATTTAGCTAGCAAGCCCTGATCCCAATGACTTGACTGCCCCCACATGGAGAGAAAGAAAACTGCTATTTTTCAGGTACTCATGAGGCTCATTTGAATTTCCTGATGCAGCAGGAAAATTCTCTGTGACAAGAGTGATCAAGTTAAGATCTGACATCTGTATATGATTGAGCTGTCCATGTTGCTGTTTAATTAAAATGTGCCATAGCATGCTTCCTTTTAAATTATAAGAAAGAAGAAAAACATTTCCACCCATGCACAGCTTTCCATATATTTACTAATTAACCATGCATATGCAAACCACACAACTCCCTTCGAAAGGAAACCAAAGAAAAGAAGGTTGTAGATGTGTTTTGCATCAAGATTAATTTAGGTCATTAGGGTGTACAATATTGAGAATTAGTTTTAAACTCAGTTCCTTACATGCTAATGAATGCTTCTGTTTAACATATGTGACAGATTGGTATTTGAATCCTGGTCTCCTGCGCACCACACAACTGTTAGCCCACTGAACAGAAGCTTAGGCACTGGCTCGGGAGCTAATAAGTCTTCAGAAGGGTATTAAATGATCATGGCATTGCACGCAGATCCAGAAAGAGTGGCACTGAGAAAACCAAAACAATAGCATCACTCCTTCTCTTGTCACATCCCATTTTCTCACTCAGAGGTTTACAGTTTTTGCTCAGAGGTGGTTTAGAAAGATCATAAACAAAACCCACTAATAGCATAATGAACTCAGAAGAATTGACCAGACAAACATTGAGGCATAGAGAAATACCATATTTCAGACCAACCCGATTCCAAATGGATTTTGCTTGCTGCGTCCTTGCCGAAAGCTGACGAGGGCCCTGCGAGCCCCTCAGCAGGACCATGTAATGTTCTATATTGTGTAACCATGACAACAGTCTTCACAGCTGCATTTAAGCTGTATTTTGCACATTTTAATGATGTTTCTTTGCGGTTTTTATTGGAATAATTTCCACCAAAATCAAAGTAAAACTCACAGTAAATGGACTGAATAAAAAATGGGGGAGGGTTCAGGTGCATACATAAAGGGACAGTTTCCCAGAAACAGATTAAGCCTAGTCCTGGATTGAAAAGCTGTCTCAATGGAGAATCAATATTGACAATGCTTTTTAGTCCTTTTTAGTGTCTGGGAAAGTGGCCTGAACTGTAAGCCGAGTTTGGTTTCCTGTTCTGCATTAGAAAAAAGGCACATATAGAGATCTCTATGGCTCTGATCTATGAGACAAAGCATGAGCAACTACTCTTTAAGCCTACTCTGTGGTCCTCTGTAGCTCAGCTGGTAGAGCACGGCACTTGTAACGCCAAGGTAGTGGGTTCGATCCCCGGGACCACCCATACACAAAAATGTATGCACGCATGACTGTAAGTCGCTTTGGATAAAAGCGGCTGCTAAATGGCTTATTATTATTAAGGTGCTGTACATTTCCTCAAACTTTCAAGTGAACATCTTTTAAATGGTTTATCTATATTTCACATTTGTGGATATTTTTGACAGATCCAATGTCTGAGAATATGATGACTTGATTGTTCCATTGTCTGTAACCTTTCCCGGCCCTGTTTGCTCAGAAACCTTCATTGAATTTATACACATACAGTGAGGGAAAAAAGTATTTGATCCCCTGCTGATTTTGAAATCAGCAGAAATGATCAGTCTATAATTGTAATGGTAGGTTTATTTGAACAGTGAGAGACAGAATAATAACAAAAAAATCCAGAAAAACGCATGTCAAAAATGTTATAAATTGATTTGCATTTTCATGAGGGAAATAAGTATTTGACCCCCTCTCAATCAGAAAGATGTCTGGCTCCCAGGTGTCTTTTATACAGGTAACGAGCTGAGATTAGGAGCACACTCTTAAAGGGAGTGCTCCTAATCTCAGCTTGTTACCTGTATAAAAGACACCTGTCCACAGAATCAATCAGATTCCAAACTCTCCACCATGGCCAAGACCAAAGAAGCTCTCCAAGGATGTCAGGGACAAGATTGTAGACCTACACATGGCTGGAATGGGCTACAAGACCATAGCCAAGCAGTTGGTGTGATTATTCGCAAATGGAAGAAACACAAAAGAACTGTCAATCTCCCTCGGCCTGGGGCTCCATGCAAGATCTCACCTCGTGGAGTTGCAATGATCATGAGAACGGTGAGGAATCAGCCCAGAACTACACGGGAGGATCTTGTCAATGATCTCAAGGCAGCTGGGACCATAGTCACCAAGAAAACAATTGGTAACACACTACGCCGTGAAGGACTGAAATCCTGCAGCGCCCGCAAGGTCCCCCTGCTCAAGAAAGCACATATACAGGGCCGTCTGAAGTTTGCCAATGAACATCTGAATGATTCAGAGGAGAACTGGGTGAAAGTTTTGTGGTCAGATGAGACCAAAATCGAGCGCTTTGGCATCAACTCAACTCGCTGTGTTTGGAGGAGGAGGAATGCTGCCTATGACCCCAAGAACACCATCCCCACCGTCAAACATGGAGGTGGAAACATTATGCTTTGGGGGTGTTTTTCTGCTAAGGGGACAGGACAACTTCACCGCATCAAAGGGACGATGGACGGGGCCATTCTGTGGACAGGTGTCTTTTATACAGGTAACAAGCTGAGATTAGGAGCACTCCCTTTAAGAGTGTGCTCCTAATCTCAGCTCGTTACCTGTATAAAAGACACCTGGGAGCCAGAAATCTTTCTGATTGAGAGGGGGTCAAATACTTATTTCCCTCATTAAAATGTAAATCAATTTATAACATTTTTGACATGCATTTTTCTGTTTTTTTTTGTTGTTATTCTGTCTCTCACTGTTCAAATAAACCTACCATTAAAATTATAGACTGATCATGTCTTTGTCAGTGGGCAAACGTACAAAATCAGCAGGGGATAAAATACTTTTTTTCCTCACTGTATACACATACACACACACACACACACACGCACGTGTGTAAACACACATGCACACACATAGCTGATATTAGTCTCTAATTGGAGCAACATGTCCATCTGCTACAAGAGCAAGTTAATGAATAGCCATCCTAAGAATAAGATGGGTTGACAAGAGCTGCAGGGTCTCTCTGTACATAACCGTAGTGCAATACAGAGTACAGGAAATGTTTGTAAATAGTTACATACTAGAACATGTTTGTGGCACAAGAGTGGCACAAGAGAAAAGGCAAAAACACAATGCAAATAGTCTGGGTAGCCATTTGATTAGATGTTCAGGAGTCTTATGGAGTCTTATGGCTTGGGGTAGAAAGTGTTTAGAAGCCTCTTGGACCTAGACTTGGCACTCCGGTACAATGCAGTAGCAGAGAGAACAGTCTATGACTAGGGTGGCTGGAGTTTTTGACAATTTATAGGGCCTTCCTCTGACACCGCCTGGTATAGAGGTCCTGGATGGCAGGAAGCTTGGCCCCAGTGATGTACTGGGCTGTGCACACTACCCTCTGTAGTGCCTTGCGGTCGGAGGCCGAGCAGTTGCCATATCAGGCAGTGATGCAACCAGTCAGGATGCTCTCGATGGTGCAGCATTAGAACCTTTTCAGGATCTGAGGACCCATGCCAAATATTTTCAGTCTACTTAGGGGGAATAGGTTTTGTCATGCCCTCTTCACAACTGTCTTGGTGTGCTTGGACCATGTTAGTTTGTTGGTGATGTGGACACCAAGGAACTTGAAGCTCTCAACCTGCTCCACTACAGCCCCGTCGATGAAAATGGGGGCGTGCTCGGTCCTCTTCTTTTTCCTGTAGTCCACAATCATCTCCTTTGATTTGATTACGTTGAGGGAGAGGTTGTTGTCCTGGCACAACACGGCCATGGTCTCTGACCTCCTCCCTATAGGCTGTCTTGTCGTTGTCGGTGATCAGGCCTACCACTGTTGTGTCATCGGCAAACTTAATGATGGTGTTGGAGTCGTGCCTGGTCATGCAGTCATGAGTGAACAGGGAGTAGAGGAGGGGACTGAGCACGCACCACTGAGGGGCCCCCGTGTTGAGGATTAGCGTGGCGGATGTGTTGTTATCTACCCTTCCTCCTGGGTCGGCCCATCAGGAAGTCCAGGATCCAGTTGCAGAGGGAGGTGTTTAGTCCCAGGGTCCTTAGCTTAGTGATGAGCTTTGAGGGCACTATGGTGTTGAATGCTGAGCTGTAGTCAATGAATAGCATTCTCACATAGGTGTTCCTTTTGTCCAGGTGTGAAAGGGCAGTGTGGAGTGCAATAGAGATTGCATCATCTGTGGATCCGTTGGGGCGGTATTCAAATTGGAGTGGGTCTAGGGTTTCTGGGATAATGGTGTTGATGTCAGCCATGACCAGCCTTTCAAAGCACTTCATGGGTACAGACGTGAGTGCTATGGGTCGGTAGTCATTTAGGCAGGTTACCTTAGTGTTCTTCGGCAGAGGGACTATGGTGGTTTGATTGAAATATATTGGTATTACAGACTCAGACAGGGAGAGGTTGCAAATGTCAGTGAAGACACTTGCCAGTTGGTCAGCGTATACTCGGAGTACACGTCCTGGTAATCCGTCTGGCCCTGCGGCCTTGTGAATGTTGACCTGTTTAAAGGTCTTACTCACATCGGCTATGGAGAGCCTGATCACACAGTCGTCCGGAACAGCTGATGCTCTCATGCATGTTTCAGTGTTACTTGCCTCGAAGCGAGCATAGAAGTAATTTTGCTCGTTTGATAGGCTCATGTCACTGGGCAGCTCGTGGCTGTGCTTCCCTTTGTAGTCTGTAATCGTTTGCAAGCCCTGCCTCATCCGACGAGCGTCGGAGCCGGTGTAGTACGATTCGATCTTAGTCCTGTATTGACGCTTTTCCTGTTTGATGGTTCATTGGAGGGCATAGCGGGATTTCTTATAAGCTTCCGGGTTAGAGTCCCGCTCCTTGAAAGCAGCATCTCTACCCTTTAGCTCAGTGCGGATGTTGCCTGTAATCCATGGCTTCTGGTTGGGGTACGTACAGTCACTGTGGGGACGACGTCATCGATATACTTGTTGATGAAGCCAGTGACTGATGTGGTGTACTTCTCAATGCCATCGGAAGAATGCCGGAACATATTCCAGTCTGTGCTAGCAAAACAGTCCTGTAGCTTAGCATCTGCTTCATCTGACCACTTTTTTATTGACGGAGTCACTGGTGCTTCCTGCTTTAGTTTTTTACTTGTAAGCAGGAATCAGGAGGATAGAATTATGGTCAGATTTGCCAAATGGAGGGCGAGGGAGAGCTTTGTACGCGTCTCTGTGTGTGGAGTAAAGGTGGTCTAAGTTTTTTCCCCCTCTGGTTGCACATTTAACATGCTGGTAGAAATTAGGTAAAACGATTGTAAGTTTCCCTGCATTAAACTCCCCGGCCACTAGGAGCGCCGCCTCTGGATGAGCGTTTTCCTGTTTCTTATGGCCGTATACAGTTCATTGAGTGCCGTCTTAGTGCCGGCATCGGTTTGTGGTGGTAAATAGACAGCTACGAAGAATATAGATGAAAACTCTCTTGGTAGATAGGGTGTTCTACAGCTTATCATGAGATACTCTACCTCAGGCGAGCAAAACCTTGAGACTTCCTTAGATATCGTGCACCAGCTGTTGTTTACAAATATACATAGAACACCACCCTTTTCTTACCAGAGGCTGCTGTTCTATCCTGCCGATACAGTGTATAACCCGCCAGCTGTATGTTATTCATTCTTCGATCAGCCACGACTCGGTGAAACAAAAGATATTACAGTTTTTAATGTCCCATTGGTAGGATATACATGTTTGTAGTTCGTCCACTTTATTATCAAGCGATTGTAAATTGGCCAATAGTATCGATGGCAAAGGCAGATTAGTCACTCGTCGCCAGCTCCTTACCAGGCACCCCGATCTCCTTCCGCGATATCTCCTTTTCTTTCTACTGCGAATGACGGGGATGAGGGCCCTGTCAGGTGTTTGGTGCAAATCCCTCTCGTCCGACTCATTAAAGAAAAATTATTTGTCCAGTTCAAGGATGAGTAATCGCTGTTCTGATGTCCAGAAGCTCTTTTCGGTCATAAGAGACGGTAGCAGCAACATTATGTACAAAATAAATACAAACAATGCGAAAAAACACACAAAATAGCACGGTTGGTTAAGAGTCCATAAAACGGCAGTTTGCTAGGTGTAGGCATAACTATAAGCAAATAGGTAAACTGGGATAATACTAAAGAGTTAATCAGGGTGCTTTTTCCACAAATAGACAGGTATTCACCTTTCCATGGTAGCAATATCTTATCTATTTTTGCTAACTTTCTATTCAAATTTATCGGAGTGAGATCATTTATTTATTTTGGGATATGTATACCGAGTATATCCACATCACCATCAGACCATTTTATTGGTAAACTACACGGTAATGTAAAAATTGTATTTCTTTGTGATCCCATACGTATTATATAGTGCATTTATCATAATTTGGTTGTAATCTAGAGAGGTTAGAAAATGTATCTAGATCCTCTATGAGGCTGTGGAGGGATTCAAGTTGTGGATTTAAAAGAAAACATGAATCATCAGCGTACAATGACACCTTTGTTTTTAAGCCCTGTATTTCTAATCCCTTGAAATTATGGTTGGATCTGATATTTGTGTGTTCCCTGGCAGAGCCGATGAGCTGATTTGGGCCATCAATTGATTGACAGATGTAGGCCTACTGTAGAACGATAAACTGTTCTCCAGTATGGATGCACAAAAAGCTTATTTCTCTCAAATGTTGTGTACAAATTTGTTTACATCCCTGTTAGTGAGCATTTCTCCTTTGCCAAAATAATCCATCCACCTGACAGGTGTGGCATATCAAGAAGCCGATTAAACAGCATGATCATTACACAGGTGCACTTTGTGCTGGGGACAATAAAAGGCCACGCTAAAATGTGGATTTTTGTCACACAACAAAATGCCACAGATGTCTCAAGTTTTGAGTGAGCATGCAATTGGCATGCTGACTGCAGGAATGTCCACCAGCGCTGTTGCCAGATAATTAAATGTTCATTTTTCTACCATAAACCACCTCCAACATCGTTTTAGAAAATTTGGCAGTACGTCCAACCGGCTTCACAACCGCAGACCACGTGTAACAACGCCAGCCCAGGACCTCCACATCCAGCTTCTTCACTTGCGGGATGGTCTGAGACCAGCCACCCAGACAGCTGATGAAACTGTGGGTTTGCACAATCGAAGAATTTCTGCACAAACTGTCAGAAACCATCTCAGGGAAGCTCATCTGCGTGCTCATCGTCCTCACCAGGGTCTTGACCTGACTGCAGTTTGGTGTCGTAACCGACTTCAGTGGGAAAATTCTCACCTTCAATGTCCACTGGCACACTGGAGAAGTGTGCTCTTCACGGATGAATCCCGGTTTCAACCGGGCTGATGGCAGACAGCGTGTATGGCGTTGTGTGGGCGAGCGGTTTGCTGATGTCAACTTTGTGAATAGAGGGCCCCATGGTAGCGGTGGGCATAAGCTACGGACAATGAACACAATTGCATTTTATTGATGGCAATCTGAATGCACAGAAATACCGTGACGAGATCCTGAGGCACATTGTTGTGCCAGTCATCCTGCCCCATCATCTCATGTTTCAGCATGATAATGCACGGCCCCATGTCGCAAAGATCTGTACACAATTCCTGGAAGCTGAAAATGTCCCAGTTCTTCCATGGCCTGCATACTCACCAGATATATCACCCATTGAGCATGTTTGGGATGCTCTGGATTGATGTGTACGACAGCGTGTACCAGTTCCCGCCAATATCCAGCAACTTCTCACAGCCATTGAATAGGATGGCACATCATTCCACAGGCCACAATCAACAGCCTGATCAACTCTATGCGAAGGTGATGTGTCCCGCTGCATGAGGCAAATGGTGGCCACACCAGATACTGACTGGTTTTCTGATCCACTCCCCTACCTTTTTTAAAGGTATTTGTGACCAACAGATGCATATTTGTATTCCCAGTCATGTGAAATCCATAGATTAGGGCCTAATTAATTTATTTCATTGACTGATTTCCTTATATGAACTGTAACTCAGTAAAACATTGTACTTATTGAAAACATTGAAATAAATGCAATTAACTTACATTTACATTTTAGTCATTTAGCAGACGCTCTTATCCAGAGCGACTTACAGTTAGTGAGTGCATAAATGTTTCATACTGGCCCCCCGTGGGAATCGAACCCACAACCCTGGCGTTGCAAGCACCATGCTCTACGAATTGAGCTAATGTAGGCTCAGGCTGGTCTTTATATCACCCAGCACTCATGATGCTCGGAGCCAGAGCGCGCTGCTTAGACCATTTTATTGTATTCATAAGAATACTATGAATACTGATGATACATAGGCGCATCGTTTTAATAAACCATAGCCTTAACCTTAAGCACTCAGAATTAATGCCTAAACTGTTAACCTTTGAGTTGTTTCTGTTTTAACCCTGTAACCACGCAGAATTAATACATAGACAATAGAAGTTCATCCATGGGTCAAAGGGCAGTGGGCCGACTCTGGCATATGTGTTTTGGGTTCAATGGCTGTAACCGCAAGACCACACGGCATTGAGGCAACCAAAATAATGTATTCTACCCCCTACAAATAAAGTAAATGTATTATAATTCACATAAGAATTCACATGAGACGCGTTGTAGCCTGCACATAGCCTACATAAGGTACAATGTAGGTACAGTGTGCATTGTATACAAACACCGCTTCCAGCTGCCCCCTGGTGACGATTATAAATATCTATTCAGATATTCAAATCCTCCTGCTGCAGGATTATTTTCCTCCTGCGACGAAAGGAGTCAAATAAGATCCGACATCGGTAACATCAAAGTATGCTAGTTTTTCCAGTTAATTGGTGTGTATTCTTCACATGTAGCCTATATGTTAAGCAATCAGATTCTCCCTGAAATACATCCTCCTCAAAGCAGTGTCTTAATTGCTTTTTGTAATTTATATACAATCAGGATGAGTCTCTTTGTGAAATGGAGGAAGGCTGTTCTATATTCCTGGTGAGGCGGTTGCCAAGACACATTGATTGGATGCAGAGTTCAATTATCCTATCACCGATTTCTAGAGACACAGATTCCCTGATGGGATTTCCACCCTAGCTTTCAACTTCCACCACCCACACACTGTTTGCATAAGGAACATTTGCATACTGTCTTGATAGTCCCCCTGACCTGACAATGATTAAAAAAAATATTCTCACTTAGGTAGACTTCTGTGTTTTAGTTTGAGGCCAGCAAACCTTGCATGTATTGATTTCTTTAGCTTGAAAAAAGAGACAAATAGGATGTGAAAGAAACGTTTTTTTTTAGAATGTGTTCAACATGTTTAATTGTTTTATTACCGAATTGATTACATTGATTGTGTCATTTCCTCATGTTCCAGATAGCAGCGAAGCTAAGTGCACAATATTGCTTTAACTAGTCTATCTATGCACGTTTCATTTGTGTAGAGAAATTACTGGTTGAACTGAACAGAGTAGCCTGGCCTGACTCATAGAATAACACACAGAATATATATGGAATTATAGGTTCTCTATGGTCAGACCCTTCTCACTGTATTAATAGCAATTTCTCCCCAGTGCCTCAACCCAGGTCCCCCCTCAGTGGTCTCCATTCAGTCCCTACCTCGTTAAAGGCGGTCAGATCTACCCGGTCCCATCCACTCTGCCAACCTCCCTGGAGGCCTTCTGAACCACACTCAACATTACCACCCATCAACTGCTGCTGCCCAAGTGGTGACCAGCCATGCCAACACCCACTTTGCCCAGTGCCACTATCAAGAACCCCATGCTGGAGATCTCAGATCTCAGGATTGTGTCCCAAATGGCACCCTTTTCCCTACATACTGCACTATATAGGGAAGAGGGTGCCATTTGGGACACAGACCAAGATTGGACAGAGCAGGGAGGGGTTAAGGTGTTGTACTTTCTGGTTATTGGGTTTTCTAGATATCCATTTTGCTCCGCATTTGAATGACATGAGGATTTTCACAGTGATTTCCACGCAAATTAAAATTGAAATGTACACATATTTTGATCAGCCACACTACATTTCACATTCATATTAACTTCACTCACCATAATCCCCAACAACGCAGTAGTGTCCTTTCTCTTCTCCCTATGAATAAAATAAATATAGTATGACGTGTTACGTCAGTGTTATGACTCAGTGGCTCAGTCAGGGACCAAACTGACCAAGTAAGCCTAGAGTCATCAGCAGCACCTCTGATGGGCAGTGTAGCCTCAAAGATTACTCATCATGTACCCGCAAACCACCTCACGTCCCCACAAACCACCTTAAACCACATCACACAATGGACAGAGGGGATGGGCCACACATAAATACAATCTGCTTTTGGGGACATGTGCGATCATGTGCAGCATTATATGCGGCTAGACTAGAGGCTATAGGGTGAGGAAAGGTTATGATGACTCATAGGACTAAATAGATGGTGGCAGGACCTGGTTGGGCTGTTCAGGGGATATCTAGAAGCGGTGACATGCTCTCAATTATCCCTGCTACACTTCTTATGCACATCATGCTTTCCACCTTTCGCTTTCCTCTGAAATGTCATACGGTGAATCAAACCTACTGATTCACTATAATAGACCTATATGGAGGTCTGTCTTATGGGTAAGTATTTGGATCCATTGAGAATGAGATCCGATTCTGTTTAGACAGGTACTTGAGCAGGTAATCAAATGCTTAAAGGTTGAACGATGATGGAGATTTGATCAGGAAGGACTTCGATATCTCCATGAGGTCTATGAGGTCTGGAACCTCTGAGCTCTGTCTGGTTCAATGTTGTGGTTTAATACATAGGATATGAATCAAAGTTGCCTCATTTGACAGTACAACCAATGATTGATTAATAATTGCATACAAACCCATGTTAACTAATTGACTACTAGCCATGTCACACCTCCATGTGATTATAACAAACTAGCCACATTAGAGCAGTCAACATAATTATTAATGCGGTGTAGCCTACATAGTGACATTCTATGAGAGGACACTAAATATTTATGGTCAACATGAACCCAAAGAAGTGTTTACATACGTAACAGCCATCTTATGGTAACGGAGGCAAATGAGAAGCCATTTGAGAACATCTGGCAGGCCTAACCAACCTCAGGACAGGAGGATCACACGGGGTGATCCATAACTTTTGTATAGGGCTCCTCAGCTGGCAGATGCTGCACATGTATCTTCTTTGTTCTCTATAACGCAACGTAAATGTGCTAAGATTTTCTAATACGGACACTGTACAAACAGAATGTTTTATATGTGAGCATGAAAACAGTATGGGAGGGTAAGGGTTAAACCATGTGCAGGCCTTTCTTTCTGCAAATGGCATTTAAAAAAACAATTTTTACTGTACTACAAGAAAGTCTCTGTTGTGATTACCACATATGGCATAGGCCCAAGCAAGCAATGTGATGTCAAATGTAGGCTTACACTGAGCAATTATAGTATTTCAAAAGGCTAGGATGTTAGGTGCTAAAACATTTTGGCACTACATAAGCTACAAAAGGCTTGTGGTACACTTTTCAGCTGGAATGGGCTGCCAACACAATGGATTGTGGGAAAGGCAGTACCACCAGGAGAACAACAAAGGACATTTTAACAACACTATTTTCATAGTTGAGTCATTCTCTGTGAACATTCTGAGCTCAGTTCTTGACAGATTTCAGCTCCAGTCCGGTTGATGGATTTTTGGAGGGTCTTTAGCTGTTAGCCTTGCATGGACCCAATGCTGTCTGTCCACCATGGTTTGCCAAGCCACGTGGGTGTTATGTTTGTTCCTTGTATAATTGGATAATGACAAGACTGTAGAGGATTTTACATGGGTTCTGTTGGATGGAAACAATGGCAATACATCCAAGTCTTCTGCCCTCAATCTGCCTGTTCCCTCCACAGTCTTAGCTGTTCACTTGCAGTATGGTAACCTCTTTCTTTCTCTCTTCCTCGCTCTCTTTCTTTGCAGGCTGTTGAAACCAACCTGGCTTCCAAGGACAGTCACTGGGTGTTTGTCAATGAGGTAAGCAAAGACGAGAGTATTTATGTTGATGCTGCTATTAAATCTCTCTCTCTATCGCTCTCTGGTCCCCTCTTTTGCTTCTTTTCCCTCTCTCTCTTTCTCCTCCTAACTACTATCTTTGCCCTCCCTCTATTTAGCCACAACAACTCCACAATTATAGTGCACTGCCAAGAACAGTGAGTTGATGATTAAGGGAACTGCTAGACACATCCTTTAGCTCAGTAGTCACCCACAGAAGACTGAAGTTCAATAGCACCTTGCAATGTGTGTCTTATAACGTTCAGTCACTCTGCATACTGATAGAGCTCTAACAAAAGGAGTGTTCATTGTTTGATACAACGCATTAAAAGTGTTGCCAAGTGGTTAATTAACGATGCCTGAACGTTTCCTATTTGGCTGTTTACATTTCAATATGCCTGATTCTCCCACATCCACTTAAGCATTTGCAGTTTTGAATTTTATAAATGATAAATTCCAAACTGTCATCCCTTGCTCAATTTGCCAATTTTGGTAAATGTATTGCCTCTCTGCCAGTTGCAAATTACGAATTTTTATTCCAGAAAGATCTGTTTTAACAGTCTTGGTACCCCAATCCACTTATTGAAATATGCCACCATACAGAGTCTAGGTGTGCGTCCCAAATGGCAGTATTTTCCCTATATAGTATACTACTTTTAACCAGAGCCCAATGGGAATAGGGTGCCATTTTTATGATGCAGCCTAGGTCTTCGCCATAGACATAGTCTGGGTCTCTAGGACACCACACTTGTTTTTCAGTAGTGGCTGAAAGACCAAGACCGCGAGGGGGGCGAGGGGGCCAAGACCGAGTCAAGACCAAGCAATGCAAATCTAATTCAAGACCATGATTGTAATTGTGTCAAATCGCCACCATAATAAGAGTTCAAAATGCCCAGTATTTCTGTGTTCATATTTCAGAAGAACATATGGATTCTTTAGACATTCAGAATGGTGACAAAATGCATGCTGAGGGAAAATAAAGAGCCACTCTACAAATTATCACTAACCCAAACGGGTCTCTAAATAATAGATACAAATACAAAATATATAACAGCTTCCTCGGTCTGCCCTTACTAATACACTGCACCAAAATACCCTAGTTTCAGACTCCTAATTATCCTTACACCTCTGAAGACTCTAGGCACTTCCATGCCAGTCGGAAGAACTTAGGTGTTTTATCTCTGAACACTCAAAAGCTTTTTTCTCCACCGACTGTTGGATAAGGGGAACCATGGGGTCTTAACATTTACATTTACATTTTAGTCATTTAGCAGACGCTCTTATCCAGAGC
This sequence comes from Coregonus clupeaformis, assembly GCF_020615455.1. NCBI lineage: Eukaryota > Metazoa > Chordata > Actinopteri > Salmoniformes > Salmonidae > Coregonus > Coregonus clupeaformis. The sequence goes on from NC_059222.1 coordinate 25,529,840, forward strand.
GACTTACAGTTAGTGAATAGATCTTTTTATTTTTTATTTTTTTTATTTTTTTATACTGGCCCCCCGTGGGAATCAAACCCACAACCCTGGCGTTGCAAACGCCATGCTCTATCAACTGAGCTACATCCCTGCCGGCCATTCCCTCCCCTACCCTGGACGACGCTGGGCCAATTGTGCGCCGCCCCATGGGTCTCCCGGTCGCGGCCGGCTGCGACAGAGCCTGGATTCGAACCAGGATCTCTGGTGGCACAGTTAACACTGCGATGCACTCGTTGGAATCTAGAGATCCTGACTGCCAATGTGTTCAGCCTGAGACATGCCATTACGTTATCCTGAACCTCACACCTCACCATTGTTACAGCCCCCTCCATTCCCTTCCTTTATTGTCACAGACACCCCCCCACCAAAACAAACAAGAACAAGTGCTCAAAAGTCAAATGATGAAATACAACATCTCTTATTAGATCAAAAATTATACAAATAAGTTTACAAGATATGCCAAGACATAAGTACAAAAAAAAAGAAAAAAAAGTAGTGAAATAAGTTCAATTAAATTGTACAAAATGTACAATTGCACTGTAATGCCCCCCCCCCAAAAAAAAAAAAAAGTCAAACAAATTATAAAATACAACATCTCTAATTAAATAAAAATATATAAAAAGAAGTGTACAACATAAGAAATAAGTTAAAATAAATATTCCCAAACCCCCTTCCAAAAAATAAGTAATGAACAAAACATTTTTTTTAAATTGCAAGCTCTCCTCAACAATGCCATAAACATTTATACAAAAATACACAATATCAAGACATTTATTTTTAATAACTATAATAACTATAAGTAATGAAGAGAAGTAAAAAGAAGAGGGTAATGTTCTGTATATAGGTAAGGGTGGGTGAGTGAGTGGGAGTTGGTGCAAAAAGACTCTTGAGAAGCAGATGTGAAGAGTCAGTGAAAATAGTCTCTAAGGTGCAGGTAATTGTCTGTGGTCTATTGCACATCAGATGTTCTGGGTAAGGCTGCGGTAGACGTGGATGGTTGCTCTGGTTTTCGTTCTGATGACACTTTTTCTTCCCATAAGCCCACTTGGCCCTTCTTCTCCAGTCTATTGATGCGATCAGGTCCTCAAACTCAGGGGAGCGCCGGTGGGGGGGAGGTTATTAAAAATGCAGACTGGCCAGAGCCTGTGAAATGACAGAACACTAACTTATTTTGCCCAAAAAACAAACTATCTTGAACACTGGAATCTCAAAGCTGAAAAAGAAAACACTAAAATCTGTGGAACAAGTCTACATTTTTCAAAACTGTATTTAAAATGTATGCGTTGGTTTACATTTATAAACTAACCTGTCTCTGGCGACACCGCCTTCACTTTTATATGTCCTGTTTATTTGCTCTGTCTGGGGTGTCCGACGACTTATTTCTCTCTCTTTCAGTCTAATACCGATTTGCAGCTGCATCTGAGGAGTCAGTGTGGTGTAAATATAAATGTTTCATGAGCTGAAACAAAAAGCTTATGGACAAAAAGCTAATTTCTCTCAAATTGTGTGCACAAATTTGTTTACATCCCTGTTAGTGAACATTTCTCCTTTGCCAAGATAATCCATCCACCTGACAGGTGTGGCATATCAAGAAGCTGATTAAACAGCATGATCATTATACAGGTGCACCTTGTGCTGGGGATTATAAAAGGCCACTCTAAAATGTGCAGATTTGTCACACAACACAATGCCACAGATGTCTCAAGTTTTGAGGGAGCGTGCAATTGGTATGCTGACTGCAGGAATGTCCACCAGAGCTGTTGCCAGAGTATTGAATGTTAATTTCTCTACCATAAGCCACCTCCAACGTCATTTTAGAGAATTTGGAAGTATGTCCAACTGGCCTCACATCCGCAGACCACGTGTAACCACGCCAGCCAAGGACCTCCACATCCGGCTTCAACACCTGCGGGATCGTCTGAGACCAGCCACCCGGACAGCTGATGAAACTGTGGGGTTTGCATAACCGTAGAATTTCTGCACAAACTGTGAGAAACCGTCTCAGGGAAGCTCATCTGCATGCTCAACGTCCTCACCAGGGAGAAGTGTGATCTTCATGGATAAATCCCAGTTTCAACTGTTCCGGGCAGATGGCAGATGGCGTCGTGTGGGCAAGCGGTTTGCTGATCTCAAAGCTGTGAACAGAGTGCCTCACGGTGGTGGTGGGGTTATGGTATGGGCAGGCATAAGCTATGGACAATGAACACAATTGCAATTTGAATGCACAGAGATACCGAGATACCGTGACGAGATCCTTATCGTGCCATTCATCCGCCGCCATCACCTCAAGTTTCAGCATGTTAATGCAGAGCCCCATGTCGCAAGGATCTGTACACAATTCCTAGAAGCTGAAAATGTCCCAGTTTTTCCATGGCCTGCATACTCACAAGACATGTCACCCATTGAGCATGTTTGGGATGCTCTGGATCAATGTGTACGACAGCATGTTCCAGTGCCCGCCAACCCCTTTTTGGAGCCGGTGGAACCTGTGTGTGCTTGGGCTACCGTGAGCCTCCTAGTTCGGTACCTTCTGAGCCGGCTTGGGGCATGATTGTATGTCCCCATAGTATGTTATACAGAGTGACAGACTAAAAGGGAACGTACAGTTATGAATATAACTACTGTTCCCTGAAGGAGGTAACGAGGTATAACATATTTTGGCCTTGCGCTGTCAGGGAATTTGGGCTCGCTGAAGAGCGGTACTGAATTGAGGAAATTATTGCGAGCCCTGGTATTATAGCTAGGAAGGCTGGGCTTCCGAGGGCGGGCTTGACATCCATTGGCCCGTTGGGCATGATTTCAGTTTTCTTCAGGTGAATGTGATTGGTCACTGACTCCCCATAGTAGGTTATACCTCGTTCCCTTCTTCAGGGAACAGTAGTTATATTCATAACTGTACGTTATAGGCCTACTAACTAAATGTTTGGAGTAGATTGCCTGCTGAGCTGAACTGGGGCGTGGTATGAGGATAGACAAGTTGAAAGGAGATATTAGCATGTGTGTGGATCCATGACCTTCCAGAGCCGACTAATCAAGACTGGTCAAGCTATGTTTTTATCATGTCTTCTCAATACTAAGCTTCTACTTCTTATCATTAACATTATTTTGACTTAAATGTACACACTCGGAACAGACCATTTTACGCAGTGATAGTGAGTGCGCAACTTTCAAACAATTCCCCCACTCTTCCCTAGTAGCTGCACAGAGCAGGTTGACATTGTTTGGGCTGAGAGATTTCCAATAGTTGGGCCAGCTGCAAAGTCAAAATTGGCTATATATAGTAAAAATTCCTAAAAATAAAAATGTATTTAAGGTTAGGCATAAAGTTTGCAGTGTGGTTAAAGTTAGGCTTAGGTTTAAAATCCGATTTTATGACTTTGTGGCTGTGCCAGCTAGTGACTAACCTGCAGAGCTGCCTCCAGTACATAAGTCATCTCAATAAACGGCAACCTGCAGTAGCGGAGCAAGGAAATTCAGATGAGAGCGACAATGTTTTAGCATATTTTTCAACTAAAGTAAAGGACAATAATGTTACGAGTAAGGTTTCAATAGGCAATAAGATATTAACAGGTGCACAACTTTCACTGGGGACGTGGGGGACATGTCCCCTACATTCTGAAATTGCATTTTTGTCCCCCCCAGTTTTATAATATAATAATAATATGCCATTTAGCAGACGCTTTTATCCAAAGCGACTTACAGTCATGCGTGCATACATTTTTGTGTATGGGTGGTCCCGGGGATCGAACCCACTACCTTGGCGTTACAAGCGCCGTGCTCTACCAGCTGAGCTACAGAGGACTGTGATACAAAATATGATAACGGTGTGCTTTAGGACCATGCGGACGCCTCCGAGTGGTCGGGTAGGCTGTTTGGAGTGTTTATCCGACTGGATAACAAAAAAAGTATAATTATGCCCCCCACTTCTAAAACAAAAGTTGCACCCCTGGATATTAATGTACAGGTAACTGACAAAATAATGGAAACACTTCAATGAATGAGGGATACAAAAATGTATATTGAAATAACTGCAGGTCTCACGGTAATTGACCGAAATTAACATAAACACATTTAGCATCTCCTGGCTTCCACACATAGCCTACAAGCCACTGATGCAGACCTTTGGAACATCTACATAAAAAAAAGTATAATCCATGTAAAATAGCCTACACCTTCACAATAAATATGTTATTTATTTTAGACAGGTCTAAAGAAACATGTCTATTTCAGAAGAACATAATAGCATACTCTGAGTTGTCTTTATTTTAGGTCCTGATCTGACTATGCCATATTGCTGTGGGCTACACTAGTTCACGTAGCAGACTAGATTTGCTTAGAATTCCGTGGCATTATTTTATATTATTTAGTATATGAAGTAGTATGAAGAATACAATTGAACAAAGCTTAATAAAATAGAAAGGATAATTTCTCTAAACGATTTGAGGGAGTGTGAACATGCGGCTATTCGGTGTTGAGTGGTTACCAAAGAAGTAGGTACTCCTATATGCTTAATTTAGAGTTATTAGTGTAACTTTAGTTGTTCTACAAACGTTGGGCTGTATGTTTGATTTTTAGTACATTGTAAGGCTGCAAGATGTAACTTTAATGACCCTTGTGGTGGAAATTCTAATCAAGTGAGAGAGACTTTGTCATTTCTTCAAACAATCAATCTTTGTTTGATATCGATTAATTATTGCAATAATGAGGCTGGTCGACCCCACACTCTTGAGTGTTGGACCGAGAGCTCCGACATACAGAAAGAGACAGAGATCTTATATAGTAGACCTATAAATGCTTAGTCATGGCTGGTTCCACCCCTACCCGGCAGCTCAGGGCATCACAAGCCACCTTGGGTTCATCTTCTGGTTATGTGCATCGGGTCATAGCGCACAAACAAGTGATAACATTAGTTCTGTTACTCCTCTCTGTTCAAGCCAGCCACTGCCCACCTCATATCTCCACACAGCCGTGCCCTTGAAAGATATGAGAAGAACAGGATAGACTGAGACACTGTAGCCACTCTCAGAGGCTCTTTCTCTTGACCGTGTGACTAAGTTGAACAGAGGCAGAGTGGAAAAATACCAGCTTCTTCTTACAAGACCTCCAAACAGACAGTTGGAAGTTTACAGGTTTAAGGCTCATACAGTGCATGTGCATAACAAAAGTTGGAATTTTGCCACGACACTCTCATTCACAATTTGACAAGCACTTTGTGTGGCCATAATGCCGGTTAAAAAAATCCATGCCTTTTGCGGCTAATCATTATATTTCCCTTCTCCCTGAGTGCTGCGTGCATCCGAAGCACCTCTCACTCACATGGCTCTCCATCACGTGATCTCACATGGCTCTTCATCACATCGGGGTCACAACTGCGCGCATCCTTATCCATTTCCGAGGTTTATATTGATGATATTGGAAGAACTGTCCACATTTACTTTTCGTCAGCCAACAAGATGAGTAGGCCTAATGAACAGCAAAAGCACTAGCCAATCTACTATCCCCCATAGTGCAAAAGTTGACCTATTCTACTCTGTGTGAGAAATACATATTCCAAACATAGTCTGGGACAGTTGTGGGATGCGATGGATCCCAAATGAATGCAACCACTAGCATCGCAAAAACCTTTTTACGCAATGAGGCTGACGCAACAGATCAGAACGTTTAGCTTGAAATGTTGATAAACTATTAGGCTATTTCTTCACGCAGCAATGCACATAAGGCAGTAGGCTATAAGCGTGAATGTTCCATTAGCGGGAAAACACCATTATCAAAAGTGACCGCAAATGCGATTATGCGTGTAATGCTTTTGTTAGAAAGGTGCATTTTTATGGTGAAAATTATCTTCCCCAAACTTGAAACTCACGCGCTGCTTATGTATGCCAGTTAGGCTCTACACCCCTTGTAAAGTGGATTAATTGTCACGCCCTGGCTCTGGGACTCTGTTATGTTGAGCCAGGGTGTGTAGTTTCTATGTATTTGTGTTCTAGGTTCTTTATCTAGCTCATGTGTTTCTGTGTTGGCCGGGGTGGTTCTCAATCAGAGGCAACGAGTGTCAGCTGTTGCTTGTTGTCTCTGATTGGGAACCATACTTAGGCAGCCTGTTTTCCACAGTGTTTTGTGGGATCTTGTTCCGTGTTGGTTTTGTGTTGTAACCAAGGACTTCACGTATCGTTTTGTTGTTTTGTTAGTGTGGGTGAATATAAATAAAAGTATGTTCGCATATACGCTGCGCCTTGGTCCACTGTGTTTGACGATCGTGACATTAATGTGCTTAATTTTAAGAAGTTATTTGGCCACTTTAGTTGTGTTACAAACCTTATCAAAACATATAGGCCTATGGGCTAGGCTACATGAAGTGTGGGAGTATGATTAGAAAAAGTCGCAAAAAAAGGCATTGTTTCTTGCCTTACGCTGGGTGTCATTCCCAAGTGATGATATATAAAAGTGATAGGCTAATATTGTCACCAATCAGACTATTCTTGATTTAATCTTGTCTTTACATATACTAAGTAATATATTTAGAACGGACCATTATCATGCACCTGTCTCGAAACAGGGGCAGGGGAAAAAATACATGTCATCTATGCAGTTAAATAGCGAATGGAGGACGCTTTTCCCATGTTTCATTTTCATGCCAGCCAGGTAGGCTATACTCTTGTTGTAAAGAGAAGCAACATGCTTAATATTAGGAAAGTTGAGAAATAAATATAGTAGGCCTAGCCTATAGAAAGCTGATGGGATACTCCTCTTTTTAATAGAGGCCATCACTCTGTTTTCTCATAGCCTATAGAAATGTTGTGCAACATGAGCTCATGGGCTCTCATTAAATGTTTGATTAGATGTTCGAAGACATTTGCATTGATGTCAGGGTGATTAGAGGGACAATAGAGTGCTGAGTACCAGGCAGTTAGCAAGTTTGGTAGGCTACTATTGACCACCGGCAGCATTAGAGCTTGGAGAAGCCTATTAACCGTAAACGGTCACGTGGAATTTGACTGCCTTTATGACTCGTGACCGCTGGTGTGGCGGTAATACCGTCACGTAACAGCCCTATTCTTGAGTTAATTAAGCAATTAACATCCCATCATGCTTAGGGTCATGTATAAAAATGCTGGACAGGCCATTATTTTTCCTACCATGGCTATGCCCCCATAGGATGACAATTCCCCCATCCACAGGGCACGAGTGGTCACTGAAAGGTTTGATGAGCATGAATACGATGTAAACCATATACCATGGCCCTCTCAGACACCAGATCTCAAACCAATTGAACACTTATGGGAGATTCTGTAGCGGCTCCTGAGACAGCGTTTTCCATCACCATCAACAAAACACCAAATGATGGGATTTCTCGTGAAAGAATAATGGTGTCACATCCCTCCAATAGATTTCCAGACACTAGAATCTATGCCAAGGTACATTGAAGCTGTTCTGGCTTGTGGTGGTCCAATGCCCTATTAAGACACTTTATGTTGGTGTTTCCTTTATTTTGTCAGTTACCTGTATCATGAAATGAGTGTGGACATTTGGTCTGGCAAAAGCATTTTTATGCGCTGACTGAATGTGAGAATTCAGAGTTTTTTTTACTCCGCTGGTCTTGGCAGGTCTCGGGAAGAAATAATGAGTCCTCATTGCCCAAGACCGAGACACTCAATTCGTGGTCTCAAGACCAGACTTGAAACACACTGCCTACGAGCTGCTTCTAAAAACCAATATACAATATTAACATACATAACATATATACTAGCAGTTATTGTCATTGTGAGCCCACATCAGAAATGGGTGAACTGTCCTCTGTACATCAACTGAAAATGTATTGAGGATGTTGGTGCTGTCATCTTCAGGACAGGAATACCGGCTTACTTAACGGAGGAATAAACACACATGTTCATCGTTGGTGTTTCAACCAGAACGCGGGAAAATGCCCTTTCTTTATTTTCGCACATGCGCAGTTGTACATCTCTCATAGGGCATAACTGTACCAGTGTAAGAACACAATTTATAGCATATTAGTCTATATGTTAACACCCCCACTTGCTCTTATACTGTACAAGTCGTATTCAACCTAACTATCAACACATTTAGCTTACAGTTATACATCTCACAAATGTCAGTTTACATTCCAAACATATAACCCAAGAATTTTTCATTTTTGAACTTCGTTACAGGTTTAGTCAAAACATCTGCAACCATGTCTGCCGTTGGACAATATTCAATACTTATTTTGCCATCACTGAGCGCAGATCGAATGAAATGATATCTGATGTCAACATGTTTACATCTCTGACGACATACTGGGTTCTTTGACAGAGCAATTGCACCTTGGTTATCTTCAAAGATTGTTACTGGTGCATATTGGCACTCACTATCCATCTGGCCCAATAACTGTACAAGGTACAAACTTTCTTGTGTAGTAGCAGCCAGTGCCATGTACTCTGCTTCACATGTAGATAAAGCTACTGTTGGCTGCTTCTTAGACCTCCATGAAATAACAGGTCCACATTTAGTTAAACTAAAACAATACCCTGTTATGCTTCGTCTGTCACTTTGATCTGCTGCCCAATCAGCATCACTATATGCTACGAGGTTGAGTTTTTCCACCCCCCTTTTTGTAACACAACTCCTGATTCATTGTCCCCTTCAAGTACCTCAACACATGTTTAGCTGTTATCCAGTGTTGCTCTTTTGGTTCTGATAGGTATTGTGACAGCTTGCTGACAATCCAGCTGATATCCGGTCTTGTACATGTCATAACATATATCAAGCTGCCTATCACTTCACGATACCTTTTTGAATCAATAGGTTCACCATCACCATCAAAGTTTTTTTTTTTTCACATGGTGTTGACCTTGTTTTACAGTCTGACATACCAAACCTTTCCAGTATCTTGGTTATGTACCTTGTTTGGCTCATCTTTATTTTCCCTTCACTTTGTGTAAAATCAATGCCTAGGAAATGTCTAAGCCTCCCAAGATCTTTCATCTTAAATTTTTCACTTAACATTTCTTTTACACTTGTGAGTGAGTCACTATCACTAGCAGCGATAATTAGATCATCGACCCAAATTATCAAAATGATCCTTTCTGTTGCAGTTTGTTTGTTGTAAACACAGTGATCAGCTGGGTTCTGTGTAAAACCATTTTCACTAAGGTGATCATGCAACATTTTGTTCCAGTTCCTTCCTGACTGTTTCAGGCCGTACAGTGACTTGTTCAGTTTGCAGACTAGTTGCTCACCTGTATCTGACCTGACTTCAAAACCCTCTGGTTGCTCCATGTACACTTCACAGTCAATAGGAGCATGTAGATATGCTGTTTTGACATCCATCTGATGTAACTCTAAGTCATACTGAGCTGCTAGCTGCATCAAACAACGTACTGATGTCATATTTGCAGTTGGAGAAAAAGTCTCCTTATAGTCTATTCCTGCCACTTGACTATATCCCTTTGCAACATATCTTGCCTTGTATGTCTCAGTCTCATCTGAATTGTTTTTGACCGCATAGACCCACCTGCCCCCCACTGCATTTTTACCCTCTGGCAGTGTGGTCAATGTGAATGTATCATTTTCCCTAAGGGAATCCATCTCCTCCTTCATAGCAGTAGCCCAAATCTCTGATTTTGGTGAAATCATTGCTTCTTTGAAGGTTTGTGGTGCATTGCACATTACTCTGTAGCAGTAGTCAACACTAGGTGGTATCTGGTCATCACACTTCACTTTACACTCATAGTCTTTTAAGTACTGTGGCTTCTTCCTCTCTCTGTCTGGATAGCGTGGACTCTGACTATCTGAAGTCTCGATTTGCACATCTTGTGTCTCTTCGGAATTTTGATCTGCCATCTTGGCTTTTGGCATGGGGGATTGAAATCTCTCCCCACGAAGATCATCACTCATTTCCAAATCTGTCTGAGTTTGGCGTTCGACTACACCTTTTGTAACGAACTTGACTAATCTGTTTTTAAGAACTTTTCCAGTGTCTGGGTAGTAGACTAGGTATGCTGGACTATTTTTATCATACCCGACAAAAATACCCTTTTCACATCTTGAGTCCAACTTTTTCTTGTTCTGTCTGTATGCATAGCAAACAGATCCAAATTCTTTCATCTTTGAAAGATCAGGCTTTCTCCCAGTAAACATGTAGTGTGGAGTCTGTCCTACACGCTTATTGTAACACCTATTGCGAATTACTGCAGCAGTCATTACAGCATATGTCCACAATTTCTTTGGTAGGTTGCTCTCAAGTAGCATGCATCTTGCCATTTCAAACAGTGTTCTCCAATTTCTCTCAGCGGTCCCATTTTGATGGGGTGAGTAAGGGGCTGAAGTTTCATGTCTTATGGCATTCTTACTGAGCAGTGACTGGAACTCTTTGGCTGTGTACTCTGTGCCATTATCTGACCTGACACACTTTATTTTTCCATAAGGGGCCACATCAGCAATAAACTTCTCAGTAGCTTTTACAGTATCACTTTTTGCTTTTAGGAAATACACAAAAACTGCCCCTGAATAATCATCCGTAAATGCTAGAGTATATCTGAACCCATCTTTCGCCTCTGGCTCAATAGGGCCAGCCAAATCAGTGTGCACAAGCTCAAGAGCTGCTTTTGCCTTTTCATCAGGCTCTCTGTTTCTGCTCTGAACAAATTTTCCCTGTGTGCAGATTTCACAGTTGAGGGTAGATTTGTCAATCTTACCTGTGATTTTCATTCCCTCTGTCACATTTTCTAACTTTGACACATCCTCAAAATTACAGTGGCCAAGAATTTTGTGCCATGTGTGAATATCATAGCACCCATGACATCCATCATCATTTTCATCACTTACAGTGTTAAGATAGTAAAGTCTATCGTACTCCTCGATGTCAAAAGTGGTACCGTTCTTGTGGATGAGCTTGTTACACCCCTGTCGAAAGTTGACTGAAGCTCCGTTGGCTGTCGCTGCTTTAACAGAGAAAATGTCCTGTGGAAACGACGGCACGTACAGCGCCTTCGTCAGCGTTGTTTTCACCCGACGACCCGTGTTGTCTCTCAGGTAAACCTCCGCTGCACCTCTCCTCTCCGCGACACCATTCGTTCTTGTTCCATCAGCCAGCTCCACGGAATGTTTTTCCGGTTTGAAAGTCTCGTCAAACTCCTTAAACTTCCCGATGTCCGTGACTATATGTGACGTTGCTCCCGTATCAACCATCAGCCCTTTATGTTTCAGTCCACGAAGCTGACAGTCACTTATTTTGAATGCAAATGTGTGGCCTTCAGCATCTGTTGCTTGTTTCACATTGTCTCTTCTTTTTCGTCTGCAATTTGCGTCAGTATGAGTGGAGCGCTTGCAAAAACTACACCACTGTCTCTCGTTCTCTGTGCTCTCCAGTAACGGTACATTCCCGGGCCTTGTGCCCTTTCTGGCCACAGTTGAAGCAGGTTATCTCGGTCCCTTTATCTCTTCCTCTTGGCCAGCTAACTTTATTGTTACTTGCCTTCATCACGTTGTCGTCAGTGGAAATGGCGCTAAACTTCTCGGTGCTTTCATAGCTCCTCAACTTGGTTTTGAACTTGCCATAAGTTGTAGGCTCGTCACTCTGCGTTATGTGGATGGCAAAACGGCTTAAATGATTCGGGAAAACCTTTCAGAATCATTGCAATCAACAGCCCGTCACTTAAAGTCTCTTCAGCATTCCTCAGTGCTGTAATAGCCGTCTTAGCACGAATGATATAATCCGTAACACTTTCGTCACTGGCTTTCTGAAGAGAAGTTAGCTCAGTGTAGAGGCTAATCACACGTGGCTTCCCTTTACCTGCATAATGTTCCCTCAATATCTTCAACGCTTTTCTCCCATCATCTGCTGCTTCTCTCATTATCAGGGAAAGACTTTTATCATCCAAAACCTGTATCAATTCGGGCGTAGGCTTCTTCATTTTTCTCTCCGTCTTCTTCATCTTCATCCACGCTCAATATGGTGGCCTTTAGCCCTAGCAAACGCAAGTGTCCCAAAAACTTCGTCTCCCATAACTCGTAGTTTTTTTCATCTCCGTCGAAACATAATCTATTCCATCGGCTTCCATGTTCCCTCCTGGGCCCATAACCTGTTGGTGCTGTCATCTTCAGGACAGGAATACCGGCTTACTTAACGGAGGAATAAACACACATGTTCATCGTTGGTGTTTCAACCAGAACGCGGGAAAATGCCCTTTCTTTATTTTCGCACATGCGCAGTTGTACATCTCTCATAGGGCATAACTGTACCAGTGTAAGAACACAATTTATAGCATATTAGTCTATATGTTAACAGAGGAGAAAGGCTGTCTGCGCCTTTTAACAACTCAGTGATATATTTTCAAGGTAACAAGCCACGTTCATGAATAATTGAATGAACACATGAAAATGTCATTTTTGTACTTATTTAGTTGGTGTTATCTGTCTTCTCTTTGTGAATTATTGCTTTACATCAAATGTGTGAATCCAGGGTCATATTAGCTGTATACTTTGTATTCTCTGTGTCTGCAGTCTAGCATGGTTCTTCTATCCTTTGGCTGAAACCCCACATTTACATCAACATTAGAGCGAAAGAGAGAGGGAAATAATACAGGTCTTGTTCAGTGTTGGTGTATACATATATATTTTTAAATAAAATACTATTGTTAAATATGGAGACCCTGCATGGATCACTTGCCTTGAACATCATCAGGCAGAATAAATTGTTGCTAATATAGAAATGTGTTTAGTTAGTGTAGGCTTAGATCTTGCAGATCTCATTTGTTGTTGTTTAATTACATTTGATATCAGTCAAATGGAATATGAAAAACTATTCTAAATAATATGTTTCTGATCAAAGCGTTATGATATGGATTTTCTTTAAAGAGAGATTAGATCAGAAGTTTGAGTGACTCAGATGTTCCAGAGTTGTGTAGAATCATGTAGGGGAGCAATTTTTTACGTTCAGCATCACTCCATCAAGGGAAAGATAGTGTTCTTTCTAACAAAGATATCTACATATATTTCAGGATGTTGTGTATCCCTGGAAATAATCAGAATTCATGTAAGCATTACCGTTTTGAAAACATAGCTTGTCCAAAAAAATTCTGTACTGTATGAGATATTACCACTACCTTTTTAAAACCATGTCTATTATCATTTCCCAAACAGAATTCAACACAATCACAATCTGTTTTTGTCTTTTAATCATTTGAAGCACATTTGATCACAGGCTTAAGACCTAACAAACACTTTGTACTTTTGTTTTACACTTTTTACATAGGCACAGCCCAGTTGTTACCTCATATCCCAGCAACAATGCCTTACATTAGGCCTGGGAAGAAAGCACTTCAATTTGCTCAACTTGCCACTGACTCAACCATTGGCTCAACTTACCCCAATGCAAACATTTAGACTATTAGCCCACACAGCTACAATGATACACTTTCATGCTAGGTTTATACCTCATATTGTAGCTTATAGAGACCACAACTAATGTATAAAACAATATTAAAATGATCTACTTTGGTTTAAATACAAGCATCATGAAACCTCTAACCTCTAAATTAATTTGACTTGGCGAAAATCCGTTTTTTTTTACTTAACTTGCTTAGCACTTTTTCCATGTTGTTTCTTCCTTCAGACTCCATGAAATGATGGCCTCTTCCTAAATATTTGGTCAAATTATTAATTTTGTGTATAGTTTCCTAGAAACAAGGGTGGCTCAACTTACCCCACTCCCCCCTACTGTGGGTAGCATGCACTGTTCATTTATGTTTAAAAATTGTGTTGCTTTTGAGGCTGCTTGTTGAAAACTATTTATAGTTTTTCTGTCAGAACCAGAAAATAGGTTTTCGTCATGAAATTGAGCCTGCAATGTATTGCAAGTTATGGTTCCAGTACAACCATTCTGCACTTTCACACTGTGTAGCTAGCTTGTCCTAGCTGAGACACTGCTGTAGCTTTACATTACTTATTAATATAATAATATAATATGCCATTTAGCAGACGCTTTTATCCAAAGCGACTTACAGTCATGCGTGCATACATTTGTGTATGGGTGGTCCCGGGGATCGAACCCACTACCTTGGCGTTACAAGCGCTTTGCTCTACCAGCTGTGCTACAGGGGCTACAAAGGCCCAGGCCAAGATCAACACTACTCTGTCTACATAAACGAGTCTTTATGAAAGAGATCATGGACTTTTGCCAGGGATTAAACAGTTGTGTCCTCCATCCAAATATCTGTCTGTTATACACTGTACGAAACATTAAGAACACCTTCCATTCCTGATACATTCTTGATACACATGGGAAACTGTTGAGCGTGAAAAACCCAGCAGCGTTGCAGTGCTTGACACACTCAAACAAGTGCACCTGGCACCTACTACCATACACCGTTCAAAGGCACTTAAATATTTTGTCTTGCCCATTCACTCTCTCAATGGCACACATACGCAATTTATGTCTCAATTGTCTCAAGGCTTAAAAATCCTTCTTTAACCTATCTCCTCCCCTTCATCTACACTGATTGAAGTGGATTTAATAAGTGACATCAATAAGGGATCATAGCTTTCACCTGGATTGACCTGGTCAGTCAATGTCATGGAAAGATTAGGTGTCCTTAATGTTTTGTACACTCAGTGCAAGTCCATAGTCTATTGTCCATCGTCCTTCTCCTGGGCCACTCTCCTGTCTGGGGCTTGAGAGTCTGTAGGAGTAGGTAAGCTCCAGTTTTTGGACTTGTTGGATGACCAGATGGTCTGCCCTGGGGTTGGCAGGATAGAGGCCCAGTTTGTACAGCACCTGCAGATGTTGGACACATCAGAGTGTAAAATCAGGAGGGGCATGGGAGGCCAGACCAGGACCAGGATGTGGATAAGAGCTTTAGCAGGCTTTTAGTGCTAACACCAACCCCCAACCTCCCTCCTGGCCTGCACTATGTGGGGATTTCCAGATTTCTATTTACCAGAAAAAATCAGTGTGTAAAACTTTGGCATCTTTATGTGGACAAAATACCAATGTGATGAGGAGTAAAACATTACCCACACTGCTTTGCTTCATAATTTTTATCAGTGCATCTGCAGTTAACTCATTTATCAGCTCAGAGTATTATTTTATAAAGCTGCGACCAGCATTTATTTCCCCTATATCACATTATAGTTGTAGCATGAATGAATCATGCCAAACGGTCAGCACCAGATGTGTCTGTTATCATTACCAAATCATGCGAGAATCATCGCTCTCGTTGATGTGGAAGTGATATAGAACCGTAGGCTTCCCTGCTGTTTCAGACAGACAGAAAGCCCAAGCAAGCAGAAAATACCACAAAAACAAACAAATATGAGAAGACAAGCCAACAGCTGTGGTGGTGGGGTGAGCAGGGAGCCTGGGAACTGGCAGTGGCTGACTAGCACCTATCCTGGGGGTGGATGCGGTGGGTGAAATGAGGCCCTGGGTCGGGTGGGTCTACCAGGCAGGAGCTCAGAGATTGCCTAGAGGCTGAGTGAGCTATGTGTTGTCAACAACAAGCATCAAAAGCTCTCGCTTAAGTTTTTCCCTTTTCATGACTCGTTCACTTAGACGTCAAACATTTCAATGACCAATTTCACTCTAATACATTATTTCCCTCAGCGGATATTGCGGTTTGTACATGCAGAAAATTGCTTGAATATTGACTGTGGGTTTCCAATGTGTATTATGCTGTTTAGATCGGATGGCCACTGTGCCTGTGCCTGTGCCTGTTCTGGTATAAGCAATGGCTCTTCCTGATCATTCATGAATTTCAGAATGCCAAAGTAATCACAAGAAGTAAAAGGCCTACATGAAAAGTTTGTTGAACACGTTCATAATTAATGACCACATCCTGAATCAAAATGAAAATACTCCTCAGGTACAGTGTCCATATAAGGACAGTCTCAGCAGGACTTGTCAGTCTTATCAGGAGAGTCCGACTGAGACTGTTCTTATGTGGTGACCATACACAGGGACTCTGTCCACCTTGTCATAGTAGTTACAGGCAGGACAGTTTTTGTTTCACCTTGTTAATCTATAGAGCATTTTTGTTGATGCGTTAACATGTCTGTCCCCTTCTCTCCCCTTCTCGCTATAGGAGATCAGTGACACAGAGATAATGGAGCTGGCCCACAGTGCTTTGGGGAGGATGACAGTTATTCGTCAGATCTTTCCTCTGTGGAGGGACAGCAACGTGCGCTGCATGAGGAACAACCACCGCATCTCCTCCCTGCTCTGTGACCCCCAGGAAGGATACCTACAGTCACTGGAGGTCAGTTCAACAAGGGACCTTTTCTGGTTTTATATGCCTAGGGTCGAGCATCTTTCCTGACCATGTTACCTGACCAGGGGCCCTAGTCCCGAGTTATTCCTGGTCAGGAGATTTGTTCAGGGAAAAAAAGTCTGTCCCCACATATGACATTCGGAGCCAAATTGCACTTGCGCTTTATTTATATGTTCAAGGTCGATCATAACAAATAAATAAGAAACAACAAGTATGTGTATTGAAGAAAGTCTAGCTCAATGCCCATGTTTACTTTTACTGTTATCTGATGCTGCCAATGGCGCAAAGTCAGTGACCCCTATCACATGTCACGTCAGTGAGAGCCCCAGAATGACCTGGGGGCCCCTGAGGCTCCCTGGGGGTCAACAGCATATATAGTGTATCTCCCATTGAGTGACAATGGATGATGAGATGTTACACAAGGCTGAGCTATTGACGTGCTGGAATACAGTGGCAGGTGTTGGGGATCTGTAGGACAGATAAGGAAGAGTTGGTGGAGAGCATAGAAATACAATCAACAGAAGAATGGGTTGCCAATTCTTGTGATTCTATTTCTATGGTTGAGAGGACCAGGATGCTAGCGAGGAGTTAGATAGCCTGTGGTTCCTATTGACTCATTTTGTTATGTTAGTTGTTTTGCTTTCAGTCTCTTGAGTCTCCTAACAGTCTATTTCAGACTAAACTTCCCACTCATATACATTTTTCTAGTTTACTCATCCAAGTAACTTACACTTTATTCAAATAAAAATCTAATCAAATTTCATTACACACATGCTTCATAAACAATGCGGAGAGAAAGAAAATAGAGAAATAATAGAAAACACGTAATCATAAATACACAATGAGTAACGATAACTTGGCTATATACACAGGGTAGCAGTACCGAGTCGATGTGCAGGGGTACGAGGTAATTGAGGTAGATATTTTACATATAACTAGGAATAGAGTGACTTGGCAACAGGATAGATAATAAACATTGGCAGCAGCGTATGTGATGAGTCAAAAAAGTTAGTGCAAAAAGGGTAAATGCAGATAGTCTGGGTATCTTTTTGGTTAACTATTTAACTAACTATTTAGTAGCAGTCTTATGGCTTGGGGGGAGAAGCTGTTCAGGGTTTATTGATAACAATCCAACAAATAATAGTCTGACAAATATGTTTTTGAATACGTTACCACTTTTGAATACGTGCAGTAGAGGAATCAACAAAAGTACAGTATGATGACAAAGTTATCAAAG
This sequence comes from Coregonus clupeaformis, assembly GCF_020615455.1. Classification (NCBI taxonomy): domain Eukaryota; kingdom Metazoa; phylum Chordata; class Actinopteri; order Salmoniformes; family Salmonidae; genus Coregonus; species Coregonus clupeaformis. Next base: position 25,547,381 of record NC_059222.1, read on the forward strand.
ATACCCCTTTTGATATGGCAGCTAGATAACAGCTAGACATTATCAATCAACCACCCATCAAGATCACACGGATGCTGCTCTCTAACATCCCTCCCCTCTGTTCCTCATCCTTCTCCTCTGTTCCTCATTTATGTAACCAGAGGTGTCTCTGAATGGAAAAAACCTTGAACCCACCTGAACTCACGCTATCGCTAACCGTTAGCAGATGGTCCAACTCCTCAGGGGGCTCATATCTCAATAATTCATGAAAAATAGTGTTAAATGCTCTTTGATGTTAAATCACCTTCATGACATGGCAAATGCTGGTTCAAACCGTCAGCGGTTTGTCGCTAAATTTGCAATTTCAACACTACTGTATCTACTTCCCCCCTGTAAAGCTGTCAGTTAGCCATGTATTAACAAATTAGCAATGTCCACACCTTCACTCTGTCGGTATTTGTATTTAGTATTTATTATTGATCTTTTTCTGGGGTCCAGCAAAAATTAAGGCAGTTATATAAATTATAATACAATTTTTAAACATTAAAATACATTTTTCAACAGATTTCACAAAACATTAAGTGTGTGCCCTCCGGCCACTACTCTACTACAACACACAATCCAGGTGTACGTGTGTATGTTATGTGTGTTTGTATGTGTGTGTTTGTACCTGTGTGTGTGACTCTTCACAGTCCTAGCTGTTCCATAAGGTGTATTTGTATCTGTTTTTTAAATCTGATTTGACTGCTTCCGTGAGTTACTTGATGTGGAATAGAGTTCCATGTAGCCAAGGCTCTATGTAGTACTGTGCGCCTCCCATTGTCTGTTCTGGACTTTGGGACTGTGAAGAGACCTCTGGTGGCATGTCTTGTGGGGTATGCATGGGTGTCCGAGCTGTGTGCTAGTAGTTTAAACAGACAGCTCGGTGCATTCAACATGTCAGTACTTCTTACAAAAACAAGTAGTGATGAAGTCAATCTCTTCTCTACTTTGAGCCATGAGAGATTGTGTACATTTAAGGGCCAGCCTTGCTGCCCTGTTCTGGTCCAGTTGTAGTTTTCCCATGTCCCTCTTTGTGGCACCTGACCACACGACTGGGCAGTAGTCCAGGTGCGACAAAACTCGGGCCTGTAGGATATTGTTGTTAAGAAGTCAGAGCAGCTCTTTATTATGGACAGACCTCTCCCCATCTTAGCTACTGTTGCATCAATATGTTTTGACCATAACAGTTTACAATCCAGGTTTACTCCAAGCAGTTTAGTCTCCTGAACTTGCTCAATTTCCATATTATTCATTGCAAGATTTAGTTGAGGTTTAGGGTTTAGTGAATGATTTGTCCCAAATAAAATACTTTTAGTTTTTGATATATTTAGGACTAACTTATTGATAACTGATTGCAGCTCTTTGTTAAGTGTTGCAGTGATTTGACTTGCTGTAGTAGCTGACTTGTATAGTGTTAAGTCATCCGCAGACATAGACACATAGGCTTTACTCAGAGCCAGTGGCAGGCCATACTGGCGTACAGCAGATCACCTCCATAATGTGGCATTCCATTCCACTTCTCTGGGTGGGATTGAGCTTGAGATAGCCGATCACAGAACTCTTGATATAAAGGCTTCTAAAGGGGTCACTTGTTGATCTCTGGTTGAACCTCTTGTATCAAACATGTTGTGAAAGTGAAGTAATCTGAAGGTTATCATCAAAACACAGAGATCAGGACACACACAGCTAACAGCAAGGCGGAGGAGAGGACTGAAGAGGGGTGACAGGGGCATGGGGAGAAAACATACAGAGAATGCTCCTTGTTGTTGTTCTTGCCTTCTCTAAGTGTCAGTGATGAAGAGATTTAGGTCCAGGGGGTTGGTATTGATGGGGACGTTGTAGCCAGTGTCGCTGTCCCAGTTATTCAGGTACATACTACCCAGCAGATGCAGTCAGCAGCCCAGCCTTAGTTAGCCCTGCCCAGCATTAGCCCTGCCTAGACTTAGTTAGCCCTGCCCTGCCCTGCCCAGCCTTAGCCCTGCCTAGACTTAGTTAGCCCTGCCCAGCCTTAGCCCTGCCCTGCCCAGCCTTAGCCCTGCCTAGACTTAGTTAGCCCAGCCTGGCTCATAGCTTTCCTTGAGGCTTCTACTCTGGCCACAGACTAGGGCAGACTGCTCTATGCATTACTACACTCTAGTAGGCCTGCACATTCTGGGCCTGATCCTCATCCATATGTCATGTTCATACTTGAAAATGACAAAAGGCATGATAATTACAACAGATGTAAGTTATCACAATCATATCATGATGATGGGTGAATGTATGCCATAGCCTATAGTATTATCTTGTGGATAGAGCTCCATGTTATTTAATGTTGCTATTCCAACATGGTAGAGAAGGGAGATGGCATGAATTGTCAGTGCAGATTATGTCATTATCATAGCCTAGTGTGATGTCTGTGTCTTTCATCTCTGAAACAGTTGGACCGCTCCGCTGCTTATTTGTCACTGTGCATTTAGTTTCTGCTCTATGGCGCTGGGTTGACTCTGACACTGGACTCACATCTGGTCAAGGGGGCTATTATGCTGTGTGTCAGTTTGATAGGGGGCGTGTGTGTATGTGTGTGTGTGCGTGCACTTGTCTTGCGGGCCTGTGTGCGTCATGCGCGTGTGTGTCTGTCTGCAAGTGTGCATGCATGTGTGTTTTGGGGGGGCTCATTTAGCCCAGCGGTTCCTGATGTCCCCAGCTGTGTCCCACTCCCAGTCACAGTGCCTTCTATTCCCGGAGGTCATTAGGATTAGCACCCCTTCACTCCCCATCAGAGCCAGAACAACATCTGTGGCGCTGCTTAGAGCAACAACAACAGGGCTCTGTTTATAAAGCTTTTCTAACCTTTGTTTATGCAGTACCTTTCCAAGTACTCATGATTCACAAACAGACAATACCCATTGGAAATCCTGGTCGTTTAAACACATCAGTCCTATCAAACACACCAACACTCCCAAATGGTGCAGCCTCAATTTTACAATGAATAAGTTGTGCATCAACAATGATTTAATCACATATACTGTAACTGTTTAACTGGTTTCCATGGTCTCCCATCTCTGTTGTGTGTGTTTTCAACAGAGATTCTAGAAATGTATTGTTTAATACCACATTTTATCAGTTTCTAGAATGACCAAGATGTTGATTTTTAGGCATGTTGCTATTTTAATTTTTAGTCGTTTAGCAGATGCTTTTATCCAGAGCGACTTACAGTTAGTGCATACATTATTTAATTTTTTCATACTGGCCCCCCATGGGAATCGAACCCACAACCCTGGCGTTGCAAGCGCCATGCTCTACCAACTGAGCTACACGGGGCCCATATGATGCCAATGTCCATTCTAGAGTTCTATATGTAATTCTATGCTGTTTTCTCCCTCCTCACTCTCTCTATGTGCCTGTGACTGTCTGTACTCCAGGTGTCCAACCTGTACCTGTATGACAGCGTGCTGGCGCTGGCCAATGCCTTCCACAGGAAGTTGGTGGACAGGAAGTGGCACAGCATGGCCAGTCTCAACTGCATCAAGAAGTCCACCAAGCCTTGGAACGGAGGCTGGTCCATGCTGGAGAACATCCAGATGGTACATTTAGTACACTTTAGTTCAGAACATGAACAATAACCTTTTTCTCTATATATACAGTATATTGATTGACTGTGATTGTGATTGTGAATGTGATTGATTGACTTTCATGCTGAATACTTGAAAGGTTGTTCAAGGAACATAAGTTGTGAATCCAATGTTTTTTGGAAGCAAAAGGGCTCAAGGCCGTGAAAATAGTATGAAACAGAAAAGAGTAAAATAAACTGCCATTGAATCTAATTCACTCTACATGTGTCACAACTGGAGGCGCACAGCTGTGGGAGATGCAGATGGTTGCCAGCCCTCGGCTTCCATGAAATTTCTGCTATTGCAATCCATATCTTCAGCACTGGAGCTATGGACTAGATTTGCACTGCAGAAACTTCTATGGTTTTTTGTGGCACTCATGGTTTTCGGGGCCCATTTTCCAAATGTGTTCTTTAGAGCAGCATTGGCAAACGTGTGTGTGGTGCCTGTGTGTGCTCTTCAATTCCATGCTCCTTTAATGTTCTATGAGCCACAGAGAGCTGTGGAGAGATATACAGTCAGGTCCAAAATTATTGGCACCACCCTTGATGAGTAAATAAGACTATCAAATAAATACAAATAAATAATAATAATAATAATATGGAACATTGTTATTATTTTATACTAATATAATCACTCAGAAAAGCAAAAGAGCCCCATAACATCAAAGATAAACCACCATATTAATTTTATTGTTTTTGCATAATGCATCCTTCTTTCGATGCAAAACTCACCACTGGTGTGCATGCCCAAAGAGCTCTATTTTCATGTCATCTGACCATAGCACCGGTTCCAATCCAAGTGCCAATGCCGTTTAGCAAACTCCAGGCGTTTGCGTTTGCTGGATTACATGAAAATTGAGCTCTTTGGCCATACACATCAGTGGTAAAATATGGTAGTGGATCATTAGTATTATGGTCCTGGGCCCTCTTGTCAAAGGGATAGTTCACTCAAATTACAAAATGACATTTTGGTTTCCTTACCCTCTAAGCCAGTGGTCACCAACCGGTCAGTCAATCTTCAAGGCATCCTTAGTCGATCACCAAACACTTCTGTAGAAAAACCAATGATAAAGCTGTGCACTCCTTCTTCTTTTTTTCTTTGTGTTGTGCTGTTGACGGTAGGTGCACTTGATTCAGAAGCCCTGCGCGCCGGGAAGGCAAAGTGTTCCCATTTTTAACCATGTAATTTGTTTGATGGGACAAATCCTCCTACCCGGTGGACCAGGAGAGCTGTGGCTAAATCAAGTGCGCCTACTGCGCTGGCCAATCGGAAAGCCCAAATCACTGTACCTACATTTTCCACGACCCCATAGCAAAGTTTGATACTAGCCTACGTGAGATTTTATGATGTTTAAAATCATGACCAGAAAGAGTCTGTCAAAGAATACAGCAAAGAGCTGCTGTTTTTCTGAGTGAGTTAATGTTTACGTTTTTATTCAGCACTGTCAACACTTTTACAAAACATAAAACGTGCTTCTTATTTTTATTAGCAGCTCGTCATGTCTATTTTAATATCGAGGAATATTTCATAGGAACAACATGAATTTGTGCTTGAGGCAGGAATAATGTGATGCGACTCGAGTTTCGCCATCAGGTGGAAGATGGTCTCTCTCTGGTCAGGGGTTTATTCATTCAGCCGATTCTGTTGCAAAACGTTTCTTAAACAGAAGCAAACAGAATGAAACGGGGAGGGACCTACCTGCATTTGTCCAAAATGAAATGATTTGCAACTGTTTGGCGGAATGAATACACCCCATTCTCATCTGAAGAAAGCAGAGAGCAGGGACCGTGAGAGGCAGACCCTCTGCTGCTCTCTCCCTCCGCTGAGACTGACCATCAGATGCAGGTACCATCAGCCCAGTAAAATAGAAAAGCAAATTATTTGCAAATTATTTCAATTTATGCTCAACTGTGCCTCGCAAGAGATACAAAAACGTATCTATTTTGTTTTCACAGCTAGAGTTTTGAAATATAATGTGGTCTGAGAACAACATTGGCAGGCCAAGCATAGTATGTATTAGGCCTACTGTATTAGACCTACTGCACAAACCTCATTCCTAAAGAACTGTTTTTATTAGGTTAATGTTGCAAGTCATGTTTAAAGAAAGATAATCTGAGCGGTAGATCCCGGCTTGCTTTTTGTCTGCAAAAGTGATCTTGACTCAGAAAAGGTTGGTGACCACTGCTCTAAGCAGTCTATGGACAAGGTATGACACCAATCAATGCTTTGGTTTAGTTTCCTTGGCACTGTTTGCACATGATAATGTTTTAGCATTTGTGACACAAATCCCATTCAAGTCACGGGACCAATATTAGCATTTGTCGCGCACCATGTCCAAATCATCCAAAAGTATCTAAAATTGTGAAGCTCAACAAAGTCGCTTATAGATAATGACTTGAATGAATTTGTGCCACATATACTAAAATGTTAGCGTGTGGAAACAGTGCCAGGTAAACTAAACTAAAGCATGAATTGCTGTCATTCCTTGTCCATAGAATGCTTACAGGGCAAGGAAACCAATGTGTAATTTTGTAATTTGGGTGAACTATCCCTTTAAGGTCAACGGCATCATGAACTTTACCCAGTACCAGGACATTTTTGCCAAAAACCTGGTTGCCTCTGTCAGGAGGCTGAAACCTGGCCGCAAGTGGATCGCAAGTGGATCGCAAGTGGATCGCAAGTGATTCTGGCCGCAAGACAATAACCCCATGCACAGATCCAAATCTACAAAGAAATAGCCACAAATTCAACATCAGTCTCTGGACTTGAACCCCATTTTAAACCTGGGTTTTGAATTGAAGAGAGCAGTCCATAAGCACAGACAAAGGATGTTAAGAATCTGGAAAGATTCTATATCTAAGATCCCTCCCAATGTTTTCTCCAATCTCATAAAACATTTTAGAAAAAGGCTCAATGCCGTTATCCTCACAAGATTAGTTATTGAAAACAGGGGTGTCAATATTTTTGACCCCTATCCACTTGAGGAAATACATGTATTACTCTTTCTCTGAGCAATTGTATTAGGATAAAATAATATAATTTCCCAATTTCTTTTGCGTACAATATAGCTCAGTATTTGGATTATTTATTTTATACAGTCTTTTTTGGTCATCTTTACCAAGGGTGCCAATAATTTTGGGCCTGACTGTATTTGTCTCAGAGACATTGGCCTGTCCCTAGCACAGTGACACTGGTTCAAACGTGCAAACTGATTCGATCACAATATTAATTGGCTTAGGGAGTGCACCGATTTCATTATGGACTTGATATTAAAGGACTTGTCATTGGACAGGTGGTCTTGTCATGACACTGTGAGACCTCACTCTCTCTATGAATTGAAACTATATTCTCTCTCTCTTTCTCCCTCCCTCTCTCTCCCCTCACAGGGACACATCACAGGTCTCACAGGAACGATGGATTTCAAAGCAAATGGATCCAATTCTCATGTCCAGTTTGAAATTCTGGGCACCAGCTTCAGCGAGACGTTTGGAAAAGATGTGAAAAGGGTGAGTATGATGATTCCGCTACTGATGTGCATTCCTCCTTTGCCTCAAGATGGCTGTAAGTCTGACAGATGTTTTTGAGTTTATTCTTCTCTATGCAGTTCTGAAGCTACGGACCTCTGTGGCACTACCCAGTGGTATTGCAGCACAGCAAGCCTCGACAAAGTAGTCAGTAAACAATTTCTTTAAAACAGAGGAGGTTATGGCCCATAAATTCCTGGCAGTGATTTCTGAGGTGTCTTGGGGTGGGTTTCTTAGCACACAGAATTCGGAGTGTGGAAACCCTGTGTAACATACTGCAGTCCTTGAGGCAAAGCATACACAAGAATCTGCCAGGATACTGTCAGTTGTTTCTTTAAATAGTACTGAGAAATGTAATATACTCTACAATATCTAGGTTATTTATACATTGATGGAAAAAACTAGGTTAACCGACATGATCGAAATTCTCTATGTAGGTCTGTATTCTATAATGCAAATTGTCATCAGTGGTGGAAAAAGTACCCAATTGTCATATTTGAGTAAAAGTAAAGATACCTTAACAGAAAATTACTCAAGTAAAAGTGAAAGTCACCCAGTAAAATACTACTTGAGTAAAAGTCTAAAAGTATTAGATTTTCAATATACTTAAGTATCAAAAGTAAAAGTATAAATCATTTCAAATTGCTTATATTAAGCAAACCAAAACGGCACAATTGTATTTTTTAAATTACCGATAGCCAGGGGCACACTACAACACTTCGTCATCATTTACAAAATAAACATTTGTGTTTAGTGAGTCCACCAGATCAGAGGTAGTAAGGATGACCAGGGATGTTCTCTTGATAAGTGTGAAAATGTGGCCATTTTCCTGTCCTGCTAAGCATTCAAAATGTAACGAGTACTTTTGGTGTCAGGGAAAATATATGGAGTAAACAGTACATTCTTTTTTTTAGGAATGTAGTGAAGTAAAAGTAAAAGTTGTCAAAAATATAAATAGTAAAGTACAGATACCCCCCAAAACTACTTAAGTAGTACTTTAAAGTATTTTTACTTAAGTACTTTACACCACTGATTGTCATATGCTAAGATGTGTTTTTCTTAACAAATATAGTAATAACATAATGCAATATTAATTTTCATGAATAAGTCCTAGTAAAACACATAAAGGGCATTATACACTGAGTATAGCAACATTAGGAACACATTCCTAATATTGAGTTGCACCGCCCCCTTTTGCCCTCAGAAAAGCCTGAATTCGTCGTGGCATGGACTCTACAAGGTGTCGAAAGCGTTCCACAGGGATGCTGGCCTATGTTGACTCAAATGCTTCCCACAGATGTGTCAAGTTGGCTGGATATCCTTTGGGTGGTGTACCATTCTTGATAAGCATGGGAAACTGTTGAGCGTGAAAACCCCAGCAGCGTTGGAGTTCTTGACACTCAATATTAGTGTTCGTAATTTTTTGTACGCTCAGTATATGTAAACACAGGAAAATCATGTTTTTGACTGCACTGGCCCTTTAAGCCATAAAAACTCCAATGAGTAGGCTACCATATAATAACATACTACTATTCTGCTGTGCTATTATTGCATTTCTATTGCACACATTATTTCAGCTAATGTAGTACTGTGCTTTTGCCGGCCTATTTCCTGCTCCCTAACATGAGTGGCCTGATCAAACACCAGTCAGTACAGTGGCTTAGGGAGCGCATGCCAATTGTCCTGTAATGACGACTGTAGGACAAGCAGCAACAGGGCCACAGTCAACACAGCTCACATTGTATATGGCCATGGAAGCACACACTGTAGGCTGTGTCTCAAATAATACCCTATATTCCCCATATAGGGCACTATTTTCGACAAGGGCCCTATTCAGAACCCTCTGTGGATCTAGTCAAAAGAAATGCACTATTTTGGGAATAGGGTATTAATTGAGACACAGACGCTGTCTGCTCCTCTGTCCCATTGGGGAGACTCCTCTGTGTCTCCTCAGTGAGTAGTGTATTATGCGGTTGCACTCTTATTCTGAGATGCCTTCACTGGCGCTTGCTGAGGAGGGTATAGCCATCATTAAAAGGAGGGACGCCTGTCAAATGTGAACGTCTCCATACGATGCCCAAATAACAATGCCATGCTCCATGACTGTGAGAAATGTCAGCCATTGCCCAATGGCGATTTGTCTTTGAATTGTTAGGGGTAAAGTGTCAAAGAGTACTGTGTGTAGTAAATAGCCTGGTTCCAAGTGCTTTTTTTCTTTATATATTTGTTATTTCATAACATTTTATAGGGTTTTCGTATTGGTTGGTTTGTGTAACTGTTTTGGTCCATCCATCATAGAGAATAAGGAGTAATATAAATTACGCGGAAGTGGAATGAGTCAGACCCGTGGTAATGAAGATTTAATCACCTGGCATCCCAACTTGAATTATGAACCCAGTGTATCACATTATGGCCATTAGGGTCCACGGGCCCACCGCCATAAGCCACAAGCACACACACACACACACACACACACACACACACACACACCCACAAGCACACACACACACACACACACCCACAAGCACACACACACACACACACACCCACAAGCACACACACACACACACACACACACACACACACACACACACACACACACACACACACACACACACACACACACACACACACACACACACACACACACACACACATACCCTCAAGCACACACACACACACCATGTTACTGTGGCTCCCCTTCCTCCCATGGACATTTATTATGTGTATTGAAAGGAAAGGACAGCTAATGGCACGTCAAGTGCACTCAGTCCTGTTGTTGTTGATTATTACTGGGCCGGGCTCCACCACTTTCCAATAAGCTAGGCTATTACCCCTGAGAAGAGATTCATATATTTAGCTAACTTAATCCTGCCCCTGGTATGGAGACTAATAGTCCTATATCTGTTGTTTGACATCCGTCACGTAACCTTAGAAAGTGTGAAGCGGTAAACATACTAAATGGTATAAGCCAGTGACCAAGCGGTTACATATGCTGAGAGGTTTTTAATGTTGTGTTACATGTTCCAAGCTGAAAATGTCTGTTTGGTTTCTTAATATATTCACATTCTCTTTATCTAAATCTCCATCTCCATCTGTACCTGTCGGCGCCTCTACCATGCTATATTTCACAAGGCAAACATTTCGCTCCGATGAAACGTCTCAAAGATTAGACCTAAATAGAGATTGAAATGTAATTCCCTATTTCTGTCTGTTGACTTCTCTCCCTTTTGACCACTCAATGCATCCCAAACATTCTGTTCTATTTCCGTCCTACCTTTCTATTTCTCTCCTACTGTTTTATTTATCTCCTCGTCTACCCTGCAGTATAAAGTTTCAGGCTTTGAGCTCGGCACTATTGTCGTTGAGTATAAATGAACACCCAAAACCTCTGTATTTGCTTAACACAAACCATTATTTGAATATATGATGTATCATGATGCATGTTGTTTACACCAATACGTGTTCACACATGCGCATAGACTGAGTGTACAAAACATTAGGAACACCTTCCTGATATTGAGTTGCAGCCCCTTTTGCCCTCAGAACAGCCTCAATTTTAAAAAAGAGGACTGAGCACGAACCCAGTTCTCATCGACGGGGCTGTAGTGGAACAGGTTGAGAGCTTCAAGTTCCTTGTTGTCCACATCACCAACAAACTATCATGGTCCAAACACACCAAGACAGTCGTGAAGAGGGCACGACAAAGCCTATTCCCCCTCAGGAGACTGAAAAGATTTGGCATGGGTCCTCAGATCCTCAAAAAAGTATACAGCTGCACCATCGAGAGCATCCTGACTGGTTGCATCACCGCCTGGTATGGCAACTGCTCGGCCTCCGACCGCAAGGCACTACAGAGGGTAGTGCGTACGGCCCAGAACATCACTAGGGCCAAGCTTCCTGCCATCCAGGACCTCTATACCAGGCGGTGTCAGAGGAAGGCCCTCAAAATTGTCAAAGACTCCAGGCACCCTACTCATAGACTGTTCTCTCTGCTACCGCACGGCAAGCGGTACCGGAGTGCCAAGTCTAGGTCCAAAAGACTTCTCAACAGCTACTACCCCCAAGCCATAAGACTCCTGAACAGCTAATCATGGCTACCCAGACTATTTGCATTTTTTTCTCAACACTTTTTTGCTGTTGTTTTATTTTACTTTTTTATTTAAAAATAAATGCATTGTTGGTTAAGGGCTGTAAGTAAACATTTCACTGTAATGTCTACACCTGTTGTATTCGGCGCATGTGGCCAATAACATTTGATTTGATTTGGAATTAATCAGGGCGTGGACTAAAAGGTGTCGAAAGCATTCCACAGGGATGCTGGCCCATGTTGACTCCAATGCTTCCCACAATTGTGTCAAGTTGGCTGGATGTCCTTTGGGTGGTGGACCATTTTTGATTCACATCGGAAACTGTCATCCAGCAGCGTTGCAGTTCTTGACACGCTCAAACCGGTGTGCCTGGCACCTACTGCCATACCCCATTCAAAGGCACTTAAATCTTTTGTCTTGCCAATTCACCCTCTGAATTGTCTCAAGGCTTAAAAATTATTCTTTAACCTGTCTCCTCCCTTTCATCTACACTGATTGAAGTGGATTTAACAGGAGACATCAATAAGGGATCCTAGCTTTCACCTGGATTATCCTGGTCAGTCTATGTCATGGAAAGAGCAGGTGTTCCTAATGTTTTGTAAACTCAGTGTATATGCTTAGTAATCCCAAGTGTTAAAGTTTAAGCTCGCAACAGTTGAGTGCAGGAAGGAAGGGAAGTGAAAGCCTCTGTAAGTGCTAACCATGAATTAGAAGCATTAGAATAGATGATGCGTCACGATGCACATTGCTTACAACAGTACATGTTTACACATACAGCATCTGCTTACCTATGTTTAGTAATCCCCAGTACTTGGTTCAAGCTTGGCAAGACCTTGCTAAATAGTGAAAATCACCCTAACATCCTCTCATTACCGTCATTAACCTTTCGGGATTGCGACTAGGCCATTAAGGCAGCAGACTAAGAGGGGTTAATGAGCTGACTAATAATTAGCCTCATTAATCTTCTATCTTTTAAAGTTATGACACTCACTACCAATGCATTCTCATTTCCCTAAGTAACGTGCAATAATGCTTATCCCTTTATTACAGTTGGATTGAAAAACTGAGCCGTACATTCAGAACAATAACGATGATTCAATACGAGGATTAGCACCGCCGTAATGAAAAACCACGCGGATAGAGTGTAGGAAACTGCCGTAATGCAAAAAAATATTAATAGATTCAGATAGCGCTTCAATTCTATTTAGCAGTCAATGGGTGTTTCTCAATATGCATACTACCGTGCTCCACACTTTTATGCTCCAAGTGCATTCTCCGAGGACGTTCTCTTGAGGACGTTCTTGTGATGACGAGAGTGTGGAGAATGCATAAAACATTTCATTTGAGAAGCACCCCCCCTACTGTATTACCTCACGCTGCACCTCCCCATTCACTGAACCTTATTCCAGGCAGGACAATGGCAACAATAGAGACGAAACAAGAAATACACACAGCAAACGTTTAATTTCATAATTATCAGCTAGATATATGTGAATCGTGATCTAGCTAGCCAGCTAGCTAGTTAAACAGGCAAAATGACCTAAAACTGAGTCTATTTGTACGTGGCTGCATCATATTTCTTTGCATTCTTTCCGTTGAAGCTTGCATCGATGCATGCTTCAAAATATGTACAAATGGAGTATGCGTTCGAGAGGTGCCGTCTGTCACGGTGTTAGAAATGGTGAGGTGTGGAATCAGGCGCAGAAGCAGATGTACAGTCCAACAAGACTTTACTAGCGAGTGCAAAATAATCCAAAAACGGCCAGAGGCCAACAGACGCACACAGGCGTCAAAACGAGCGCACAAACACAGGGCGCAAAAACTCTCCTCAACCGAGGAGGAAGTAAATCGTAACTGGCGTACCGAAACACTGGTAACGCACAAACACCTGACACGAAACAATTACACACAACACTACACTAACAACAAGGAAACTAAATAGGGTGCTTAATGAGACATAACACAAGACAGGTGTGGCTAACAGACAAAACTAATCAAACAGGAAACATAGAACATGCAACGGTGGCAGCTAGAATTCCGGAGACGACGAACGCCGAAACCTGCCCGAACAAGGGAGAGAGGCAGCCTCGGCCGAAACCGTGACAGTACCCCCTTGACGCGGCTCCAGACGTGCGCCGACTCCGGCCTTGGGGACGACCCGGAGGACGTGGAGCAGGGCGCGTCGGATACCCCCGATGGAATTCCGTCAGGAGCGACGGGTCCAAAATGTCTCTCCTCGGCACCCAGCACCGCTCCTCCGGACCGTACCCCTCCCACTCCACTAGATACTGAAGACCCCCATCCGACGTCTCGAATCCAAGATGGACCTCACGGAGTACGCCGGTGCCCCTCGATGTCCAATGGGGCGGGGGGAGTCTCCCCTATCTCATTTTCTTGGAGCGGGCCCGCTACCACCGGCCTGAGAAGGGACACATGGAACGAGGGGGTTAATACACTTATACTCCACAGGTAGCTGTAATCTATAACATACCTCGTTCAACCTTCTCAGGACTTTAAATGGCCCTACAAACCGCCCGACCCAGTTTCCGACAGGGCAGGCGGAGGGGCAGGTTTCTGGTAGAGAGCCAGACTCGATCACCAGGTGCGTACACCGGTCCCTCACTGCGGTGGAGATCAGCGCTCGCCTTCTGACGTCGGAGGGCCCGCTGCAGGTGGACGTGTGCAGCGTTCCAAGTCTCCTCCGAGCGCCGCGCCCACTCATCCACCACAGGAGCCTCGATCTGGCTCTGCTGCCAGGGTGCCAGAACCGGCTGGTAACCTAACACACATTGAAATGGAGTCAGGTTAGTGGAGGAATGGCGTAGGGAATTCTGGGCCATCTCGGCCCAGGGAACGTACCTTGACCACTCCTCCGGCCGGTCCCGGCAGTATGTTCTGAGAAACCTACCCACATCCTGGTTTACGCTGTTCCACCTGCCCATTACTCTCCGGGTGGTACCCCGAGGTGAGGCTCACCGAGACCCCCAACCGCTCCATAAACGCTCTCCAGACTCTGGAGGTGAATTGGGGACCCCGATCAGCCACAATGTCCTCGGGTACCCCGTGAGTGCCGGAACACATGGGTGAACAGTGCCTCGGCAGTTTGTAGGGCAGTAGGAAGACCCGGCATGGGGAGCAAACGACAGGCCTTAGAGAACCGGTCCACAACGACCAGGATGGTAGTATTACCTTGGGGGAGGGGAAGGTCTGTTATAAAGTCCACAGAGAGGTGGGACCATGGTCGTTGTGGAACGGGCAGGGGTAGCAACTTACCCCTAGGCAGATGTCTAGGCGCCTTACACTGGGCGCACACCGAGCAGGAGGAAACATAAACCCTCACATCCCTTGCCAACGTGGGCCACCAGTACTTGGCACTAAGACAGTGCACTGTCCGGCCGATACCCGGATGTCCAGAGGAGGGTGACGTGTGAGCCCAATAGATCAATCGATCCCGAACCTCGAGCGGAACGTACCTCCGACCCTCCGGGCACTGTGGTGGACTAGGTCGGTGCGTACGCCCGCTCGAGTTCAGCATCGACCTCCCACACTACCGGTGCCACCAGACACGACTCAGGCAGTATGGGAGTGGGCTCCACGGACCTCTCCTCCGTGTCATACCGCCGAGACAGCGCATCTGCCTTACCATTCTGTGACCCAGGGATGTACGTGATCTTAAAAGTGAACCTGGTCAAGAACATACTCCATCTTGCCTGGCGAGGTTCAGCCTCCTCGCCGCCCGGATGTACTCCAGGTTACGGTGGTCCGTCAAAATGAGGAAAGGGTGTTGAGCCCCCTCAAGCCAGTGCCTCCACACCTTTAGAGCCTGTACCACGGCTAACAGCTCCCTGTCCCCTACGTCATAGTTCCGCTCCGCCGGACTGAGCTTCTTAGAATAAAAAGCACAGGGGCGGAGTTTAGGTGGCGCGCCAGACCGTTGTGAAAGCACGGCTCCTAAACCGGCCTCTGACGCGTCCACCTCTACCTGGAACGGCAAAGAGGGATCCGGATGCGCCAGCACCGGGGCCGAGGTAAACAGGTCCTTCAGCCTCCCAAACGCCCTGTCCGCCTCGGCCGACCACTGCAGACGCACCGGACCCCCTTCAAAAGAGACGTGATGGGAGCTGCCACCTGTCCAAAACCCCGGATAAACCTCCTGTAGTAATTTGCAAACCCCAAAAACTGCTGCACCTCCTTCACAGTGGTTGGTGTTTGCCAATTACGCACGGCCGACACCCGGTCTACCTCCATCTTCACCCCTGACGCAGACAACTGATAACCCAAAAAGGAGACCGACTCCTGGAAAAACAGACACTTCTCTGCCTTCACATACAGGTCGTGCTCCACCAGCCTCCGCAACACTCTACGCACCAGGGCCACATGCTCGACACGGGTAGGCGAGTACACGAGAATGTCATCAATGTACACAACCACCCCCTGCCCCTGCATGTCCCTGAAGATCTCATCCACGAATGATTGGAAAACTGACGGAGCGTTCATCAACCCGTATGGCATGACCAGATACTCGTAATGGCCCGAGGTGGTACTAAAGGCTGTCTTCCATTCATCACCCTCCCTGATGCGCACCAAGTTGTACGCGCTCCTGAGATCTAATTTAGTGAAGAAACGCGCCCCATGCAACGACTCAGTCATGGTCGCAATCAGCGGGAGTGGATAACTGTACTTCACCGTAATCTGATTGAGACCACGGTAATCGATGCACGGGCGCAAACCACCATCCTTTTTCTTCACAAAAAAGAAACTCGAGGACGCAGGAGAAGTGGAAGACCGTATGTATCCTTGTCTCAGAGATTCGTCTATGTAAATCTCCATAGCTTTCTTCTCCTTCTGAGACAGAGGATACACATGGCTCCGTGGGAGCGCAGCTCCTGCCTGGAGGTCTATCGCACAATCTCCCTGCCTATGGGGTGGCAACCGCGTCGCCCTCGCCTTACTAAACGCAATAGCCAAATCCCCATACTCAGGGGGAACGTGCAATGCGGGCACCTGGTTTGGACTCTCCACCGAGGTAGCCCCTACGGAAACGCCCAAACATCTACCCACACACTGAGCAGACCACTCCATCAGAGCCCTCTCCTGCCACGAAATAGCTGGGTTATGGGTACTCAACCAGGGCATGCCCAGCACCACCGGATACGCAGGAGAATCAATCAGGAACAGCTGAATCATCTCCTGATGATCCCCCTGCGCACACATCCTAAGTGGCGCCGTGACCTCCTGATTAAGCCCGTACCCAACGGACCACTATCTAGGGCATCAACGGGGGAAAGGAACATCAACAGAAACAAGGGGAATCCCTAACGCTAAACAAAACTTTTTATCAATAAAATTCCCAGCCGCGCCTGAATCTACCAGCGCCTTATGCTGGGAATGAGGTGCTACCTGTGGAAAACGCACAGGCATCCAAAAATGGGCAACAGTGAGCTCTGGGTGAGTGGGGGCGCCTACTCACCTGGAGGGAATCCCCAGTGCGGGACCTGTCGTCATCCTCCCTAGGAGGCCATCCCCAGCACCTAGCCGCGGTGTGTCCTCCCGACCACAGTTGGTGCAGTGGATGGACCCCCCTAACCAACCGACTCCTCCTCTCTCTAGCGCCAGCGCCCGAGCTCCATAGGACACGGCTCGGAGGCGCTGGAGGGTGAAATGGACGTACCCCCTCAGGACGTCCGCGGGTGGCCAATAGGTTATCCAGCCTGATGGACATGTCGACCAGCTGGTCGAAAGAGAGACTGGTGTCCCTACAAGCCAGCTCCCGACGGACGTCCTCTCGTAGGCTACATCTGTATAGATCGACGAGGGCCCGCTCATTCCACCCTGCATCTGCCGCTAGAGTACGGAATTCAAAGCGAATTCTTGGGCACTCCTCCTCCCCTGCCGGAGGAAGACCAGACGCTCCCCGCCGCTTTCCCCTCCGGGGATGGTCAAACACCGCCTTGAAGCGGCGGGAGAACTCGTTGTAGGTGATAGTCTCGGCGTCGATCTTCCTCCACTCCGCGTTGGCCCACTCCAACGCCTTCCCGGACAGGCAGGAGATCAGGGCGGACACGCTCTCATGCCCCGAGGGTGCCGGGTGTACGGTGGCCAGGTACAGCTCCACCTGGAGGAGGAATCCCTGACACCCAGCCGCGGTTCCGTCGTAGGCCCTCGGGAGAGAGAGTCGGATTCCTCGGGGTTCTGGCGCTGGAATGGGCGGACTGGCCGATGGTGCTGGCAGGGAGGGAGGTGGTGGAGGCGCTCCCCAGCCTCGGAGCGTGGTGATCACCTCCTGCAGGGCGGTCCCCATCTGCTGTATCTGGTCCTGTTGTTCCCGAACCTGGACCTCCAGTCTCGTCGGGGCTGCTTCGGCTCCTGCTGATTCCATGTCAAGGGTGTGTAATTCTGTCACGGTGTTAGAAATGGTGAGGTGTGGAATCAGGCGCAGAAGCAGATGTACAGTCCAACAAGACTTTACTAGCGAGTGCAAAATAATCCAAAAACGGCCAGAGGCCAACAGACGCACACAGGCGTCAAAACGAGCGCACAAACACAGGGCGCAAAAACTCTCCTCAACCGAGGAGGAAGTAAATCGTAACTGGCGTACCGAAACACTGGTAACGCACAAACACCTGACACGAAACAATTACACACAACACTACACTAACAACAAGGAAACTAAATAGGGTGCTTAATGAGACATAACACAAGACAGGTGTGGCTAACAGACAAAACTAATCAAACAGAAAACATAGAACATGCAACGGTGGCAGCTAGAATTCCGGAGACGACGAACGCCGAAACCTGCCCGAACAAGGGAGAGAGGCAGCCTCGGCCGAAACCGTGACAGTACCCCCCCCCTTGACGCGCGGCTCCAGACGTGCGCCGACTCCGGCCTTGGGGACGACCCGGAGGACGTGGAGCAGGGCACGTCGGATACCCCCGATGGAATTCCGTCAGGAGCGACGGGTCCAAAATGTCTCTCCTCGGCACCCAGCACCGCTCCTCCGGACCGCCCTCCCACTCCACTAGATACTGAAGACCCCCATCCGACGCCTCGAATCCAAGATGGACCTCACGGAGTACGCCGGTGCCCCCTCGATGTCCAATGGGGGCGGGGGAGTCTCCCCTATCTCATTTTCTTGGAGCGGGCCCGCTACCACCGGCCTGAGAAGGGACACATGGAACGAGGGGTTAATACACTTATACTCCACAGGTAGCTGTAATCTATAACATACCTCGTTCAACCTTCTCAGGACTTTAAATGGCCCTACAAACCGCCGACCCAGTTTCCGACAGGGCAGGCGGAGGGGCAGGTTTCTGGTAGAGAGCCAGACTCGATCACCAGGTGCGTACACCGGTCCCTCACTGCGGTGGAGATCAGCGCTCGCCTTCTGACGTCGGAGGGCCCGCTGCAGGTGGACGTGTGCAGCGTTCCAAGTCTCCTCCGAGCGCCGCGCCCACTCATCCACCACAGGAGCCTCGATCTGGCTCTGCTGCCAGGGTGCCAGAACCGGCTGGTAACCTAACACACATTGAAATGGAGTCAGGTTAGTGGAGGAATGGCGTAGGGGAATTCTGGGCCATCTCGGCCCAGGGAACGTACCTTGACCACTCCTCCGGCCGGTCCCGGCAGTATGTTCTGAGAAACCTACCCACATCCTGGTTTACGCGTTCCACCTGCCCATTACTCTCCGGGTGGTACCCCGAGGTGAGGCTCACCGAGACCCCCAACCGCTCCATAAACGCTCTCCAGACTCTGGAGGTGAATTGGGGACCCCGATCAGCCACAATGTCCTCGGGTACCCGTAGTGCCGGAACACATGGGTGAACAGTGCCTCGGCAGTTTGTAGGGCAGTAGGAAGACCCGGCATGGGGAGCAAACGACAGGCCTTAGAGAACCGGTCCACAACGACCAGGATGGTAGTATTACCTTGGGAGAGGGGAAGGTCTGTTATAAAGTCCACAGAGAGGTGGGACCATGGTCGTTGTGGAACGGGCAGGGGTAGCAACTTACCCCTAGGCAGATGTCTAGGCGCCTTACACTGGGCGCACACCGAGCAGGAGGAAACATAAACCCTCACATCCCTTGCCAACGTGGGCCACCAGTACTTGGCACTAAGACAGTGCACTGTCCGGCCGATACCCGGATGTCCAGAGGAGGGTGACGTGTGAGCCCAATAGATCAATCGATCCCGAACCTCGAGCGGAACGTACCTCCGACCCTCCGGGCACTGTGGTGGACTAGGGTCGGTGCGTAACGCCCGCTCGAGTTCAGCATCGACCTCCCACACTACCGGTGCCACCAGACACGACTCAGGCAGTATGGGAGTGGGCTCCACGGACCTCTCCTCCGTGTCATACCGCCGAGACAGCGCATCTGCCTTACCATTCTGTGACCCAGGGATGTACGTGATCTTAAAAGTGAACCTGGTCAAGAACATACTCCATCTTGCCTGGCGAGGGTTCAGCCTCCTCGCCGCCCGGATGTACTCCAGGTTACGGTGGTCCGTCAAAATGAGGAAAGGGTGTTGAGCCCCCTCAAGCCAGTGCCTCCACACCTTTAGAGCCTGTACCACGGCTAACAGCTCCCTGTCCCCTACGTCATAGTTCCGCTCCGCCGGACTGAGCTTCTTAGAATAAAAAGCACAGGGGCGGAGTTTAGGTGGCGCGCCAGACCGTTGTGAAAGCACGGCTCCTAAACCGGCCTCTGACGCGTCCACCTCTACCTGGAACGGCAAAGAGGGATCCGGATGCGCCAGCACCGGGGCCGAGGTAAACAGGTCCTTCAGCCTCCCAAACGCCCTGTCCGCCTCGGCCGACCACTGCAGACGCACCGGACCCCCTTCAAAAGAGACGTGATGGGAGCTGCCACCTGTCCAAAACCCCGGATAAACCTCCTGTAGTAATTTGCAAACCCCCAAAAACTGCTGCACCTCCTTCACAGTGGTTGGTGTTTGCCAATTACGCACGGCCGACACCCGGTCTACCTCCATCTTCACCCCTGACGCAGACAACTGATAACCCAAAAAGGAGACCGACTCCTGGAAAAACAGACACTTCTCTGCCTTCACATACAGGTCGTGCTCCACCAGCCTCCGCAACACTCTACGCACCAGGGCCACATGCTCGACACGGGTAGGCGAGTACACGAGAATGTCATCAATGTACACAACCACCCCTGCCCCTGCATGTCCCTGAAGATCTCATCCACGAATGATTGGAAAACTGACGGAGCGTTCATCAACCCGTATGGCATGACCAGATACTCGTAATGGCCCGAGGTGGTACTAAAGGCTGTCTTCCATTCATCACCCTCCCTGATGCGCACCAAGTTGTACGCGCTCCTGAGATCTAATTTAGTGAAGAAACGCGCCCCCATGCAACGACTCAGTCATGGTCGCAATCAGCGGGAGTGGATAACTGTACTTCACCGTAATCTGATTGAGACCACGGTAATCGATGCACGGGCGCAAACCACCATCCTTTTTCTTCACAAAAAGAAACTCGAGGACGCAGGAGAAGTGGAAGACCGTATGTATCCTTGTCTCAGAGATTCGTCTATGTAAATCTCCATAGCTTTCTTCTCCTCCTGAGACAGAGGATACACATGGCTCCGTGGGAGCGCAGCTCCTGCCTGGAGGTCTATCGCACAATCTCCCTGCCTATGGGGTGGCAACCGCGTCGCCCTCGCCTTACTAAACGCAATAGCCAAATCCCCATACTCAGGGGGAACGTGCAATGCGGGCACCTGGTTTGGACTCTCCACCGAGGTAGCCCCTACGGAAACGCCCAAACATCTACCCACACACTGAGCAGACCACTCCATCAGAGCCCTCTCCTGCCACGAAATAGCTGGGTTATGGGTACTCAACCAGGGCATGCCCAGCACCACCGGATACGCAGGAGAATCAATCAGGAACAGCTGAATCATCTCCTGATGATCCCCCTGCGCACACATCCTAAGTGGCGCCGTGACCTCCCTGATTAAGCCCGTACCCAACGGACCACTATCTAGGGCATCAACGGGGAAAGGAACATCAACAGAAACAAGGGGAATCCCTAACGCTAAACAAAACGTTTTATCAATAAAATTCCCAGCCGCGCCTGAATCTACCAGCGCCTTATGCTGGGAATGAGGTGCTACCTGTGGAAAACGCACAGGCATCCAAAAATGGGCAACAGTGAGCTCTGGGTGAGTGGGGCGCCTACTCACCTGGAGGGAATCCCCAGTGCGGGACCTGTCGTCATCCTCCCTAGGAGGCCATCCCCAGCACCTAGCCGCGGTGTGTCCTCCCCGACCACAGTTGGTGCAGTGGATGGACCCCCTAACCAACCGACTCCTCCTCTCTCTAGCGCCAGCGCCCCCGAGCTCCATAGGACACGGCTCGGAGGCGCTGGAGGGTGAAATGGACGTACCCCCTCAGGACGTCCCGCGGGTGGCCAATAGGTTATCCAGCCTGATGGACATGTCGACCAGCTGGTCGAAAGAGAGACTGGTGTCCCTACAAGCCAGCTCCCCGACGGACGTCCTCTCGTAGGCTACATCTGTATAGATCGACGAGGGCCCGCTCATTCCACCCTGCATCTGCCGCTAGAGTACGGAATTCGAAAGCGAATTCTTGGGCACTCCTCCTCCCCTGCCGGAGGAAGACCAGACGCTCCCCGCCGCTTTCCCCTCCGGGGATGGTCAAACACCGCCTTGAAGCGGCGGGAGAACTCGTTGTAGGTGATAGTCTCGGCGTCGATCTTCCTCCACTCCGCGTTGGCCCACTCCAACGCCTTCCCGGACAGGCAGGAGATCAGGCGGACACGCTCTCATGCCCCGAGGGTGCCGGGTGTACGGTGGCCAGGTACAGCTCCACCTGGAGGAGGAATCCCTGACACCCAGCCGCGGTTCCGTCGTAGGCCCTCGGGAGAGAGAGTCGGATTCCTCGGGGTTCTGGCGCTGGAATGGGCGGACTGGCCGATGGTGCTGGCAGGGAGGGAGGTGGTGGAGGCGCTCCCCAGCCTCGGAGCGTGGTGATCACCTCCTGCAGGGCGGTCCCCATCTGCTGTATCTGGTCCTGTTGTTCCCGAACCTGGACCTCCAGTCTCGTCGGGGCTGCTTCGGCTCCTGCTGATTCCATGTCAAGGGTGTGTAATTCTGTCACGGTGTTAGAAATGGTGAGGTGTGGAATCAGGCGCAGAAGCAGATGTACAGTCCAACAAGACTTTACTAGCGAGTGCAAAATAATCCAAAAACGGCCAGAGGCCAACAGACGCACACAGGCGTCAAAACGAGCGCACAAACACAGGGCGCAAAAACTCTCCTCAACCGAGGAGGAAGTAAATCGTAACTGGCGTACCGAAACACTGGTAACGCACAAACACCTGACACGAAACAATTACACACAACACTACACTAACAACAAGGAAACTAAATAGGGTGCTTAATGAGACATAACACAAGACAGGTGTGGCTAACAGACAAAACTAATCAAACAGGAAACATAGAACATGCAACGGTGGCAGCTAGAATTCCGGAGACGACGAACGCCGAAACCTGCCCGAACAAGGGAGAGAGGCAGCCTCGGCCGAAACCGTGACACCGTCCGTGCTCCGTATCATATACTTTGATTTGGACTCATACTCCGACCCTCCCGTGCTCCAATTTGTGTGCTCGGAGCACGGTAGTATGCATTTTGAGAAACAGCCAATATTTATCTGTTGAAAAATTAAGCTGTGATGTCACTGGTAGGCTAACAGCGTGAGTCTAGTATTGCATGCAGAAGTGCTTTTGGCTTTAGTGTTGCAAGTAGAATTCACATCACGCAATTACGTGCTTTGTAGCAACTAGGCTAGCAGGTACAATGCAGTGTGGTTTACTAGAGCTGTATGGAGCAGATAGGTCAGTGTTGCCTCTTGTCTGCATTGTGGGGACTCCCTACTGGGAGAGATAGTACAACACAACATGGCTCAGCCACAGAGCAAAAGTGGATCCCACTGGTGGTTCTAGGCCTGGTGATTAAATCTCGACCAGGACAGAGAGGTGTAATCTCCGTTGGTTTGACACAGTGATAACGTTTTTTATTGGGGTTAAAGTAGAGGGGGAGAGAGGGATGGGAGGCACCATTGTGTCAGACGGTCTCTTTACATAGGTGTCTTCTTGGTCTTTCAATGGAGAAATGGAGATAGGGATCCATCAGTGGGCTATTTCAAATATGGAAAGGGCTTATCGCCTTGTAGCACAGCTTTGATAAGGTTTACAGGGATCCTCCAGGCTCTCAGGCCTGATAGGCTTGTTACTGTGGCGGCTCTGCCCAGCAACAACCAAAACATACAGGTAGATGTGCATCCCTTTTCTGGAGCAGAGCTGAATTACACAGACAGTCATTTGGAACATAATGGGATTAGGCTGAATATAAGTCCTTCTGAAATGAGTCCATTACAAAGGAGAAGAACCCCTAACAATAACAATTTGCTATTCAGAAATCCCAAGTAATATACGTAAAATAATGACATGGGATATTGTTGATTTTGCTTTTCACTGTTAGTCCCTAGTGATATTTCGTGATTTCTTGATGAGTTGAGCTAGGTCTGAACATTGTAACCTGGATTGGTTTGTGGTTCTTTGAAAAGAAATGAGAGCCTGATAATTAGTTTAAATTCAATGTAATACATGTGATATTGAACATCTCTGATAAATTCAAATGTAAATCTGCAATAATTTGTGTTGCAGTAATTAGGGATAAATAAACAACGCATCCAGGCCGCATCTGTTGATGGTGGCAGTATTGTTATTTTTCCTCCCCCGCCTGCATTTAAATGAACAAAGCATCACCAGCGTTCTAATAATTTCAATTCTTGCCACACACTAATTACACTTAGTTGGCAATGCTTTTCTTTGAACTGTCTCCAGAGATTAAACTTTCTGGGGAGATTCAAAGATCAGAGACAGACAGTGTAATAATGAAATACACAGGAGAGGATTCAACAAGAATACACCATTCCATCAACAGTAGTTTCTTAGTCTTCTGAGAGTAGTTTCTGGATGCTTTCCAAAGAGGTGGAGAGCAGAGTTGATGTTCTTCTTTAAGCCTATGCTTTCTATAGCTAGAAATTAAGGCGCACTGCCTGATTACATTGTTAGAGAAGGCTGGGGGTTTATAAACATTGATGGAAGAGAACATCAATTAAATGGTTGTGCTTTACTCTCTCCGCCTAGGCTCAGAGCATGACTGAGTTGAGCCACATTGTACCTGATGATGCAAACCTAAGCAGCGCTGCCACATGGTTAAGGGAGGCATTTAATCATTCACTACTGGTTAGTCTCTTGTAAACAAACATGGTATAACCAACACTGACATAGCCTGTCTATTTCTATTAACTATGAATTACAAATCTAGTGATTTCCAACAATTAAAATCTATTCATAACTTCCCCTTTCGTTTTATGAAATCATTACACATTCATCCAGACTATCTTCTCTGTCATAGCAGTAATCCATCAAAACCTCAATGTCATTTTGATCACCCATTTGCCAGCGGGCGTGTGATACAGTGATGTGCAGTACAGCTATCCTGACAGATAGTCACACCAGTACCCTTTTAGCCTCGAGCATTTTTTAGATCATCTCTGTGAAAGGACATGTATTCGGGACGGGCACAGCAGGTGTGAAGTGGAGGCAAGTGGGGGCATTTAGCTCTGTCACTCACTCAAAGCAACGCCACAGTTGACTGAGAGGCCTGACATTTTTACAAAGGGAAGAGGGATGGAAGCGCATGCTTGGCGATGCATTGACCCACCATTGATCTGTCCACCTTTAGGACAGGATGAGCTTCCATCCCTCAGAGACTAGTTCCTCTCTAGGTTTCTTCCTAGGTTCCTGCCTTTCTAGGGAGTTTTTCCTAGCCACTTTATAAGTACTTTATGACAACTGCTGATGTAAAAAGGGCTTTATGAATACATTTGATTGATTGTCTGGGCTGTATGTCTGACCTGACTGCTGCTCAGAAAGAGTGTTCCCTGTGGGCTAGGATAGCAGTCTAAAGGCGTCAGCATGCTTCAGTTCAGTGAATGACAACAAAGACTTTATTGAAGAATCCCTACTGTTGACCAATCACAGACGAAGGGGCGTGGACTTTGGCTCTGAACTTGCCTCCAGAAAAAATGTGAGTGCCCGAACAACCGAAAAAACCCTGATCGAAGTCCAAAACGAACAAAAACATCACAAAGTCGTCATAGTATATGCACAAACTCTACCAAACTGTTTCGGCTGGGAAGCATGCGGACGACTTAAGCCGCTGCCTCCAGATCACATATCAGCATGGGTTCCAATCCAGCCCTCTGCTAATTTAGCACACTCTCCTCTATATTCCTTCTCGACCTCTGTCCTATCCAATGAAACAAAAAATATGTTTTCTTTAAAGAAAAAGAAAACAGAGCGCTCCCCTACAATAGGAGGATATGGGACTTCCTGTAGAACAGGAAAGAGTACTATCATGGCCATACTGAGAGTCAGTGGTGTCAAGTACAATGCTAGGGGCTAATGATGACCATTGACCACTAAGCAATTGGCACCCGAAAAGCTAGCGGAACTGACTTTCCTCTCAAAACATAAGGGTACATTATGAAATTATATTCTGAGATTCTATGTGCACAGTTCATCATGATTTCTGTTCAAACAGCTGTTAGAACCCTAGAATTTGACACGACATCACAGGGTCACAGTTGAGTTACCTTCCGAGGCAGAAACCATGATCCATTCATGTGCAGGATTGACATGTACCCGGGTCGATATAGATAAAGTTCAACATTGTGGGTCACAATGAAAGCCATATATAAAACTCAATTGAAAAGTGACCCATCCGCTCTGGTTTGATGATTTATGCTGTTTCCTTACCACCCTTATTATGAGGTCTTCTTTGTGGTTGAGGCCTGACTTTGAGGCTGGGGTTGGAATAGATATTGACTTTATACTGTGAGACTGTCATGGGTTTAAAGCAGTAGGCTACAGAGCCACTGATTTCTCTATGGTTTTCTATCGCTGTTTTGTTTCTGTTTACTGAGATCATGTATTTTTTCTTCAAGAAAACTAACTTATTTTGATGAATAAGTTGCAGTTTGTAATGTGAATGCAGGGCATGCATGACAAAATAAATGTGTCTTGATGCCAATAACACATTTGTAAAGTGAATCCCTCAAAATGTGATACACTTTAAAAAGCAGCTGATTTAATTTAAAATATATCATTTTCCCTGTGTCTCTGGCTTGGAGAGTTAATTGTTTCAATTAATTAAAGAAAGAAAATAATCATAATCATAATCACAGAGGTACAGTAGTAAGCTACAGTTTCATTAGTTGCCATAGTAGTTTCGACTTCCTAGAGGAGAGCTCAAACATCTAAATATGGTTTTAACAATTCCATGGTTTTTGGTACTGCTGGAGGCCCTAATGTGCATAAATCCCTAATGACTTAGAGATCACCAAGAGGACAGCTGAGAATATCTGCATCGGAAAAATTGTCTTCTCTCTGGCCTCAGGCTGCTCATAGGGAAGCAATATTTTCATAGTTAGCCTTTCATTATAGGCCTTGGAGGCTACAGTAGCTCAGTCACATTCATCCTGCTGAAAAGGAGTAAATGAGTATATAAAGAAAGCACAGAACACTTTACATTTAAGATGGTTACCATGACGACACACACGGTGATGTTTTCACTGACTGTTGAAATTGATGGTAATATACACTAACCTGCCAGTTTATTAGGTACACCCATCTATTACCAGGTCGGACTCCCCTTTGCCTCCAGAACAGCCTGAATTCTTCCCAGCCGTGACAAGGATCAATGACTTGTGCATTCCGAGATGTCGTTCTGTTTGTGGCCCGCCTGTTATCTTGCACGATTCTTGCCATTCTCCTTCGACCTCTCTCATCAACGAGCTGTTTTTGCCCACAGGACTGCTGCCGACTGGATGTTTTTTGTTTGTCGCACCATTCTAGGTAAACCCTAGACACAGTCGTACGTGAAAAGCCCAGGAGGGCGGCCTTTTCTGAGATACTGGATCCGTTGCGCCTGGCACCGATGATCAAACCACACTCAAAGTCGCTTAGGTCACTCGTTTTGCCCATTCTAACTGAATGCCTCGATGCCTGTCAGCCTGCTTTATATAAGAAGCCACGGCCACTTGACTCACTGTCTGTAGGAGCGCTCCATTTTCGTGAACGGGGTGGTGTACCTAATAAACAGTGTGTATTGTGCTCTAATATACACTGAATGTACAAACATTAAGAACACCTTCCTAATATTGAGTTGCCCCCCCCCTTTTGCCCTCAGAAAAGCCTCAATTCGTTGGGGCATGGACTCTACAAGGTGTCGAAAGCGTTCCACATGGATACTGGCCAATGTTGACTCCAATGCTTCCCATAATTGTGTAAAGTTGGCTGGATGTCCTTTGGGTGGTGGAGCATTCTTGATACACACAGGAAAAACCCAGCAGCGTTGCAGTTCTTGACACAAACCGGTGTGCCTGGCACCTACTACCATAACCCCTTCACAGGCACTTAAGTATTTTGTCTTGCCCATTCACCCTCTGAATAGCACACATACACAATCCATGTCTCAATTGTCTCAAGGCTTAAAAATCCTTCTCCTCCCCATCATCTACACTGATTGAAGTGGATTAAAGTGACATCGATAAGGGATCATAGCTTTCACCTGGATTCCCCTAGTCAGCCTATGTAATTGATGTTAATGTTTTGTGCACTGAGTGTAGTTCAGTTAACATCTTTAGAGTGACTGCATGTGTAGGGCTTATATCTGAGTGTATGTGTATTTGTATCTCCCTTTGCTTGTTTATGTTTGTATACTGCATGCCTCTATGCTTTGGAGTGCTGTAAAATAGCAATTATCCTACATGGTACGTTTAATAGCGTAATTATGACGGCAGGCTGAAGATTAAGTTGGTTATTAGCTGTTATTAATCTGAGGGTTAATCTTCAAAATCAGGTCATTTATTATCATTCTTTCAAAAGAAAGTGGCCTGTTTTTATTGGACTGGATTGTGTTTATTGAAATTTGAATGTGTGTCACATCATTGTGTGAAATTGTTCATAAAATTATATGAGTTTAATCAACTGTTATTGCTGTGGTGATGATGGGTCACACACACATTCACGCATGCACATACAAACAGGGACACACACACACACACACACACAACCTGTGAATGGACCTCTTTATACTGTAGGTAACCCATGATAAGAGAATATGGTATCCATGACACACATACACTGAGTGTACAAAACATTAAGAACTCTGCTCTTTCCATGACATAGACTGAACAGGTGAATCCAGGTGAAAGCTATGATCCCTTATTGATGTCACTTGTTTAATTCCACTTCAATCAGTGTAGATGAAGGGTAGGAGACAGGTTAAATAAGGATTTTTTAAGCCTTGAGACAATTGAGACATGGATTGTGTATGTGGGCCATTCAGAGGGTGAATGGGCAAGACAAAATATTTAAGTGTCTTTGAACGGGGTATGGTAGTAGGTGCCAACTCAATATCAGGAAGGTGTTCCTAATGTTTGGTATACCCAGGTGGTCTGTACAGTTTTAACTGACTGAACGGTTTGACCAGTTAGCCCAATCCTCCCTGTTTGTGTTTAATTTCAGCCAGAGGACTTGTCCACCTGGCCATGCTGTCAGAGAACACAAATGTCATATCAAGTAATCAATGAAGGAGCCTTGTCTGTGTACTGCAGTATGCCACCTGAGCAAAGCAGATTTTTCACCAGGATCAAACATGGTTGCAGGACACACACCACACACACACACACACACACACACACACACACACACACACACACACACACACACACTGTAGCATTTGAGAAGTAGGTCAAGAGAGGGAAATATGTTTATTTTATTTTTTTTCTTTAACTTTGAACTATACCTCTGTGCATTAGCATGGCTCTACCTCAGTCAGCTGTTACCTAGGTAACCGTTTTCCCCCCTTCTATCTATCTATCTATCTATCTATCTATCTATCTATCTATCTATCTATCTATCTATCTATCTATCTATCTATCTATCTATCTATCTATCTATCTATCTATCTATCTATCTATCTATCTATCTATCTATCTATCTATCTATCTATCTATCTATCTATCTATCTATCTATCTATCTATCTATCTATCTATCTATCTATCTATCTATCTATCTATCTATCTATCTATCACCCACCGACTACCTTCAAAAAACATGTAAATGGAAGACATTAGTAGTCTACGATGCCCTTTGCACATTCAGAAATTAATTACTGTAGAGGCTTTAAGAGGCTTTAAATATCAGCTTTTCTTTGGTTGGCATATCAAAAGGTGTCTGGTGGAGATGGATTTTGGATGGTAATTCTGTGTGATTGACAGCCTGAAAGATTTAATTAGGCCATGAAGAGATTGCTCTCTTTTCTGAGCAAAACATAATTGAACACTTGTTATTGACACACATTTCTGAAAGTCTTGATCTCTCTGTCGCTCTCTTCTCTCTTTCTCTTTTAGCTGGCTACGTGGGACTCAGTCCATGGTCTGAATGGCAGCCTGAAGGAGAGTCGCATTGAGAATGGCATGCAAGGAGTGACGGTCAAAGTAGTAACACTACTGGTAAGGAACAACTTGTTGACGCTGTGAGACTGTGTTACCATCCATGTGCTGTGAATTGTAAACATTATCTATGTGGTTCCGCATGTGTGGAACACTGCTGCTGAAAACATAACTATTTGATTCAGCACATGCACCTATATTCATGTTGTAAGCATTTCGATGTGATATTGTGTTTGATTTGGTATAGGAGGATCCCTTTGTCATGGTGGCTGAGAACATTCTTGGTCAGCCCAAGCGGTACAAAGGCTTCTCCATCGACGTGCTCGATGCCTTGGCAAAGATCCTGGGCTTCAAGTACGAGATCTACCAGGTCGCTGACAGCAAGTACGGCTCGCAGCTGCCTAATGGCTCCTGGAATGGAATGATCGGGGAGCTTATAAACAAAGTACGGCTTTTTTAATACGGCCCGTGTAACCTGCCAACCTGCCATATTATCCCCAGTAAGAGAATGGCATTTGAGACCATTACGGCTCAAACCAACACAGTTTTGACATGGTTTCAGTCCCAACTCATCCCTGACTGACCGGGGGACGTTTTCTATAATTATTCTCTGTCTGTCCCCATAGAGAGCTGATCTGGCCGTGTCAGCCATTACCATCACTCCAGAGCGGGAGAGTGCGGTGGACTTCAGTAAGCGCTACATGGACTACTCTGTGGGGATCTTGCTGAGGAAACCAGAGGAGAAGATAAACATCTTCTCGCTGTTCGCTCCGTTTGACCTGGCCGTGTGGGGGTGTATCGCTGCAGCCATTCCCGTGGTGGGAGTTCTCATCTTCCTGCTAAGCAGGATGCAGGCACTGAGGACCCAGAATCCTCCAGTGCCACACCAGCAGCCCGCCACCCAGGCGTCCAACTCCCTGCACAGTGCTATCTGGATAGTCTATGGAGCCTTTGTACAGCAAGGTAGGATTAACAACTCTCCTATATACTAATTTAGCTTTTAGCTAAAGCAACATAGGCCATTTTACAGTAGAAAACTAATGATGTAATTTGTACGCATCAAATATTTAATGGGAAACATACAATTTTAATGTGCTTGTACTGTATGCGTTATTTGTGGGTAACATTAAAAAATGCATGATTCATTAAAATATCCTGTGACTATTTATGAACTATTTATAATAAACATCTAAGCCGATTTAGGTAATGAAAGTGATCCTATGCATTACAATGCCATCCATAAAGTTGCATATACAGTGAAAAAGTCCACATGGCTGTTTCTGAACCTATGTTGCTGTCTCATACATGTCACACACATATGTACAGTATACAGTAGAGTTCTCATCGGGCCTGAAAGGTAGAGCTCGGTCCAACCCAAGCCCGGTGAGCTGAAGCCCGAGCCCAGGCCCGGTACGTAATCACAGAATTTAAATGATCCTGAACCCCCAAAAAATACAGATTTCTAGATAACAGTATATTGATTTAAACTGGTGTTGAGAACAATGCGGCGGAGGCGGGCAGCAGTGGAGTGAGGAGACGAGATAACAGCCCTTTGGCCTAAAAAAAAGCGCGGAGAGAGGAAAACTCACCTTAGTTATGATCGATGAAAATATTGTAATGAAGTAAACTTATGCAATTGAAGGCATGTATCAAATATTTGCTTATACTGAAACTCCCAAAGTCATATCCAACCGTTATACTAATTTAAATCAAGTCATTTGTGGTCATCTAGATGATGGTTTCAGCACCGTTTTGATTGGGACAGCACCATCGCGCTGCTTTGAGACAAGAGTGGGGGACTCGTCTTGATACATCAATCAATGTCTGATTATTTTTTTCTGAATCTCCGTTTTGATATTTGTTAAGAATTAGGCTGGGAAATGTTAGCTAAATTGAGGTGAGTGCTTATGAACATCTTTATTCTAGTTTGCTCATATATTAGCTGATCAGAACATAATGCTATCATGTTATGTAGCTTAACAAGTGGATTTTACTCTTCAGTCGCGTAGTAGGCTGTCCAACTCCCAACCGAAAGCCTGTGACCTGTCTGGTAATCAATCAATGTGATTTTGTTTAACTGAATCTCCGTCTGTATATTTGGTTTATTGATTTCTGCCTGAGCAAGTGGAGATGGTAGCTCATGTATTTGTTTGCTCATCTATCACTGATCAGAAACATATAGCATGCAATAATGTAGCCTAAATCAAGTGTATTGTTTTTCTACTGTCTCCTGTAGTAGCCTTTATATAACGTATCCACCATCGAGCTGTGAGAGTACATCCTGTTTTATCTGTCTTAACGTAACTTAGCCTACTTCAATATAATCAATCAATCATTACATCATTACGCAACAGACGAGTCATTCATGCCTTTAAATACAATCAAGCATATAAAAAAAAATGAAATAACAAAGAATCCTTGAATAATTAAACAATAAATAAATAACTACATTTTCTGTCTAACATTCATTTGAATACATGACTCAAAAGCCCTGTGTTTTGAATGAATGTTTGATTAGGAAAACATTTGGATCAGTTAAGGGTCTACTTTTGATAGTTTACAAGGTCCAGCAAGGCACGTTAGCAGGGTAGTCATAGGGTGTACAGTGAGGGAAAAAAGTATTTGATCCTCTGCTGATTTTGTACGTTTGCCCACTGACAAAGAAATGATCAGTCTATAATTTTAATGGCAGGTTTATTTGAACAGTGAGAGACAGAATAACAACAAAAAAATCCAGAAAAAACGCATGTCAAAAATGTTATAAATTGATTTGCATTTTAATGAGGGAAATAAGTATTTGACCCCCTCTCAATCAGAAAGATTTCTGGCTCCCAGGTGTCTTTTATACAGGTAACGAGCTGAGATTAGGAGCACACTCTTAAAGGGAGTGCTCCTCATCTCAGCTTGTTACCTGTATAAAAGACACCTGTCCACAGAAGCAATCAATCAATCAGATTCCAAACTCTCCACCATGGCCAAGACCAAAGAGCTCTCCAAGGATGTCAGGGACAAGATTGTAGCCCTACACAAGGCTGGAATGGGCTACAAGACCATCTGAGGGAAGGAGGTTCTCACCCACTACAAAGAGGAGGGGGACAAAATCCCTCCTGAGATGTGTGCAAACCTGGTGGCCAACTACAAGGAACGTCTGACCTCTGTGATTGCCAACAAGGGTTTTGCCACCAAGTACTAAGTCATGTTTTGCAGAGGGGTCAAATACTTATTTCCCTCATTAAAATGCAAATCAATTTGTAAAATTTTTGACATGCGTTTTTCTGGATTTTTTTGTTGTTATTCTGTCTCTCACTGTTCAAATAAACCTACCATTAAAATTATAGACTGATCATGTCTTTGTCAGTGGGCAAACGTACAAAATCAGCAGGGGATCAAATACTTTTTTCCCTCACTGTATTTTGTTAGGATGTATCGGCATTAACAGATGCCATTGGAATATGGGCTTCTCCTGATACTGAGACTGTTGTGGTCGTGTGGATCATCATTCTCCCGAGTGCACTCCACCCTATTCATATCGCAAATTGAAACATTGCAAATATCAGAAAGAAAAGTTTTGTTATGGCCACAGATTTCTCTGGCTCAGCCAATATTGGAATCCTGGCGCCTCTAGTGTCTGCTGCAGCTGAGAGAGTAGGCTAAAAGGTGCGCAGACACCGAAACCGACCCGATTCAATTCATAGAATTTGAGGCCGGCCAGGTCTTATATGTGAATTGAGTCCTAGTCAAACATGCCTTAAAAAAACAAGACCGGGCCGGGCCGTCGGGTCCCGTCGGGTTCAGGCTGAGAACTCTAGTATACTGTCCATGTAACATAGTGATTGCATTTCAAACTTGTTAAGCTCACAAGAGCACAGTTAAGGTGCCTTTGAATGAAGAAAAGATAGGATATGTTGGTTGGAATCCAAGACTGGCAAAAGGAAATAAATGAGTGTGTCAGCAAGTCCTGTTGAACCCCCAGCTACATCTATTACCTCCTGGCAGAGAGCCCATTGAACCCTTTTAAGCCTAGGGAGCCTCTGTCCTGTTGGTCCTTCGCTACTGGACATTATTTCAAGTGGACACTTTTTACTGTATAGGAAAGCAATGGTCAGATGTAACCCATTTTTCATTGAAAGTTATGGAGCCTTTTTTTGTAAACAAATGTTTTTATTGGGTCACAAGGGCAATACAAGAATACAAATAATATTTACACTTTTCCAATTTTTACAGTGGGGAAAAAAAGTATTTAGTCAGCCACCAATTGTGCAAGTTCTCCCACTTAAAAAGATGAGAGAGGCCTGTAATTTTCATCATAGGTACACGCCACTATGACAGACAAAATGAGAAAAAAAATTCCAGAAAATCACATTGTAGGATTTTTAATGATTTTATTTGCAAATTATGGTGGAAAATAAGTATTTGGTCAATAACAAAAGTTTCTCAATACTTTGTTATATACCCTTTGTTGGCAATGACACAGGTCAAACGTTTTCTGTAAGTCTTCACAAGGTTTTCACACACTGTTGCTGGTATTTTAGCCCATTCCTCCATGCAGATCTCCTCTAGAGCAGTGATGTTTTGGGGCTGTCGCTGGGCAACACGGACTTTCAACTCCCTCCAAAGATTTTCTATGGGGTTGAGATCTGGAGACTGGCTAGGCCACTCCAGGACCTTGAAATGCTTCTTACGAAGCCACTCCTTCGTTGCCCGGGCGGTGTGTTGGGATTATTGTCATGCTGAAAGACCCAGCCACGTTTCATCTTCAATGCCCTTGCTGATGGAAGGAGGTTTTCACTCAAAATCTCACGATACATAGCCCCATTCATTCTTTCCTTTACACGGATCAGTCGTCCTGGTCCCTTTGCAGAAAAACAGCCCCAAAGCATGATGTTTCCACCCCCATGCTTCACAGTAGGTATGGTGTTCTTTGGATGCAACTCAGCATTCTTTGTCCTCCAAACACGACGAGTTGAGTTTTTACCAAAAAGTTCTATTTTGGTTTCATCTGACCATATGACATTCTCCCAATCCTCTTCTGGATCATCCAAATGCAATCTAGCAAACTTCAGATGGGCCTGGACATGTACTGGCTTAAGCAGGGGGACACGTCTGGCACTGCAGGATTTGAGTCCCTGGCGGCGTAGTGTGTTACTGATGGTAGGCTTTGTTACTTTGGTCCCAGCTCTCTGCAGGTCATTCACTAGGTCCCCCCATGTGGTTCTGGGATTTTTGCTCACCATTCTTGTGATCATTTTGACCCCACAGGGTGAGATCTTGCGTGGAGCCCCAGATCGAGGGAGATTATCAGTGGTCTTGTATGTCTTCCATTTCCTAATACTTGCTCCCACAGTTGATTTCTTCAAACCAAGCTGCTTACCTATTGCAGATTCAGTCTTCCCAGCCTGGTGCAGGTCTACAATTTTGTTTCTGGTGTCCTTTGACAGCTCTTTGGTCTTGGCCATAGTGGAGTTTGGAGTGTGACTGTTTGACGTTGTGGACAGGTGTCTTTTATACTGATAACAAGTTCAAACAGGTGCCATTAATACAGGTAACGAGTGGAGGACAGAGGAGCCTCTTAAAGAAGAAGTTACAGGTCTGTGAGAGCCAGAAATCTTGCTTGTTTGTAGGTGACCAAATACTTATTTTCCACCATAATTTGCTAATAAATTCATTAAAAATCCTACAATGTGATTTTCTGAAATTTGTTTTCTCAATTTGTCTGTCATAGTTGACGTGTACCTATGATGAAAATTACAGGCCTCTCTCATCTTTTTAAGTGGGAGAACTTGCACAATTGGTGGCTGACTAAATACTTTTTTTCCCCACTGTATATGTTTTGAATTTACACACGCTCCAACCCCACCTACAGTGAGGGAAAAAAGTATTTGATCCCCTGCTGATTTTGTACATTTGCCCACTGACAAAGACATGATCAGTCTATAATTTTAATGGTAGGTTTATTTGAACAGTGAGAGACAGAATAACAACAAAAAAATCCAGAAAAACGCATGTCAAAAATGTTATAAATTGATTTGCATTTTAATGAGGGAAATAAGTATTTGACCCCTCTGCAAAACATGACTTAGTTGGTGGCAAACTTATAATTGTTTTCAATTTATAACATTTTTGACATGCGTTTTTCTGGATTTTTTGTTGTTGTTATTCTGTCTCTCACTGTTCAAATAAACCTACCATTACAATTATAGACTGATCATTTCTTTGTCAGTGGGCAAACGTATAAAATCAGCAGGGGATCAAATACTTTTTTCCCTCACTGTATTCCAAACATACCCCTGGCGGCCCCACCCTATTCCCAACCTTGGACAACCCATAATGTATAAAAAAATATATATATACATAAACAAAGGTTTTAATCAAATTAAAATAAACAACACACACTACACTAGAATATACACAGCAAAGTCATTTGCTAATACAACACCATCAAGTAAGCATTTTACTTCACACATATCCAACAATTTAGAGATTTCTGAGGCGGCTACTTTCCATGTTTCCAAGGTGCTAGGACTGGCTTTATTCATATGGGCAGTGGATAACTCCAACATAATTACGTCCTGAAAGTATGCTAGCCATTTCCTTATAATGTATGAAGGTCATGTGATGACAACCAGCGCTGAACAACACGTTTTTGGGCAGCTGTCAACCCAGCAAGCCAAACTTTTTGCTGTTTCTCATTCAGCTGCACATCTGTATCATCGTTAAACAACAGCGGAATTGGTTCAAGGGGTACAGCTGTTTCTCATTTCAGCTACATACCTGTATCATCATTAAACAACAGCGGAATTGGTTGAAGGGGTACAGTTTTATCAATCATGCCAGAGAGAATTTACAACACTTTCCTCCAAAACTCATAAACCTCAGGACAATCCCATATCACATGTTTGTTTGTGCCAAGTGTATTGAGGTTACATAGGTCACAGTATGGGCTTTGAGCCTGTTTTGCATGAAATCTTACAAGACGTTTTCAGTACGATCTATGACAAAGTTTTAAATGAATTAATTGATGGTTTGGGTTCTTTGATGAGTGAAATATATTTTCCCAGACAATCTCCCAATCAATAGCCTCATTATCGACAGCCAAATAATTTACCCATGTTTTAACCATTAAAAGATATTTCTGCTTTAATAGTTGAAGGTGAGAGTAAATAGCAGACACAAAACCTCTGGACGGGAATGTAAAAATCCACTCTATTACTGGGTGCCTTCCCAAATTTGTACCCAATGGGACCCCATAGGCAGGAAGCGTTGACCGTAGTCTAAGATATAGAAAGAATAACGACCCTGGCAAATCAAAACGAAGACAGAGTTCCTGAAAACTAAGAAGACCCTTTGAGTTGAATATATCCCCTAGATTATTGGCCCCTTTTGCAGACCAGGCTCTAGACTCAAAAGGTTTATTACCGGACGTAATAGCCTTGTTATGCCATAGAGGGGTATGGAGATGCCATTTCCAGTTACCACCTACACACTTCTCAACCTTCCTAAAATTCTCTATTGTATTAGAAATCATAGGACCAAAATACAACATGCATTTCTTATTAGATATACCAGAAAATAACACATCCTGCAATCTAATAGGTGAAACAAGTTCTTCCCCAAAAGTTCTCCAAGAGACTGATGTAGACTGATCAAACCATGATATAAGTGGTCATAGCTGAAAAGACTGGTGGTAAAATAAAATAAATTGGTAATGCAAGTCCACCATTACACTTCTGTCGTTGTAACACCTCAAACCTAATCTTTGGATGTTTGCCATTCCAAAGGTATTTACGTATACGTTTATCAACCATTCCCCAATGGTGGAGTGAGTGGGATCATCATGCTCAGGAAACTAATACGTGGCAACACATTCATCTTTAGTTTGTAAAGAAGCAGGCAACTTCTCCCAAATGGTTAAATCTCGTTCAACCTCCTTGTACCTTTTCTCATAATTAAACTTCACCAGACCATGCAGAGATGTTTGTATACTAATACCCAAATAAGTGAACTGTGTTTTCATAGGAATTGTTGAGGGAAGTGAAACTTTCTTGGCTGCTTCATTAAGCAACATTAATGCTGATTTTGTCCAATTTATCTTATACCCTGACAGCAATTTGAATTCTTCCAATGTGGATAATAAAGATGAAATTGAATTCTGAATATCTGTCATATATAGGAGAATATAATCCGCATATAGTGATATGATATGAGAGGAAGATTTAATCAGTATAGGCTAAGCAATTACATTCTGCCTTAGATGTTGTGCTAAAGGTTCCAGCGACAGAATGAATAACGTTGGGTATAGGCCATCTCCTTGTCTACATCCCGGGAAAATAGGGAACGGACTTGAGTGTATGCCGTTAGTAGACACCATAGCAACAGGGTTAGCATATAACACACAAACCATATCGGTAAAATTATTTCCCAAACCAAATTTCTCCAAGACAGCAAGTTATGGAGCCTTTGAAGTTGATCACTCTTGCATGATCTGGATTTGGTCCAGATATTCTGCTTGTTCCTCCTCAACCTATTGGAAACCTCATAACTATAGTTGCTTTATCTTCCACCCAGTCGGGATATTGACATGTCCTTTCTCTCCCTCTATAGGAGGGGACAGTGTGGTGAGCTCTGTGGCCCTGAGGATCGTCATGGGCAGCTGGTGGCTCTTCACCCTCATCGTATGTTCCTCCTACACGGCCAACCTGGCAGCCTACCTCACCGTCTCCCGCATGGACAACAACGTACGGTAGGTCACTTATCGCCATTCTCCACACCATGACTACATTTGAATCCCTCCTGCATAAAGGTGTCAATGTATTGTTAACCCGGGTGATCAAATCATGAATGACGACTTTGGCTCTCCCCACTGTGGGACTGGCTAATGTTCCGTCTTCGCCCAGGGACTAGAAAGACCATCCAGAGGGGAGTTCATTGACTTTTGTTGTCGGCAGTACATAGAGTAAGGTTTTCATGACAGTGTGGTCAGTCAGTGTTTTATGGGGGTCAAGCTTTGTGAGTGGTCAATGTAGTATGCACTGTAATACAGTAGATGTTCTTAAAGCCTCACAACAGACTATTATGCAACTAGGGTGATATATTGAATTGCGCAAAACTTCCTGTTGAATTTCCAATCGATTTACAGGTATATTAGGAGTGTGAACGTTTAAAATTGTAAAAGTTTAAACGAAAATGGAATTGTTAATGTTAAGAAAAAATCCCTAACCAATGTTTATTTATTTGATTTGTTATTAAAATTACAGTGCAGTTATCACAAAACTACCACTAACAGGTCCCGTTCATCATTATAAAGGGAAAATACAAATTAAACTAATACCTAACACAACAATGCTGTTACCTTAGTAGGAGGATAAAAAGAAAATATTTTAGCTTCTTTATTAACCAGAGCTGTAATGCACGAGAGAGAGAGAAACAGAGCAGCAGCTCAAACAGGGACCGGGGGAGGGGCCACAGGGAGGGGGAGAGAGATGAGGGGAGCAGGGAGGGGGAGAGAGATGGCAACAACACTGATATACTAACTTATTGCTAGTTATGTATCATCTCATCTGATTACACAGTACCTCTCTTGACTGCATCAAAACGAGAGAAGCTAGGCTAACTGCATCAAAACGTTAGCTAGGCTTATTGAGACTACATAACTTTAACTGTGCGCTTTCTCCCCTTCCTACAGTAAATAACAACAACTCCATTCAGATTATTAAGTAGCAACCTACCTG
The DNA here is from genome assembly GCF_020615455.1 of Coregonus clupeaformis. Taxonomy (NCBI): domain Eukaryota; kingdom Metazoa; phylum Chordata; class Actinopteri; order Salmoniformes; family Salmonidae; genus Coregonus; species Coregonus clupeaformis. The sequence continues at coordinate 25,586,918 of NC_059222.1, forward strand.
TTGGCTCTTGGTGTTGTAGCTTGTCCTTCTCATTGAATTTTTAGTTCTGTTATTTTAATTCCATCTTCTATAGATTAGCCTAGATATCTCCTAATAACTAGCCACACAGAGGCTTTATGACTGTAGCCTAGTGCCGGTTTGATGACTTGTGATTGGATGATAACAACATCAAGCTACACACGCCATTCTCTTGACAAGCATGAGCAGCAGCAGCATAAATTATACAATTTTCTCTCTTTCTCCGCGGGAAGAGAGATGTAGACCATCTGCATTGCAAATTCAATTGGAATTTTTCTTATCGTTCTAACAGAAAACCTATGGCCGTTTAAACGTTAAGAAATATTGTCCATTTGTCACAGCCCTAATTTATATGAAATATGACATTCAGGATGTACAAGATCAATCTTTTAATGTTGCAACTCGACCATGCACTACTCTATTGCCATTCATCCTGTAGCAACATGGGCGGCAGAACATATTGGACAGTACAAATCTCCACAGTGTCATCCACGAAATCTTTAACTGAAAATGACTTGACATGTCTAATGCGTTATTGCAGCATTCGGTAGCATCTAAAACAGCATCTTCCTTCTGAAGGTGATATTTTGCAACGCTGGTATATGCCAACTGTTTGAAATGCCAGACATACATCATGGCATCGCCCAGTAGAATCCATGTTTATTAATGATGTGCCTACATTGCCATCCTGCTCACAAACACACAGACACATGTACATGGACCTCACACATGGAGGAATGAGGTTGGATCTTTGAATATTACCATCCCATCTCTGTTTGCCTTCGGATCTGCAAATGTTATCCACCGCTTATCCCCGAACAATGCATATTTGCTCAGGCATTGTGGCTTTGATGTCAGATTGTATTTGATTATGCTGATGTGCAAATGGTGTGTGAAAAAGAGTGCCACCATGTGGTGGTCTCCGTAGTAAGTACAGTTATCAGCAACGTCAGTGCCAGTAGGAAAAGACAAGTGCAAGCTTTTTTTTTATTGGGAGAATATGAGTGTGATGTTTTATTTAAGATACTCTTTGAAGATGTTTTCAGAACATTGTTTCTGTCTGTATACTTGGTACATTAAGTTATAGAGACAGAGCTCTAGCCATTCTGTTGATGCTGCTGTTGGGAGAGGCTCTTTATTTATAGCCATTCTGATCATTCATCCTACTCCTGTTAGTGGAAACCATGGCTGAATCAGACACTGGGCTCTTTCAACTGTCGCTGTACATTTATGTCAGCATGACCCATAGTTAGTGGAAAGGGTAGGTAGTGGTTGTGGATATCTAGTGAAAAGGGTAGGTACTGGAAACAGTGCCTATCATAAGTATTCACCCCCCTTGGATTTCTTCAAATTGTATTGTGTTACAAAGTGGGGTTAATTTATTGTCTACAATCTACACAAAATACTCTGTAATGTCAGTGTCAGGAAAATTATAAGATTAATGAAAAATAAAACACTAATATACATTGATATATATAAGTATTCACCCGCCTGAGTCAATAAATATTAGAAACACATTTAGCAGCGGTTACAGCTGTCTTCTTCAAGCTCTGTCAAGGTGTTGGGGATCATGGCTAGACAACAATTTTCAAGTCTTGCCATAGATTTTCAAGCAGGTTTAAGTCAAAACTGTAACTTGGCCACTCAGGATCATTCACTATCTTCTTGGCAAGCAACTTGGCCTTGTGTTGTAGGTTATTGTCCTGCTGAAAGGTGAATTCCTCTCGCAGTGTCTGGTGTAAAGAAGACTGAAGCAAGTTTTCCTCTAGGATTTTGCCTGTGCGTAGCTCAATCCTGTTTCTTTTTATCCTGAAAAACTCCCCAGTCTTTGCCGATGTTAAGCATACCGATACCATGAAATAAGGACGCAGTTACTCAGTAACGTGTTGTGTTGGATTTGCCCAAAACATGAGGCTTTGCATTTAGACCAAAAAGTGTATTCCTTTGCTGTGTTTTCTTTTCAGTATTACTTTAGTGCCTTGTTACATACATGATGCATGTTTTGGAATATTTTTGTTCTGTATATTTATATTCTTCTTTTCACTCTGTCATTTAGGTCATTATTGTGTCACTACAATGTTGTTGATCCATCCTCAGTGTTCTCCCATAACAGCCATTGAACTCTGTAGCTGTTTTAAAATCAACAATGGCCTCCTAAAAGCAGTTTCCTTTCTGTCCTGCAGTTCAGTTCAGATGGACAACTGTATCTTTGATATGTCTGGACGGTTTATTCCATCATCCACAGCATAATTATTAACTTGACCATGCTTAAAGAGATATTCAATGTCAGATTTTTTTTATTGTTACCAATCACTGGCCTTCTACAGTGCCTTGCAAAAGTATTCACCCCCCTTGGCATTTTTCCTATTTTGTTGTATTACAACCTGTAATATTAATGGATTTTTATTTGGATTTCATGTAATGGACATACACAAAATAGTCCAAATTGGTGAAGTGAAATGAAAAAAAACTTGTTTCAAATAATTATAAAAAGTAAATCACATAAATGTGGTGAGTGCATATGTATTCACCCCCTTTGCTATGAAGCCCCTAAATAAGATCTGGTGCAACCAATTACCTTCAGAAGTCACATAATTAGTTAAATAAAGTCCACCTGTGTGCAATCTAAGTGTCACATGATCTGTCACATGATTTCAGTATATAAACACCTGTTCTAAAAGGCCCCAGAGTCTGCAACACCACTAAGCAAGGGGAACCACCAAGCAAGCGGCACCATGAAGACCAAGGAGCTCTCCAAACAGGTCAGGGACAAAGTTGTGGAGAAGTAGAGATCAGTGTTGGGTTATAAAAAAATATCATCCCACGGAGCACCATTAAATCCATTATTAAAACATGGAAAGAATATGGCACCACAACAAACCTGCCAAGAGAGGGCCGCCCACCAAAACTCACGGACCAGGAAAGGAGGGCATTCATCAGAGAGGCAACAAAGATAACCCTGAAGGAGCTGCAAAGCTCCACAGCAGAGATTGGAGAATCTGTCCATAGGACCACTTTAAGCCGTACACTCCACAGAGCTGGGCTTTACGGAAGAGTGGCCAGAAAAAAGCCATTGCTTAAAGAAAAAAATAAGCAAACACGTTTGGTGTTCGCCAAAAGGCATGTGGGAGACTCCCCAAACATATGGAAGAAAGTACTCTGATCAGATGAGACTAAAATTGAGCTTTTTGGCCATCAAGGAAAACGCTATGTCTGGCGCAAACCCAACACCTCTCATCACCCCGAGAACACCATCCCCACAGTGAAGCATGGTGGTGGCAGCATCATGCTGTGGGGATGTTTTTCATTGGCAGGGACTGGGAAACTGGTCAGAATTGAAGGAACGATGGATGGCGCTAAATACAGGGAAATTCTTGAGGGAAACCTGTTTCAGTCTTCCAGAGATTTGAGACTGGGGCGGAGGTTCACCTTCCAGCAGGACAATGACCCTATGCGTAATGCTAAAGCAACACTCGAGTGGTTTAAGGGGAAACGTTTAAATGTCTTTGAATGGCCTAGACTTTGGGGGGGCGGAGTGAATAGTTATGCACGCTCAAGTTTTCAGTTTTTTTGTCTTATTTCTTGTTTGTTTCACAATAAAAAATATTTTGCATCTTCAAAGTGGCAGGCAATAACATAGGAAAAATGCCAAGGGGGGTGAATACTTTCGCAAGCCACTGTATATGAGGCTTTTGAAAAGCTCCCTGTTCTTTGTAGTTGAATCTGTGCTTGAAATGCAATACTTGACTGAGAGACCTTACTGATGTATCTATGGGGGACAGAGGAAGGGGTAGTCATTCAAAAACCATGTCAACCCCTATTCTTTCACTCAGAGTGAGTCCATGTATTTTATTACAGTATGTGATTTGTTAAGCCAAATTTTACTCCTGAACTAATTTAGGCTTGCCTAGACAAAGGGGGTGAATACTTATGCAACAACTTTATTTTAGTTATTTAATTAGTATTCATTTGTAAAAGTTTGTAGAATTTTCTTTTCACTTAGAGTATTTTGTGTAGATACATTATAAAACAATCACAATAAAATATTTTTCAATCCCACTTTGTAATTTAACCAAATCTGAAGGGGGGTGAATACTTATGATACCCACTGTATATAGTGGAAAGTACATTGGACACGTGTTTCTGATCCCACACCTATGAGTGTCTTTCTGAAGGTTCTCCCATTGCACCATTTAGATTAGAAGCTACAGTACAACCAGTGGCAGCTTTTACCAGGTGTTAATAGTGATGTATGTGCATTAGCCTGTGGCATCATGAGTAGCCCCCACTCATGTAAAAACACACACACACTCACACACGTGTGCATTCACACTCACACACTAACACACTCATGCATACCACTAAGTAATATGTGGTTGCATTGACAGTGTGTGAATTTAGTGACCTATGTCATTTGTGCTCTGAACTTTGAGTAATGGTTTAATCAATTAATAACTTTAGATGTTGTTTTCCATTTATTGAAATGCCTGAAACAAGTACTCGTAAGTTATGTGAAGTGGGTGCAATATATTTGAGAAGGTGTCAAGTGGCAGAGGCAAAAGATAAAACAAGAACATTTAAGGCATCCAAAAACCAAAAGCTGGTGAGGCATCAAAGTCATAATTATCTTTGTTCTCTCTTTTCCCTCTTATCCTTTATCAGTGGATTATGTAGATCTAACCAACCTTGTTAAAACCTAATTTGTATTCACAGACCAGGCAGCTCACAATGTCCAGTGGATAATTTGTCTGGCAGCCAAAGGTGTATTTCTTATTCACATTTTGAATACATGTGTTGATAATATGAAACATTTAACTGAATAATTGATTGATTTTAAAGTAACCACTAACGGGGAGAGAGAGAAGAGGGAGGGTCTTGATTGCTTTGATTTGTACCATGGGAAGATGCTTGGCAAACAACAACTCAAGAATGTGTGTTCATGTACTATTACAGTGCAAATGTTTATTAGTTACACCCATCTAGTAACGGGTCAGACCCCCCTTTGCCTCCAGAACAGCCTGAATTCTTCTGGGCATAGATTCTACAAGTTGTCTGAAACCACAGGGATGTTGGTCCATGCTGACACGATGGCATCACGCAGTTGCTGCAGATTGAACGGCAGTACATTCATGCTTCCATCTCATCCCAATGATGCTCTATTGGATTTGGTCAGCAACAATGTTCACATACGCTGTGGCGTTCAATCGTTTTGCAAATGGTATGAAGGGATCTAACATGTGCCAGGAAAACATTCTCCACACCAGTACACTACCGCAACCAGCCCTTACATTTGACACCAGGCAGTATAGGTCCATGGACTCATGCTGCTTACGCCAAATCCTGACTCTGCCATCAGCATGACGCAACAGGAACTGGGATTCGTCAGACCAGGCAATGTTTTTCCACTCTTCAATTGTCCAGTGTTGGTGATCACGTGCCCACTGGAGCCGCTTCTTGATAATATGAAACATTTAACTGAATAATTGATTGATTTTAAAGTAACCACTAACGGTGAGAGAGAGAAGAGGGAGGGTCTTGATTGCTTTGATTTGTACCATGGGAAGATGCTTGGCCAACAACAAATAAGCTGCTTCTTCTTGTTTTTAGCTGATAGGAGTGGAACCCGGTGTGGTCGTCTGCTGCAATAGCCCATCCGTGACAAGGATCGACGAGTTGTGCGTTCCGAGATGCCGTTCTGCACACCACTGTTATACTACGCCATTATTTGTCTGTTTGTGGCCCGCCTGTTAGCTTGCAGGATTCTTACCATTCTCCTTCGACCTCTCATCAACAAGCTGTTTTCGCCAGGACTGCCGCTGACTGGATGTTTTATGTTTGTTGCACCATTCTCGGTAAACCATAGACACTGTCGTGCGTGAAAAGCACAGGAGGGCGGCCGTTTCTGAGATACTGTATCCGGCACTCCTGGCACCGACGATCATACCATGCTCAAAGTAGGCTTAGGTCACTTGTTTTGCCCATTCTAACATTCAATCAAACAATTACTGAATCCCTCGATGCCTGTCTGCCTGCTTTATAGAGCAAGCCACGGCCACGTGACTCACTTTCTGTAGGAGCGATCGATTTCGTGAACGGGGTGGTGTAACTAATAAACTGACTGGTTTACTGATTGAAAATTGCATTTAATCTCGTTCAACATTACGCAAGTATGACGTCAATCATGTCTTTAATATGGGAAGGTTACAGTCTGGAATGATTTTGATTTCTGAAATCTGGTCTTTTTGAATGTACATCAAATGTTTCCTTTAGTATCTTCCTTTAGAGTACGCCATCAAGCCTGTCACATCAGATATAACTGACTGTCTGAACACTATGGTGACATGCCAATTTCCCTAGCTGCTTCTTTTAACTATATTCAAGAAAATCTAATCCAAGCTGACTTTCCATCTTCAATAAATTATTGTGTTGCAAAATTAATTGGTATATTTATTCTAGTAGACACAGACAGCAGAAGTCCTTACCCACTTGTTTTTGTGCTTACTTAAAGTACACCCATGACCAATATATTCATGAATGTTGAAGTGTAGTTTTGCATATGTTGAAGGCCTCTTCAAAAAGCCCTAAGCAACACACCCCCACACCATAACACCTCCTCCTCCATGCTTTACGGTGGGAAATACACATGCAGAGATCATCCGTTCACCCACACCGCGTCTCACAATTTGGACTCCAGACCAAAGGACACATTTCCACCGGTCTAATGTCCATTGCTCGTGTTTCTTGGCCCAAGCAGGTCTCTTCTTCTTATTGTTCATTAGAGTTAACAGCCTCAGAAATTGCAGCCCAAATAAATGCTTCACAGAGTTCAAGTCACAAACACATCTTAACATCAACTGTTCAGAGGAGACTGTGTGAATCAGGCCTTCATGGTCGATTTGCTGCAAAGAAACCACTACTAAAGGACACCAATAAGAAGAAGAGGCCTGCTTGGGCCAAGAAACACGAGCAATGGACATTAGATCGGTGGAAAATTGTTCTTTGGTCTGGAGTCCAAATTTGAGATTTGTGGTTCAAACCGCTGTGTCTTTGTGAGACGCGGTGTGCGTGAACGGATGATCTCTGCATGTGTAGTTCCCACCGTAAAGCATGGAGGAGGAGGTGTTTTGGTGTGGGGGTGCTTTGCTGGGGACACTGTCTGTGATTTATTTACAATTCAAGGCACACTTAACCAGCATGGCTACCACAGCATTCTGCAGCGATACGCCATCCCATCTGGTTTGGGCTTAGTGGGACTATCATTTGTTTTTCAACAGGACAATGACCCAATACACCTCCAGGCTATGTAAGGGATATTTTACCAAGAAGGAGAGTGATGGAGTGCTGTGTCAGATGACCTGGCCTCCACAATCCCCCGACCTCAAACCAATTGAGATGGTTTGGGATGAATCGGATGGCAGACTGAAGGAAAAGCAGCCAAAAAGTGCTCAGCATTTGTGGGAACTCCTTCAAGACTGTTGGAAGCATTCCAGATGAAGCTGGTTGAGAGAATGCCAAGAGTGTGCAAAGCTGTCATCAAGGCAAAGGGTGGCTATTTGAAGAATCTAACTACATGATTCCAAATGTTTCATAGTTTTGATGTCTTCACTATTATTCTACAATGTATAGTATATATACAGTATATATATACACACAGTGCCTTCGGAAAGTATTCAGACCCCTTGACTTTTTCCACATTTTGTTACTTTACAGCCTTATTCTAAAATGTATTATATAAATCATTTTCCTCAGCAATCTACACACAATACTCCATAATGACAAAGCAAAAACAGTTTTGTAGAAATCTTTGCTAATTTATTTTAAAAACAGAAATACCTTATTCAGATCCTTTGCTATGAGACTCGAAATTGACCTCAGTTTCAACCTGTTTCCATTGATCATCATTGAGATGTTTCTACAACTTGATTGGAGTCCACCTGTGGTAAATTCAATTGATTGGACATGATTTGGAAAGGCACACACCTGTCTATATAAGGTCCCACAATTGACAGTGCATGTCAGAGCAAAAACCATGCCATGAGGTCGAAGGAACTGTCTGTAGAGCTCCAAGACAGGATTGTGCCGAGGCACAGATCTGGGGAAGGGAAGCAAAATATTTCTGCAGCATTGAACATCCCCAAGAACAAAGGGGCCTCCATCATCCTTAAGTGGAAGAACTTTGGAACCACCAAGACTCTTCCGAGAGCTGGCCGCCTGGCCAAACTGAGCAATCGGGGGAGAAGGACCTTGGTCAGGGAGGTGACCAAGAACCCGATGGTCACTCTGACAGAGCTCTAGAGTTCCTCTGTGGAGATGGGAGAACCTTCCAGAAGGACAACGATCTCTGCAGCACTCCACCAATCAGGTCTTTAAGGTAGACTGGCCAGACGGAAGCCACTCCTCAGTAAAAGGCACATGACAGGCTGCTTGGAGTTTGCCAAAAGGCACCTAAACCAAGATTGATGTCTTTGGCCTGAATTCCAAGCGTCATGTCTGGAGGAAACCTGGCACCATCCCTACGGTGAAGCATGGTGGTGGCAGCATCATGCTGTGGGGATGTTTTTCAGCGGCAGGGACTGGGAGTTTAGTCAGGATTGAGGGTTATGCTTTTCTAGTACAGCTATTATCTTTATTTTTGTATTTTCAATGTGTTTCAAATGGCCCAGGCATGGACCCTGGAATAAACAAGGCCATGTACATGGGTCTGGATGACAGATGAAAAATAAGCGGGTGACTTGTAGCTTTTGTTACTTACTTCTTTTTAATTTGTAAAATTTTTTACACACTTTTTCTCCCCAATTTCGATCTTGTCTCATCGCTGCAACTCCCCAACAGGCTCGGGAAGCGAAAGTCGTGTCATGCGTCCTCCGAAAGATGACCCGCCCAAACCGCGCTTCTTAACACCCGCCCGCTTAACCTGGAAGCCAGCCGCACCAATGTGTCGGAGGAAACACCTGCAGGCGCCCGGCCACAAGGAGTCGCTAGAGCGCAATGAGCCAAGTAAAGCCCCCCCGAACAAACCCTCCCCTAACCCGGACGACGCTGGGCCAATTGTGTGCCGCACTATGGGACTCCCGATCACGGCCGGTTGTGACACAGCCCAGGATCGAACCCAGATCTGTAGTGACGCCTCTAGCACTGCGATGCAGTGCCTTAGACCGCTGCGCCACTCGGGAGGCCCGTTGCTTACTTCTTCAAGCTGCGTGTTTCCGTTATCCGCTTTTGGGCAAGGGCATCAAAGTAACTCCACTCTAACTGTTCACTTTCACCCTTTTTTTCTCTCCAATTGAGTCAGTGAAAATGCAGCTGTGCTTACAGTTATGTTGAGGCCAGGGCAGTGTAGGGCAAAGTTACAGCATTTCACGTTTCTGCTGAGGTCATCTTAAATCATTTAAATGGTCATGGTTTTACTTAATGTACTGTCCATGTAATGCATATCCACAAAATAAATACTTTACAGTCATCCAATATGTGAGATTCCATATTTAAGGTCTGCAATATCGTAACACCCACAGGGTTTAGTATTTCTAGATTTTCTAGTAAACATCTGCTCATAAACAGTCATGACCAAAATTATTGGCACCCTTGATAAAGATGAGCAAAAATACTGTATAAAATATATATATTGTATGCTAATTTTTGGGGGGCAATTAAATTATGTTATACTAATGCAATTGCTCAGAGAAAGAGATTTTGTATAACAACTATTATTTTTTCTTCTAAAAAACATAGGGTTCAAAATTATTGGCACACCTGTTTTCAATACTCCGGCACCCTCCCTTTGCTAGGATAACAACACTGAGCCTTTTTCTAATGTTTTATGAGATTGTAGAACATATTGGGAAGGATCTTAGACCATTCCACCACACAGAATCTTTCCAGATCCTTGATATCCTTCGTCTGCACTTATAGACTGCCCTCTTCAATTCAAACCACAGGTTTTCAATGGGGTTCAAGTCTAGAGACTGAGATGGCCATTGCAAAATGTTGATTTTGTGGTCAATTAACAATTCATTTGTGAAATGTAATGTGTGCTTGGGGTTATTGTCTTGATAGAAGATACACTTGCAACTAAGTGTCAGCCTCCTGGCAGAGGCAACCAGGTTTTGAGCTAAAATGTCCTTGTACTGGGTAGAGACCTTAGCAAAGGCCCCAGGACCAGTGGAAGCAAAATAGCCCAAAACATCAAAGATCCACCACCATACTTTACAGTATGTATAGGGTTCTTTTCTGCTTATCACATCCTTCTTTCGAAACCAAACCCACCCCTCGTGTGTGTGTCCAAAGAGCTCTATTTTCATGTCATCTGACCATAGCTCCGGTTCCAATCTAAGTGCCAATGCCGTTTAGCAAACTCCAGGCATTAGCATTTGTTTAGTAACATGAACATAAAGCTATTTGGCCACACACACCAAACTACCTGACGTGCTATTAGCTTTAATCAGCTTGAATGAGCATAGTCTAATAGACATTTTTAATTTCAACCTATTGTGAATCCACTCACCCCAAAAAAGAGATGCATCTGCACGTTGCTTAATGCAACACATCTAATGGTCGTCACTGGATCCCTTGTGTTAGTTGATATGAAAGTATTAACATACTAAGTACCAGTGTATGAGACCGTAAGCTGACCTGTCCATCAGTTATGATTAGGGCTGACCCCAATTAGTCAACTGGTCGATTGTTTGGTCGATAGGCTGTTGATCGCCCAATATATTTTTTTTGTCGAGCAGTAGCAAATATATATATATTTTTTTATGGCACACGAGACACCTGTCTGATTCGCGCCCATCTCAGTGAACTAATCCATTGTGGAGGCTGAGGCTAATCCATTGCAGAGGCCACGTGGATGGCACAGTCCAAGAAGAAGGGGAGTGTGGCTAAAATGCACAATGCACGTCTCCCTCCAATGCGCTCTCTCCCGCCAATTTGTGTACATTAATTGTTTCATAGCTACATTGTGTGAATTGTTTGCCTTGATTGTTAATGTCTATCAATTCCCCATTACATATATCACCAGTAGTAGCCTACATTTACCGTGAATTTCTATAATGTCTTATCTACAGTGAGGGAAAAAAGTATTTGATCCCTTGCTGATTTTGTACGTTTGCCCACTGACAAAGAAATGATCAGTCTATAATTTTAATGGTAGGTTTATTTGAACAGTGAGAGACAGAATAACAACAAAAAAATCCAGAAAACCGAATGTCAAAAATGTTATAAATTTATTTGCATTTTAATGAGGGAAATAAGTATTTGACCCCTCTGCAAAACATGACTTAGTACTTGGTGGCAAAACCCTTGTTGGCAATCACAGAGGTCAGACATTTCTTGTAGTTGGCCACCAGGTTTGCACACATCTCAGGAGGGATATTGTCCCACTCCTCTTTGCAGATCTTCTCCAAGTCATTAAGGTTTCGAGGCTGACGTTTGGCAACTTGAACCTTCAGCTCCCTCCACAGATTTTCTATGGGATTAAGGTCTGGAGACTGGCTAGGCCACTCCAGGACCTTAATGTGCTTCTTCTTGAGCCACTCCTTTGTTGCCTTGGCCGTGTGTTTTGGGTCATTGTCATGTTGGAATACCCATCCACGACCCATTTTCAATGCCCTGGCTGAGGGAAGGAGGTTCTCACCCAAGATTTGACGGTACATGGCCCCGTCCATCGTCCCTTTGATGCGGTGAAGTTGTCCTGTCCCCTTAGCAGAAAAACACCCCCAAAGCATAATGTTTCCACCTCCATGTTTGACGGTGGGGATGGTGTTCTTGGGGTCATAGGCAGCATTCCTCCTCCTCCAAACACGGCGAGTTGAGTTGATGCCAAATAGCTCGATTTTGGTCTCATCTGACCACAACACTTTCACCCAGTTTCCTCTGAATCATTCAGATGTTCATTGGCAAACTTCAGACGGGCATGTATATGTGCTTTCTTGAGCAGGGGGACCTTGCGGGCGCTGCAGGATTTCAGTCCATCACGTCGTAGTGTGTTACCAATTGTTTTCATGGTGACTATGGTCCCAGCTGCCTTGAGATCATTGACAAGATCCTCCCGTGTAGTTCTGGGCTGATTCCTCACCGTTCTCATGATCATTGCAACTCCATGAGGTGAGATTTTGCATGGAGCCTCAGGCCGAGGGAGATTGACAGTTATTTTGTGTTTCTTCCATTTGCGAATAATCACACCAACTGTTGTCACCTTCTCAACAAGCTGCTTGGCAATGGTCTTGTAGCCCATTCCAGCCTTGTGTAGGTCTACAATCGTGTCCCTGACATCCTTGGAGAGCTCTTTGGTCTTGGCCATGGTGGAGAGTTTGGAATCTGATTGATTGATTGCTTCTGTGGACAGGTGTCTTTTATACAGGTAGCAAGCTGAGATTAGGAGCACTCCCTTTAAGAGTGTGCTCCTAATCTCAGCTCGTTACCTGTATAAAAGACACCTGGGAGCCAGAAATCTTTCTGATTGAGAGGGGGTCAAATACTTATTTCCCTCATTAAAATGCAAATCAATTTATAAAATTTTTGACATGCGTTTTTCTGGATTGTTTTGTTGTTATTCTGTCTCTCATTGTTCAAATAAACCTACCATTAAAATTATAGACTAATCATTTCTTTGTCAGTGGGCAAACGTACAAAATAAGCAGGGGATCAAATACTTTTTTCCCTCACTGTTCAATGTTTGTTTGGTTTTGGTCATTTCTATTAATGCATGCAATATATTATTATACCAGTTTTTTTCCATTCTCATTGTCAGAGTGGACACGTTGTTTGCAGAGTGCACAACCTATGCTACACTTGTGAGAAACAAGTTTTGGTTTATTTCATTCCATTTAAGAGTTTTGTCAATTTAGTCATTGTCTTTGTTTGGAGCGTTACTGTCAATGTTGAGTAAGGACGCACACCTGATTATGCATAGAAGTAGGCGTACAGGCTACCTGGCCTGAGCGCAAATGTTGGCATATAAATGTGCCCATTTGGGGATCTGATAGTATTTCTGATTGGCTTAACTCACTACCACTAATGAGCTGTGGAGCTTCTCAAAGTAATGTTTTCTTTACCTCAAACAGCAAGCAAACAAAGTCTGTTTTTACATCCATTGAGAATGACAATAGTTCCTCAATGTATGTGAAAAATCTTTCTAACTCTCTCCCTTTCGATAACCACTCAGCATGTAAGGGAAAAATGTCATGCTCTGATCCAGTGGAAATGTCATAAAATAGGTTTACCTGATGAGCTCTTATCAGGTTGTGGTAGGCATGCCCTTTAATACCATTTCAGTTTGAGATATGCATTTTTCAGACTGACAGGCAGTTAGCTAAACTGTCAACTAAGGATTGTGTGCAATGCTCACTGGGAACTTGGCATATACAGACTGCTGTGTGCTGTGGTGATTGTCCCAGAGGTAGCATAGCGGCAGTGCTGATATATCTTTAAACCGGTGTACAATTCATTCTACATGCATCCTTCTTATATATGCACAACATATTTGAATTACTCTTCCACACATTGGTAAACAAGTAACAAAGTATTTCATCTAAAACAGTCGCTGATAATGAAGATCTTAATTTAATTGCACACTCGAATCACAAATCTTTCACAGCATCTCAATGGTTCTTACAATGCTTTGAGTTATATTCATTCTCATTGTGAGTTCAGTGAATGCTCCTTCTGGTTACCAAGTTAATTTAGAATTGTTAGCACTCTTTTATACAACTGATTATAAAGTAAGTTTTTACATATAGAAAGGCAACTAACTATAAGAAAGTTGTAGGTGTAGATTGCTCTACGGGATAGAGTAAGATCGAAAAGGGTGTACATTCAATTTATGACATGTTCTAGACACTCCTCGATTGTTCGGTAAGGTTAGAGGTTTGTGTTACTCATTCTTTATTACATGAAAGCTAGTTTTCTCACTCTCTTTGAGAGAAATTAGGTGTGTGTAAATTATGTTATTGGCTTTTTTTATGATACCCTGATCTGATCCAGCACAAAAGTGATTCATTTCTTTATGAGTCAGTTTTGCTTAAAAGTCAGGCTTTTCCACCTTTAACGTTAAAATAATGTCCCTTTACTACTCCTCTTAAATTATTTCCTGTGCCTCCTCTGGTGTTTACAGACTAATAAGCTTACAAACAACTCATAAGCATCATTATTTCCTGTCTTGTGATGTCCATAAGAAATTGTGACCCTCATTTCCCCTATCCTCCATTTGCTCTGTTACAAAATGTGTTTTTCAACTTGAAAAGATAACAAGTTAACTCATTGCTTTGAAATACAATATATATACAAAGGCATGTGGATACCCCTTCAAATTAGTGGATTTGGCTATTTCAGCCACATCCGTTGTTGACAGCTGTATAAAATTGAGCACACAGCCATGCAATCTCCATAGACAAAATTTGGCAGTAGAATGGCCTTACTGAAGAGCTCAGTGACTTTCAACGTGGCACCATCATTCCGCTACCCAAGAATAGCAGAGCACCCTTTAATGGTTCAAACAGCTGACCAATCAGCCTGTTACAAGTGCTTAGCAAACTTATGGAAACATTTGTGTTTGATCAAATACAAAGATACTTTACAGAAAACAAATTAACAACAGACTTTCAGCATGCTTATAGGGAAGGGTACTCAACATGCTCGGCACTGACACAAATGACTGATGATTGGCTGAAAGACATTGATAGTAAGAAGATTGTGGGAGCTGTTTTGTCAGACTTCTGCTGAAAAAACGCATCCTCTGCCTTATTATGGATTGAGAGTTACCTATATAGGGTTTTCATTAATGGAAGCCTCTCTCATGCAAATTCAGTTGAGTGTGGCGTACCGCAGGGCAGCCGGCTAGGGCCATTATTGTTTTCTGTTTTTACAAATGACCTTCCACTGACCTTGAATTGGTAGGCCACAAAAGCTCACAGAACAGGACCGCTGAAGTGAGTAGCACAGAAAAATTGTCAATTAATTGCAATGCTCACTACCGAATTCCAAAAATTCCGGAGCTTCATGAAATGGGTTTCCATGACCGAGCAGCTGAACACAAGCCTAAGATCACCATGCGCAATGCCAAGCATCGGCTGGAGTGGTGTAAAGCTCGTCACCATTGGACTCTGGAGCAGTGGAAACGCGTTCTCTGGAGTGATTATTCATGATTCACCATCTGGAAGTCTGACAGACAAATCTGGGATGCCAGGAGAATGCTACCTGCCCCAATACCTATTGTCAACTGTAAAGTTTGGTGGAGGAGGAATAATGGTCTGGTGCTGTTTTTCATGGTTCGGGCTAGGCCCCTTAGTTCCAGTGAAGGGAAATCTTTAAGCTACAACATACAATGACATTCTAGACGATTCTTTGCTTCCAACTTTGTGGCAACAGTTTGGGGAAGGCCCTTTCCTGTTTTAGCATAACAATGCCCCCGTGCACAAAGCGAGGTCCATACAGAAATTGTTTGTCGAGATCGGTGTGGAAGAACTTGACTGGCCTGCACAGAGCCCTGACCGCAACCCCATCGAACACCTTTGGGTTGAACTGGAACGCCGACTGCGAGCCAGGCCTAATTGCCCAACATCAGTGCCGACCTCACTAATGCCTTTGTGGCTGAATGGAAGCAAGTCCCCGCAGCAATGTTCCAACATCTAGTGGAAAGCCTTGCCAGAAGAGTGGAGGCTGTTATAGCGGCAAACAGGGGACCAACTCCATATTAATGCCCATGGTTTTGGAATGAGATGTTCGACGAGCAGATGTCCACACTTTTGGTCATGTAGTGTATGTCAATTCAGTAAATCAAGTTCAGTTGACAGAATCTACTATTATATTAGTAACAGTTTGAGTAGAGTAACTCATCTTTTTAAGTTGAACACACATGTACAAAGTACACCCATGTACAAAGTACCCAAAGTACATTTAACAGTGTACTTTACTCTACATACAGTATCTGTTCTTGTTATACACTTGACTTGATGTATTTCTCTGTGTTCTTCCCTCTGTCTCTACAGAACATTCCAGGACCTGTCCAGGCAGATGGATGTGTCCTACGGCACTGTGAGAGACTCGGCCGTCTATGAATACTTCAAGAACAAGGGCACCAACCCTCTAGAGCAGGACAGCACATACGCAGAGCTGTGGAGGACCATCAGCAAGAACAACGGCCATGACTACTCTGTGTCCAGTCCCTCAGAGGGCATCCGCAAGGTAGGTTGACAAAGACAAAACAGGTATATGCCAATAAAGAGAGGATGCCTAAGAACAGGCTGGTAACTCCTTTAGGTAGTAATTTCTTAGCTACTGTGTATTTAGACAAAAAGTCGAAACGGTTTAATATTTGGCATAAAAACAAACAAATCAATCTTTCCATTGTTATTTCACTGTCATTTCACAGTGTGGAGTCATACTGTTCTCCATCAATACTGTGCCTGTAGTTCCACAGTATTTCTAACCAATTAGACAGGCAAATTCAACATTATCTTTGACTATCTGTCTGAATAAACTGCAAATGCTGATTTGTGACATTGTATCAATTACACTGGTTAATCTCATATACTGCCCGTAATAAATGGCTTAGAAAGAACAATACTTTGCTTGTCCATATGCTGAGAAGTAATATGACATATCATATATCTTCAAATTTGTACTGTGAACTGCAGTGCTTGAGGCGTCACTACAGATCCGGCCGTGTCGCGTCCGGCCGCGAGCGGGAGACCCATGAGGCGACGCACAATTGGCCCAGTGTTGTCCGGGTTAGGGGAGGGTTTGGCCGGCCGGGATGTCCTTGTCCCATCGCGCTCTAGCGGCTCCTGTGACGGGCCGGGCGCATGCACTCTGACACGGTTGCCAGTTGTACGGTGTTTCCTCCAACATATTGGTGCGGCTGGCTTCCGGGTTAAGCGAGCAGTGTGTCAAGAAGCAATGTGGCTTGGCAGGGTCGTGTTTTGGAGGCATAGACTAAAATACAGTAGAATAGAATACAGTATATACACTGCTCAAAAAAATAAAGGGAACACTTAAACAACACATCCTAGATCTGAATGAATGAAATCATCTTATTAAATACTTTTTTCTTTACATAGTTGAATGTGCTCACAACAAAATCACACAAAAATTATCAATGGAAATCAAATTTATCAACCCATGGAGGTCTGGATTTGGAGTCACCCTCAAAATTAAAGTGGAAAACCACACTACAAGCTGATCCAACTTTGATGTAATGTCCTTAAAACAAGTAAAAATGAGGCTCAGTAGTGTGTGTGGCCTCCACGTGCCTGTATGACCTCCCTACAACGCCTGGGCATGCTCCTAATGAGGTGGCGGATGGTCTCCTGAGGGATCTCCTCCCAGACCTGGACTAAAGCATCCGCCAACTCCTGGACAGTCTGTGGTGCAACGTGGCGTTGGTGGATGGAGCGAGACATGATGTCCCAGATGTGCTCAATTGGATTCAGGTCTGGGGAACGGGCGGGCCAGTCCATAGCATCAATGCCTTCCTCTTGCAGGAACTGCTGACACACTCCAGCCACATATTGTCTTGCATTAGGAGGAACCCAGGGCCAACTGCACCAGCATATGGTCTCACAAGGGGTCTGAGGATCTCATCTCGGTACCTAATGGCAGTCAGGCTACCTCTGGCAAGCACATGGAGGGCTGTGCGGCCCCCCAAAGAAATGTCACCCCACACCATGACTGACCCACAGCCAAACCGGTCATGCTGGAGGATGTTGCAGGCAGCAGAACATTCTCCACGGCGTCTCCAGACGCTGTCACGTCTGTCACATGTGCTCAGTGTGAACCTGCTTTCATCTGTGAAGAGCACAGGGCGCCAGTGGCGAATTTGCCAATCTTGGTGTTCTCTGGCAAATGCCAAACGTCCTGCACGGTGTTGGGCTGTAAGCACAACCCCCACCTGTGGACGTCGGGCCCTCATACCACCGTCATGGAGTCTGTTTCTGACCGTTTGAGCAGACACATGCACATTTGTGGCCTGCTGGAGGTCATTTTGCAGGGCTCTGGCAGTGCTCCTCCTGCTCCTCCTTGCACAAAGGCGGAGGTAGCGGTCCTGCTGCTGGGTTGTTGCCCTCCTACGGCCTCCTCCACGTCTCCTGATGTACTGGCCTGTCTCCTGGTAGCGCCTCCATGCTCTGGACACTATGCTGCCAGACACAGCAAACCTTCTTGCCACAGCTCGCATTGATGTGCCATCCTGAATGAGCTGCACTACCTGAGCCACTTGTGTGGGTTGTAGACTCTGTCTTATGCTACCACTAGAGTGAAAGCACCGCCCGCATTCAAAAGTGACCAAAACATCAGCCAGGAAGCATAGGAACTGAGAAGTGGTCTGTGGTCACCACCTGCAGAATCACTACTTTATTGGGGGTACCTTGCTAATTGCCTATAATTTCCACCTGTTGTCTATTCCATTTGCACAACAGCATGTGAAATGTATTGTCAATCAGTGTTTCTTCCTAAGTGGACAGTTTGATTTCACAGAAGTGTGATTGACTTGGAGTTACATTGTGTTGTTTAAGTGTTCCCTTTATTTCTTTGAGCAGTGTACATATGAGATGAGTAAAGCAAAAATATGTAAACATTATTAGAGTGACTAGTGTTCCATTATTAAAGTGGCCAGTGATTTCAAGTCTATGTATATGGGGCAGCAGCCTCTAAGGTGCAGGGTTACGTAACCGGGTGGAAGCCGCCTAGTGATGGCTATTTAACAGTCTGATGGCCTTGAGATTGAAGCTGTTTTTCAGTCTCTCGGTCCCAGCTTTGATGCACCTGTACTGACCTCGCCTTCTGGATGATAGCGGGGTGAACAGGCAGTGGCTCGGGTGGTTGTTGTCCTTGATGATCTTTTTTGCCTTCCTGTGACATCGGGTGCTGTAGGTCCTGGAGGGCAGGTATTTTGCACCCGATGATGCGTTGGGCAGACCGCACCACCCTCTGTAGAGCCCTGCGGTTGCGGGCGGTGCAGTTGCCGTACCAGGCGGTGATAGAGCCTGACAGGATGCTCTCAATTGTGCATCTGTAAAGGTTTGTGAGGGTTTTAGGTGCCAAACCAAATTTCTTCAGCCTGTCTGTGTGGATAGACCATTTCAGATCGTCAGTGATGTGTACACCGAGGAACTTGAAGCTTTCCACCTGCTCCACAGCAGTCCCGTCGATGTGGATAGGGGTGTGCTCCCTCTGCTGTTTCCTGAAGTCCACGATCAGCTCCTTTGTTTTGTCGACATTGAGGGAGTGGTTATTTTCCTGGCACCACACTCCCAGGGCCTTCACCTCCTCTCTGTAGGCTGTCTCGTCATTGTTGGTAATCAGGCCTACAACTGTTGTGTCGTCTGCAAACTTGATGATTGCGTTGGAGGCGTGCCACACAGTCATGGATGAACAGGGAGTACAGGAGGGGGCTGAGCAACCACCCTTGTGGGGCCCCTGTGTTGAGGATCAGCGAAGTGGAGGTGTTGTTTTCTATCTTCACCACCTTGGGGTGGCCCGTCAGGAAGTCCAGGACCCAGTTGCACAGGGCGGGGTTCAGACCCAGGGCCTCAAGCTTAATGATGAGTTTGGAGGGTACTATGGTTTTGAATGCTGAGCTATAGTCAATGAACAGCATTCTGACATAGGTATTCCTAGCAGTAGCAGTATGTTGCTGGGTCAGTCCATTGAGGACTGACAAAACAAGGTGCAGTAAGAGGTAGCAGTTACTCGGAGACAACATCAAACACACATCAGTCACCTTCTGTCTCTGGGCTCTATTTTAACAAACCTAGCACAATGGTAAATCTTAGCGCTGGTGGTAACGGTATAGGTTCGGGGTGTGTCAGAAATATTTTTGCTATTTTCACAACCAGAAGTATGTGCACAGTAGCTGGCGGTGGCGCGAAAGGGCTAGGTTTTGATGAATAAATAAGTTGTAGGTGTGTCAAGGCTTTGACCCTTCACTGGCCAATCAGAACGTGCTCCATGGCTCCATTTGGTTGCTTTAAGTTGTTAATTACGGTCTTGTATGTATTGCGTTGTCATCAACTCCAATTCGAATGTTAGTCCGTTATAGCCTAGTTTGTTAAATAGCCTACAGAAACAAAATAACAAAATGACACAACAATATAACAAGCCATACCGTGGGGTGTGGGACCCAGTCAGGTCTTTGACAACAATATAACAAGCCATACCGTGGGGTGCTGGGTCCAGTCAGGTCTTTGACACAACAATATAACAAGCCATACCGTGGTGGGCTGGACCTAGTCAGGTCTTTGACACAACAATATAACAAGCCATACCGTGGGGTGCTGGGCCCAGTCAGGTCTTTATAATATAAATAATATTCCTTTGACACATTCACCCTCTCTCCTGTTGAAAGATCAGTCACAAAATGTTGGCACCATTGTAATAGGTTGTAATCAAGCCCTGGTCTCCAGCATGGGAACAGAAGAGGAATACCTGGTGTGGTAGTCTCAGGTACTGTAGGACTACTCCAAATAATCTCGGCTCTGACACACACACACACACACACATGCAAACGCAAGCTTTGCAGTTCCATCAATCCATCTAAATACCTCTCACACTCTACAGTAGTAACCTGTGGATTGTGAGAACCTGCATAAATCAGCAGAACATGTATAACCTATTTATTTCAACTTTATGTAGTGTCCTGTAATACTTTGAAATGAGACACCTTCGGTCATAACACATCCATAAAGACTATATCGCGTGACACAGTACTTACTATAAAGTCAGACACCTTCAGTCATTCATAACACATTCATAAATACCTTATATCATAAGACCCTGTACTTACTATAAAGCCAAACACCTTTGGTCATAAATAAGACATACATAAAGGCTTAATGATGTAAACACAAATGTATTAACTCTAAAGGAATTATCACTAACAGCTAAAATAAATAAACATGAAAGACAAGTTTAAACCATAAATGTCCTTTTATTTATACATGTTTAAAACAATACAAATACATTAAGTATGTAGTTAAATTGAACATTACACAGGGCTGTGAATAGTGTAGCTTGTCCCCTGAGCTGGTAGACAAATGGTTCTTGCCTCTCTGCCTGCTGGAGGTACTGCATGTTGGTTCCAACCTTAAAAGTAACAACAAAGAAAGTTAGCAAATCTGTTAGCTAGCTAGCAATTGCTGTGAAGTCACCAAAATAATTAGAAACAACGACTGAGGTAGCTATGTAATCTAACTCAACACTTATATAACTACTACATACCAGTTTAAATTACAATAAATAAAGGTTAACTTTATTCGCTGTCCAGTGGCACCACAAGTGGGCATTTGATTGACGAACTCCATCACATGTGCACTTACTGCGCTACAGAAACACCGCAAACCAAACAGTGCAAACACACTGAATTAAAGGTAACTACACAAAACATTAATTCCCAGACCTCAAAAGTGGTCCCCTTAAATGGTTTAAGCATTGTTGTGAACAAATAAAATTATAGAAAATCCAAATTGGTTGTTTTTCTATTTTAAAAAAAACACACAAAAAAACTGGTAAAAATGGGGGAATTTGAAACATGGAAAAATAAAACCTAGAAAACGGAATATGGGAAAAACCCTGAATTAGGCAAAAAATGCATACGGATTTGAAAGCGCCCTACCAACGTTGTTTGCTGTGCATGACTGCACTTTAGAGTGTGTGTCATCCTGCAGCACAGCATTTTGGGGAAAGTTGAGATCAGGTCCAATCAAGTCCATTTATCCAAAGCGACTTAGTCATGCATGCATACATTTTTACTTATGGGTGGTCCTGGGAATCTAACCCACTATTCTGGTGTTGCAATGCTCTACCAAGATGCATGCCAAGGTTATAAATGCTTTGTGAAGCCTCAACTTAATATGATTTATAAAGCCTTTAGTAAGCGGTGCTTATGCCACCCTTTATAAAGCACAGGTTTATGTCATATTTGACATAGTGGGTTATGTCACATTTGACATTGGTGTTATGTCACAGTTATTCCACATTTATGAACCATTTATAGAGCATGACATGTGGTTATAGATGCTTTGTAACACATTTATGTAGTGCTTATGAAGGCATTATACGCTGAACGTCATTTAAAGCGGGACCGGTAAAAATTATATGTCACAGAATGTCCCGTAGCAGTTTTCCTTGGGTTGGGTTTTATTTCAATCCTGCCCACATGCGCACAACTGGCAGCACCCAAGTAATCATCAATTCGGAGCGCAGCTGCACGAGACCCGATCGTAATGACCATGGTTAATTTCGTTTGACATTCGATATCCATATGGGGCTAATTAGAGACCATCAGTAAATTACACAGACCCCTGACTTTCTCCACAATTTGTGAGGTTACAGCCTTATTAAAAAAAAAATATTTAAAAAAATAATCATCATCATCAATCGACACACAATACCCCCTAATGACAAAGCAAAACATTTTTTTTTACTTTTTGCTTATATATAAAAAAATAAAAAAACTGAAATATCACATTTACATAAGTATTCAGACCCTTTACTCAGTACTTTGTTGAAGCACCTTTGGCAACAATTGCAGCCTCGAGTCTTCTTGGGTATGACACTACAAGCTTGGTACACCTGTATTTGGGGAGTTTCTCCCGTTCTTCTCTGCAGATCCTCTCAAGCTCTGTCAGATTGAATGGGGAGCGTTGCTGCACAGCTATTTTCAGTTCTTTCCAGAGATGTTCGATCAGGTTCAAGTCCGGGCTCTGGTTGGGCCACTCAAGGACATTCATAGACTTGTCCAGAAGCCACTCCTGCGTTGTCTTGGCTGTGTGCTTAGGGTCGTTGTCCTGTTGAAATGTGAACCTTCGCCCCAATATGAGGTCCGGAGAGCTCTGGAGCAGGTTTTCATCAATGATCTCTCTGTACTTCGCTCCGTTCATCTTTGCCTCGATCCTGACTAGTCTCCCAGTCCCTGCCGCTGAAAAACACCTGCACAGCATGATGCTGCCACCACCATGCTTCACCGTAGGGATGGTGCCAGGTGACACTTGGCATTCAGGCCAAATAGTTTAATCTTGATTTCATCAGTCCAGAGAATCTTGTTTCTCATGGTGTTAGAGTCCTTAGGTGCCTTTCGACAAACTCCAAGCAGGCTGTCATGTGCCTTTTACTGAAGAGTGGCTTCCATCTGGCCACTCTACCATAAAGGCCTGATTGGTGGAGTGCTGCAGAGATGGTTGTCCTTCTGGAAGGTTCTCCCGTCTCCACAGAGGAACTCTAGAGCACTGTCAGAGTGACCATCAGGTTCTTGGTCACCTCCCTGACCAAGGACCTTCTCCCCCGATTGCTCAGTTCGGCCAGGCGGTCAGCTCTAGAAAGAGTCTTGGTGGTTCCAAACTTCTTCAATTTAAGACTGATGAAGGCCACTGTGTTCTTGGGGACCTTCAATGCTGCAGAAATGTTTTGGTACCCTTACCCAGATCTGTGCCTCGACACAATCCTGTCTCAGAGCTCTACAGACAATTCCTTCAACCTCATGGCTTGGTTTTTGCTCTGACATGCACTGTCAACTGTGGGACCTTATATAGACAGGTGTGTGCCTTTCCAAATCATGTCCAATCAATTATAATCTACCACAGGCGGATTCCAATCAAGTTGTAGAAACATCTCAAGGATGATCAATGGAAACAAGATGCACCTGAGCTCAATTTCGAGTCTCATAGCAAAGTGTCTGAATACTTACAGTGGGGAAAAAAAGTATTTAGTCAGCCACCAATTGTGCAAGTTCTCCCACTTAAAAAGATGAGAGAGGCCTGTAATTTTCATCATAGGTACACGTCAACTATGACAGACAAAATTAGAAAAAAATATCCTGAAAATCACATTGTAGGATTTTTAATGAATTTATTTGCAAATTATGGTGGAAAATAAGTATTTGGTCAATAACAAAAGTTTCTCAATACTTTGTTATATACCCTTTGTTGGCAATGACACAGGTCAAACGTTTTCTGTAAGTCTTCACAAGGTTTTCACACACTGTTGCTGGTATTTTGGCCCATTCCTCCATGCAGATCTCCTCTAGAGCAGTGATGTTTTGGGGCTGTCGCTGGGCAACATGGACTTTCAACTCTCTCCAAAGATTTTCTATGGGGTTGAGATCTGGAGACTGGCTAGGCCACTCCAGGACCTTGAAATGCTTCTTACGAAGCCACTCCTTCGTTGCCCGGGCGGTGTGTTTGGGATCATTGTCATGCTGAAAGACCCAGCCACGTTTCATCTTCAATGCCCTTGCTGATGGAAGGAGGTTTTCACTCAAAATCTCACGATACATGGCCCCATTCATTCTTTCCTTTACATGGATCAGTCGTCCTGGTCCCTTTGCAGAAAAACAGCCCCAAAGCATGATGTTTCCACCCCCATGCTTCACAGTAGGTATGGTGTTCTTTGGATGCAACTCAGCATTCTTTGTCCTCCAAACACGACGAGTTGAGTTTTTACCAAAAAGTTATATTTTGGTTTCATCTGACCATATGACATTCTCCCAATCCTCTTCTGGATCATCCAAATGCACTCTAGCAAACTTCAGACGGGCCTGGACATGTACTGGCTTAAGCAGGGGGACACGTCTGGCACTGCAGGATTTGAGTCCCTGGTGGCATAGTGTGTTACTGATGGTAGGCTTTGTTACTTTGGTCCCAGCTCTCTGCAGGTCATTCACTAGGTCCCCCCGTGTGGTTCTGGGATTTTTGCTCACCGTTCTTGTGACCATTTTGACCCCACGGGGTGAGATCTTGCGTGGAGCCCCAGATCGAGGGAGATTATCAGTGGTCTTGTATGTCTTCCATTTCCTAATAATTGCTCCCACAGTTGATTTCTTCAAACCAAGCTGCTTATCTATTGCAGATTCAGTCTTCCCAGCCTGGTGCAGGTCTACAATTTTGTTTCTGGTGTCCTTTGACAGCTCTTTGGTCTTGGCCATAGTGGAGTTTGGAGTGTGACTGTTTGAGGTTGTGGACAGGTGTCTTTTATACTGATAACAAGTTCAAACAGGTGCCATTAATACAGGTAACGAGTGGAGGACAGAGGTGCCTCTTAAAGAAGAAGTTACAGGTCTGTGAGAGCCAGACATCTTGCTTGTTTGTAGGTGACCAAATACTTATTTTCCACCATAATTTGCAAATAAATTCATAAAAATCCTACAATGTGATTTTCTGGATTTTGTTTTCTCAATTTGTCTGTCATAGTTGACGTGTACCTATGATGAAAATTACAGGCCTCTCTCATCTTTTTAAGTGGGAGAACTTGCACAATTGATGGCTGACTAAATACTTTTTTCCCCCACTGTATGTAAATGTGATATTTCATTTTGTCATTTTTTATACATTTGCTAAAATTTCTAAAAACCTGTTTTTGCTTCGTCATTATGGGGTGTTGTGTGCAGATTGCTGAGTATTTTTGTTTATTTAATACATTTTAGAATAAGGCTGTAACGTAACAAAATATGTAAAAAGTCAAGGGGTCTGAATACTTTCCGAAGGCACTGTTAAGGGACAATATTTAATGTATATATATATATATATATATATATAATGTCAATAGCTCAGAATTTCAATTAATTAAAAACCTCAAACCAACTGTAAATTGTAGAAATGTATATACAAATATTGAAAGCATTTAATGAGACAACTAAAAGGTGTGTAACACATTGTGTAATTTATTGATGGTCCCTAACTAGCCCCACAGAGTATCCAAAGTCAAAATAACTTTGCCACGGTCGCACACCGGCCGGCTGAAGCTAATTGGTGAAAGAAGATAGCTAGCTTACTAGCTAGTCTAGGCTAGACACAAGACCTGGTTACACTGTTTCAAGTTACCTAGAAGGGTGAGTGACTGTAACTGTGTACTGTTTTGGGAGTGAAAGTAGAAATGCTTCCCACGTTCAAACACACACAAGAGACACCCACAACAAAGCACGCCTCCAAAACCCCAAATCTCGTTCTCAGTCGCATTTCCTGATTAGGAGAATTGAAACAAAGGCTAAATCAGGAAGTTCACCAACCCTCCCCGCACCACAGCGCAAGCGAGCTGATGTTAGACAGGTAAATTCTTGAACCTGGCGTAAGGGGTGGAAAATGCCAGCGCGCCAGTTTTTACTGTACATGATGAAATTGCAAACTAATGTGTGTTTGACACTTGCGAAAGCCGAAAATAGAGCCCTCTGAGCTAAAAGGTTTTTCTATCAAATGAGCAAATAAACAAATAGCCCAGTCTACAATGAGAATCAAACTAGAAAAGAAACCTGTACAGTAAATGTATTGAAGTATGTCTGTTTTACCACATGTTCATTAGAGTACTACACTTTCTTGGAGTTGGGATACTACAGTATATTCACAGCAATTCCCAGATGTAGGCCTTCCATCATCCTTTAGGTTCTATCATCGAAAACAATGTTAGCATATAGGCAGAATGTATAGCATCTGGATCATTAACTGGGTCATGATTGTCATTCCTCTGCAGGCGAAGAAGGGCCCGTATGCCTTCCTATGGGACATGGCTGTGGTGGAGTACGCCGCACTGACGGATGATGACTGCACCATCACCGTCACAGGAAACAGCATGAGCAGCAAAGGCTACGGCATCGCCATGCAGCATGGGAGTCCATACAGAGACCTCTTCTCCCAGAAGTGAGCAATGCCACCAACGTCTCTCCTCATTATACACCATCTACGCTGAGTATACCAAACATTACTAACATTCCTAGTATTGAGTTGCACCCCCTCGGGGCATGGACTCTACAAGGTGTCGAAAGCGTTCCACAGGGATGCTGGCCCATGTTGACTCCAATGCTTCCCACATATGTGTCAAGTTGGCTGGATGTCCTTTGGGTGGTTGATCATTCTTGATACACGCGGGAAACTGTTGAACATGAAAAACCCAGCAGCGTTGCAGTTCTTGACATAAACCCATATCCCGTACCCCGTTCAAAGGCACTTACATTTTTTGTCTTGCCCATTCACCCTCTGAATGGCACAAATACATAATCCATGTCTCAATTGTCTCAAGGCTTGTCTCCCCTTCATCTACACTGATTCAAGTAGATTTAACAAGTGACATCAACAAGGGATCATAGCCTTCACCTGGATTCACCAGGTCAGTCTATGTCATGGAAAGAGCAGGTGTTCTTAATGTTTTGTATACTCATTGTATATTGTAATGACCCTGGCATTGATGAACACAATTACCACTCCCCAAAGGGAGCTTTCTTGGAGCAGCTGTAACATGTCCGGCTTTGCAACCATAGGGTTGCAAGTTCGAGTCTTACCTCGGAACCTCGTGCTACTCCTTCGTATCATTACAATATTTATGCATTATAGATATACCATCACTTTATCAGCAGTTCTATACAGTATGTTATTCTCCTCACCTCTCCCTCTCCTTTCATTCTCCCATCTCTTCCTTCCATCACCTTGAGGAAATATCCTAAGTCTAAGTGCATATGGTTTAACGCACACCTCCTTTGATTCCTAATTACTTTCTCTGCTTCATAAAAGCCATACACATAATCACTGATGGTTTATGGTGCCTGAGGGATTGAGCGCCGTAATTGGCTGAGAGGTCATTCAGTGGTTATACTCATTTTAGGAGGAGTTTGACGAGGGAAATGAAAGGCCCACTAACATAGTGTTTTTATAAAGTCACTTTGTAGTATAAACATTAGAGAAAATGCTCTTTATAAAGGTCAGGAGTTACTGTCGTTTTGCATGATTTTAATGCCCTTGTCTATTTGTTATATAAACATGTACACTGAACCAAAACATAAATGCAACATGCAACAATTTCTAAGATTTTAATGAGTTATAGTTCATATAAGGAAATCAGTCAATTTAAATAAATTCATTAGGCCGTAATCTATGGATTTCACATGACTGGGAATAGTAGTGGAAAAAGTACCCAATTGTCATACTTGAGTAAAAGTCAACATACCTTAATAGAAAATGACTCAAGTAAAAGTGAAAGTCACCCAGTAAAATATTAGTTGAGTTAAAAGTCTTAAATAATTTGCTTTTAAATATACTTAAGTATCAAAAGTAAAAGTAAAATTACGAATAATTTCAAATTCCATATATTAAGCAAACCAGACAGCACCATTTTCTAGTTTTTTTTAAATATATGGATTACCAGGGGCACACTCAGCTATAATTTACAAACGAAGCATGTTTGTTTAGTGAGTCATATCAGAGCCAATAGGGACGACCAGGGATGTTCTCTTGAGAAGGGTGTGAATTGGACCATTTTCCTGTCCTGCTAAACATTCAAAATGTAATGAGTACTTTTGGGTGTCAGGGGAAAATGTATGGAGTAAAAAGTACATACTTTTTTTTATGAATGTAGTGAAGTAAAAGTAAATGTTGTCAAAAATATAAATAGTAAAGTAACATTTACATTTACATTTTAGTCATTTAGCAGACGCTCTTATCCAGAGCGACTTACAGGAGCAATTAGGGTTAAGTGCCTTGCTCAAGGGCACATTTACGTCATTTAGCAGACGCTCTTATCCAGAGCGACTCACAAATTG
The DNA here is from genome assembly GCF_020615455.1 of Coregonus clupeaformis. Taxonomy (NCBI): domain Eukaryota; kingdom Metazoa; phylum Chordata; class Actinopteri; order Salmoniformes; family Salmonidae; genus Coregonus; species Coregonus clupeaformis. Next base: position 25,615,443 of record NC_059222.1, read on the forward strand.
GTGCATTCACCCTATAGCCAGTGGGATAACCACTTTACAATTTTTTTTGGGGGGGTAGAAGGATTACTTTATCCTATCCCAGGTATTCCTTAAAGAGGTGGGGTTTCAAATGTCTCCGGAAGGTGGTGAGTGACTCCGCTGTCCTGGCGTCGTGAGGGAGCTTGTTCCACCATTGGGGTGCCAGAGCAGCGAACAGTTTTGACTGGGCTGAGCGGGAACTATGCTTCCGCAGAGGAAGGGGACCAGCAGGCCAGAGGTGGATGAACGCAGTGCCCTCGTTTGGGTGTAGGGACTGATCAGAGCCCGAAGGTACAGAGGTGCCGTTCCCCTCACTGCTCCATAGGCAAGCACCATGGTCTTGTAACGGATGCGAGCTTCAACTGGAAGCCAGTGGAGTGTGCGGAGGAGGGGGGTGACGTGAGAGAACTTGGGAAGGTTGAACACCAGACGGGCTGCGGCATTCTGGATGAGTTGTAGGGGTTTAATGGCACAGGCAGGGAGGCCAGCCAACAGCGAGTTGCAGTAATCCAGACGGGAGATGACAAGTGCCTGGATTAGGACCTGTGCCGCTTCCTGTGTAAGGCAGGGTCGTACTCTCCGAATGTTGTAGAGCATGAACCTGCAGGAGCGGGTCACCGCCTTGATGTTAGCGGAGAACGACAGGGTGTTGTCCAGGGTCACGCCAAGGCTCTTCGCACTCTGGGAGGAGGACACAACGGAGTTGTCAACCGTGATGGCGAGATCATGGAACGGGCAGTCCTTCCCCGGGAGGAAGAGCAGCTCCGTCTTGCCAGGGGTTCAGCTTGAGGTGGTGATCCGTCATCCATACTGATATGTCTGCCAGACATGCAGAGATGCGATTCGCCACCTGGTTATCAGAAGGGGGGAAAGGAGAAGATTAGTTGTGTATCGTCAGCGTAGCAATGATAGGAGAGGCCATGTGAGGATATGACAGAGCCAAGTGACTTGGTGTATAGGGAGAAAAGGAGAGGGCCTAGAACTGAGCCCTGGGGGACACCAGTGGTGAGAGCACGTGGTGCGGAGACAGCTTCTCGCCATGCCACTTGGTAGGAGCGACCGGTCAGGTAGGACGCAATCCAGGAGTGAGCCGCGCCGGAGATGCCCAGCTCGGAGAGGGTGGAGAGGAGGATCTGATGGTTCACAGTATCAAAGGCAGCAGACAGGTCTAGAAGGACAAGAGCAGAGGAGAGAGAGTTAGCTTTAGCAGTGCGGAGAGCCTCCGTGACACAGAGAAGAGCAGTCTCAGTTGAATGACCAGTCCTGAAACCTGACTGGTTTGGATCAAGAAGGTCATTCTGAGAGAGATAGCAAGAGAGTTGGCTAAAGACGGCACGCTCAATAGTTTTGGAAAGAAAAGAAAGAAGGGATACTGGTCTGTAGTTGTTGACATCAGTGGGATCGAGTGTTGGTTTTTTTGAGAAGGGGAGCAACTCTCGCTCTCTTGAAGACGGAAGGGACATGGCCAGCGGTCAAGGATGAGTTGATCAGCGAGGTGAGGTAGGGGAGAAGGTCACCGGAGATGGTCTGGAGAAGAGAGGAGGGGATGGGGTCAAGCGGGCAGGTTGTTGGGCGGCCTGCAGTCACAAGTCGCAGGATTTTATCTGGAGAGAGAGGGGAGAAAGAAGTCAAAGCATAGGGTAGGGCAGTGTGAGTAGGACCAGCAGTGTCATTAGACTTAACAAACGAGGATCGGATGTCATCAACCTTCTTTTCAAAGTGGTTGACGAAGTCATCCACAAGAGAGAGGAGGGGGGGGATTCAGGAGGGAGGAAAATGTGGCAAAGAGCTTCCTAGGGTTAGAGGCAGATGCTTGGAATTTAGAGTGGTAGAAAGTGGCCTTAGCAGCAGAAACAGATGAAGAAAATGTAGAGAGGAGGGAGTGAAAAGATGCCAGGTCGGCAGGGAGTTTAGTTTTCTTCCATTTCCGCTCCGCTGCCCGGAGCTCTGTTCTGTGAGCTCGCAATGAGTCATCAAGCCACAGGGCTGGAGGGGAGGACCGAGCCGGCCGGGAGGATAGGGGACACAGAGAGTCAAAGGATGCAGAAAGGGAGGAGAGGAGGGTTGAGGAGGCAGAATCAGGAGATTGGAGGGAGAAGGATTGAGCAGAGGGAAGAGATGATAGGATGGAAGAGGAGAGAGTAGTGGGAGAGAGAGAGCGAAGGTTGCGGCGGCGCATTACCATCTGTGTAGGGGCAGAGTGAGTAGTGTTGGAGGAGAGCGAGAGAGAAAAGGAAACAAAGTAGTGGTCGGAGACATGGAGGGGAGTTGCAGTGAGATTAGTAGAAGAGCAGCATCTAGTAAAGATGAGGTCAAGCGTATTGCCTGCCTTGTGAGTAGGGGGGACGGTGAGAGGGTGAGGTCAAAAGAGGAGAGGAGTGGAAAGAAGGAGGCAGAGAGAAATGAGTCAAATGTGGACATAGGGAGGTTGAAATCCCCCAAAACTGTGAGGGGTGAGCCATCCTCAGGAAAGGAACTTATCAAGGCGTCAAGCTCATTGATGAACTCTCCAAGGGAACCTGGAGGGCGATAGATGACAAGGATATTAAGCTTAAATGGGCTAGTGACTGTGACAGCATGGAATTCAAATGAGGAGATAGACAGGTGGGTTAGGGGAAAAATTGAGAATGTCCACTTGGGAGAGATGAGGATTCCTGTGCCACCACCCCTCTGACCAGATGCTCTCGGGGTATGCGAGAACACATGGTCAGACGAGGAGAGAGCAGTAGGAGTAGCAGTGTTTTCAGTGGTAATCCATGTTTCCGTCAGCGCCAGGAAGTCGAGGGACTGGAGGTTAGCATAGGCGGGGATGAAGTCAGCTTTGTTGGCAGCAGAACGGCAGTTCCAGAGGCTGCCTGAGACCTGGAACTCCAGGTGTGGGGTGCGTGCAGGGACCACCAGGTTAGAGAGGCAGCAGCCACGCGGTGTGAGGCGTTTGTGTAGCCTGTGCAGAGAGGGAGAGAACAGGGATAGGCAGAGGCATAGTTGACAGGCTGTAGCAAATGGCTACAATAATGCAGAGGAGATCGGAATGAAATGAACTAAACATCTGGGAGAGGAGAGAGCAGGGCCTCCCTCACCAAAACTTCCACCTCAGAAACTATAATTGTTTCACTGAACCACCCGAACAAAAACTCTCCCAACTTCCACCTTTAGAAATCAGAATTGTTGTGAACCACAGCGGTTCAATGTTTAAAGGAATAGACTCAACCCACTTTATTCAGCTAGCTAACTATGACACCATAGCTAACTAGCATGCTAGCATCCAATAACACACAGTTTAGCACCAACACTTGGTCACAACAAACCACCAATAGTGTGTTAACACACTAAGCAGATAATTCGTGTCCGTGTCTAGCCTGATCAACTCTATGTGAAGGATATGTGTCGCGCTGCATGAGGCAAATAGTGGTCACACCAGATAATGACTGGTTTTCTGATCCAAGCCACAACCTTTCTTTTTAAGGTATCTGTGACCAACAGTGACCAAGTAAAGTACAGATACCCCAAAAAACAACTTTAGTAGTTATTTTAAGTATTTGTACTTAAGTACTTTACACCACTGACTGGAAATACAGACACGCATCTGTTGGTCACAGATACCTTAAAAAGAAAGGTTGTGGCTTGGATCAGAAAACCAGTCATTATCTGGTGTGACCACTATTTGCCTCATGCAGCGCGACACATATCCTTCACATAGAGTTGATCAGGCTGTTGATTGTGGCCTGTGGAATGTTGTCCCACTCCTCTTCAATGGCTCTGCAAAGTTGCTGGATATTGGCGGGAACTGAATGGCACAACAATGGGCCTCAGGATCTCATCACAGCATTCAAATTGACATAGATAAAATGCAATTGTGTTCATTGTCCATAGTTTATGCCTGCCTGCCGATACCATAACCCCATCACCACCATGGGGAACTCTATTCACAACGTCGACATCAGCAAACTGCTTGCCCACACGATCCCATACACGCTGTCTGCCATCTGCCCGGGATTCATCCGTGAAGAGCACACTTCTCCAGCGCGCCAGTGGCAGTTACGACGTCAAACTGCAATCAGGTCAAGACCCTGGTGAGGACGTTGAGCACGCAGATGAGCTTCCCTGAGATGGTTTCTGACAGTTTGTGCAGAAATTCTTCAGTTGTGCAAACCAACAGTTTCATCAGCTGTCCGGGTGGCTGGTCTCAGACGATCTCGCAGGTGAAGAAGTCAGATGTGGAGGTCCTGGGCTGGCGTGGTTACACATGGTCTTCGGTTGTGAGGCCGGTTGGACATTCTGCCAAATTCTTTAAAACGATGTTGGAGGCAGCTTATGGTAGAGAAATGAACATTCTATTCTCTTGCAACAGCTCTGGTGGACATTACTGCAGTCAGCATGCCAATTGCACGCTCCCTCAAAACTTGAGACATCTGTGGCATTGTGTTGTGTGACAAAACTGGACATTTTAGAGTGGCCTTTTATAGTCCCCAGCTCAAGGTGCACCTGTGAAATGATCATGTTGTTTACACAGCTTCTTGATATGCCACACCTGTCAGGTGGTTGGATTATCTTGGCAAAGGAGGAATGCTCACTAACAGGGATGTAAACAAATTTGTATACAACATTTTAGAGAAACGTATTGTGCATATGGAACATTTCTGGGATCTTTTATTTCTGCTCATGAAACATGGGACCAACACTTTACATGTTGTGTTTATATTTTTGTTCAGTATATTTACATTCCCCCTTTAAATTATATATTATCAGACATATATGTTGTAGCACAGTTAGAATGGGGTTGTATAATGCTTTGAGTTTGGATTATTTCTCACTAAACCACCCTTGAGGAGCTACTTGTTGTATTTGAATTACAGAGTAGGGGATCATTGCAACATATCTTGACTCTGTGTATCATGCAGCTCTTTGTTTTGTCACCAATCAGAGACGTCTAACTCATTGTGATCTCTACACTGCTGTCGGATTTACATCACTAGCAACAGGCAGGCTCAAACACTGGTACATTCTTATTTATAAGACATTTTAGGGAAACTGCCATTTTATCTATCGTCTCTTCTAGCTCGAAATAAAAACACATATAAGCTCAGATCTCAATCTTGTTTTATGCTAAGAGTCCCGAAAACTAGAACCGAGCATGGAAAAGGTACTTTCATTACTCAGCCCCTTGGTCTTGGAATTCCCTCTAAGCCAACCTAAAACTCCAGGGCCTGGTGTCCCTGGAGGAGTTCAAAGGACAAATAGATGAACAGGTTGTTGAGACATGTAGTTCTTCCTAGTTGTCACTAGTTTGCGTTGCCTTATCTAAGGAAGCATGTTGTTTTACTTCCCACACACCACACACATGCCTGCGTACACACACACACACATCCACTGTTTGTTTGCTGTTGTATTTGTGCTGTTGCCAATGTCTTCTGTCTGTGTTGTCCGTTTTGTCTTACATTGTTTTTTTGTGTGTTTTTTTTTAAATCCCAGCCCCCGTCCCCACAGGAGGCCTTTTGTCTCTTGCCAGGCCATCATTGTAAATAAGAATTTGTTCTTAATTGACTAGCCTGCTTAAATAAAGGTTAAATAAACTTTATCAGCACAGGTTGCAATCAATAAATACCTTTCATGTTCCAGCTTAGTTGGCTTATGAAATCAACCTATTATGAATTCATAACCAGCGTTGTTGGTTTGGATGAAAGAATAATCATTCAACATGAGTTAACATGATTCTGCTAATTACTTCCACGAAAAAAGGTTCATAATGGATAATTGAACTCAATACTGTACTTGGGCATTAACAACGTTTGAAAGTCTTTGGTTATTAGTTGCAGGATGCTGATTGGGTAAATCTGTCCATAATCACGTCAGCTACAGGACTGTTTCGCTAGCACAGACTGGAATATGTTCCGGGGATTCATCCGATAATATTAAGGAGTTTACCACATCAGTCACCGGCTTCATCAATAAGTGCATCGACGACATCGCCCCCACAGTGACCGTACATACATATCCCAAGCAGAAGCCATGGATTACAGACAACCTCCGTACTGAGCTAAAGGCTAGAGCTTCCGCTTTCAAGGAGCTGGACACTACCAGGATGTGTACTCAGAGCATGCGCTAACCAGCTGGCAAGTGTCTTCACTGACAGTCCTGTCTAGAGAACGCCAAGATAACCTGTCTAAATGACTATTGCCATGTAGCACTCACATCTGTAGCCATAAAATGCTTAGAAAGGCTGGTCCTGGCTCACATTGGCACCATCATCCCAGACACCCTGGACCCACTCCAATTCGCATACCGCCCCAACCGATACACAGATGACGGCATCTCTATTGCACTATTTTTCTATTACAGTATTTTTTGTTGGGAAGGACCCGTAAGTAAGCATTTCACTGTTAGTCTACACCCCTTGTTTACGAAGCATGTGACAAATACAATGTGATTTGATTTAACCAATTAGGACTGTGTAATCATATTGGCCAAGCATTTCCCCAAAATCAATCCCAAAATCACTGTCTTGACTGCATTCCCACACATCTTGTTTTGATTCTTCTCAGGTATAAGAGCTCCAAAGCATCCGTGAGAACAACCCCAAATGTTTAGTCACACTATCTTTTAGATAAGAAATCTAACTCTCTTCAACGCAGTGAAAATAAACAGTTTCCTTTGTTTGCGATGAGTGCCATCCCAACTCCACAACCAGAATGAACTGCCGTTCTAGTGACTAAAACACAGATCTTAGGATACAGACAATGATTCTTCTACAAAGCAGAACCAGTTTCAACCAGCTTGTCATGCTTAGATCAGGTTTGATCTGGGGCTCATGGAGGCCACACGCCCACACCATTGATAAATCGCTGATGCGGTGGAACATTTGAAACCTCTCCACTCTTCCGAGGTGTGCTTTGTCAGGGCCCTTCAGAGTGCACACTCAGTATGCAGGGCCACAACAAGTGAAGAGCGGGGTCAGAGCTTAAGCGATGAGGTCCCTCCGTGGAAGATTCCCTATAATTCCTATCCCCACCACACTGAACTGAACACTGTCCCTCTATCTACGCTCATGATGGCCTGGATGAATGTCCATCTGGGAAATACAGGGCTAACAGAGTGGGGGTGGGATGTGCTTTGAGGACAGCTGGGAGGCTGCTCAGGGGGTAATAACAGGCTGAACCAGAATGTCATCTCCTCTACAGGGACGGATTCATCTTACTTGCCACCGTCCCCCTACCCATCATCATAATCCATTCCCCTTCCTCCATCCCTCTCTCTGTGCCCTCGTCTATCCATAACCTTAGAAATTCATTTTTTGTGCTCTTTTTCATCACAGAAATTGCTGTGGCGGTAGTGTTTGCCCACAGGGGCGGTTCTCTGATAATGGTATTTTCCTCTTTGCCACGGCTCTTTTTCTTTTAATTAAGCAGTTCTTCACTCTGTTTTATTTTGGATTTCATTTGTGGCAATGAAGGACTACAAAAGCTGACATTTAATGAAGTTTACTGTCGGGTTTAATTCGTTGAGCAGGCATAATTCAAACAAATCACACTTAAAATGCTGTGCTGTGGGAATTGTCACAAATGAATGCGTTCATCTGCAGAAGATAATAGCAGGTCTGTCTTTCATTCTTCCTTTAGTGCCATGATAGCATATGAGTAGTAGATATGCAACTAGGGTCCTAAAGTCCTTAGTCTCAATCCTTTGTGTAACAGTCTTCAAACTTAATATAACAGCCTGTTTTGAGCGAAGCAGAGGAAGCATACGTCTCTCACACCCAGATATTTCCCCTCCTTGCAGGATCCTGGAGTTGCAGGAAAAAGGGGACCTGGACATCCTGAAGCAGAAGTGGTGGCCGCGTACAGGCCGCTGTGACCTCAACAGCCACTCCAATGCCACGCCCGACGGGAGGTCCCTGAAGCTGCACAGCTTCGCCGGGGTCTTCTGTGTCCTGGCCGCCGGACTGCTGCTGGCCTGCCTGGTTGCCGGCCTGGAGATGTGGTGGAACAGCAACCGCTGCGGGCAAGAGCAGCCCAAAGAGGTGACCGAGCACAGAGCCCGGAGGCCAGGGCAGCAGGGGGAGGACACTGCCACACTCTACTTTAAGGATCCAGCCGCAGACCACAGCCCCGATTTAGTCGAACTCCAGTACACGCAGTTGTAGATTGTGCTCTGATTGAAATCAAATTTGGTCCCCCTTATCTATCCCCCTCTCTTCTCTGAAACCAAATCCATCTGTTTTTGTATGGCATACGTACCTCACACAGCTCACAGATAAACACGAATCCCCCTTATAATTTTTTTACTAATATATTTCCATCTTGATTATTTATATATTTTTGAAACTCTTCGAATTTGATCATCAGTGTATGTTAATCACACATCATCGGTGTATGTTAATCACACATCATCGGTGTATGTTAATCATAAACCCTTAAGCTGCCTTCAGGATAACAAACTGCCCAACCAATATGTTTTTTGAGATAAGCAATTCCTGCATTTTTCACAAATCTCTTACTAACATGTCAGAACAACTCATTTCGGACAGTGATGAGCATCAGTCCCCAGCAAATCTTCCAGTCACATACTTTGTATTGAATTCTTGTCAAAACCCTTTTCAGTTTTGCCATTTTCAATTCAGCAAGATTCTCTGTAGGAACATTAACTAACTATGTCCAGATTAAATGCATAGAAATAGAATGAATAGAACAGGCAAATCATTGACTTGAATGGGGATACCCATTCTGTTAATTATGTTTATATGCATTTAATCCTATCCGATAGGTGAAATCCAGATACCTTTTGAAAAACTGGGCCCAGAGGATTACACTTTCAAAGGGAGATTTGAACACCTTTTTAAATGTCTTATTTCAGAGTAAATCCATTCATCTATTTGATTCATGTCAGTGTGAATCAGCCGAATATGACATTTCTGAGAAAACGTCAGTATCGAGTTTGTTTTAAGTTCCCCGTAAGATTAGTGTTCCTGAAATAATCAAAACCCATTGATTACCAACACAGTTCCTTACCCTGAATTGTGAACACATTCACACTGCCTACCACAGAGAACCCTTTTCATTGATTCTCGTAAGACTTTCTTTCCCCTGCTAAGTGCCTGCTAATCTGATTTACGCCGATTACACCTTATACCTCATTGCCAGTTCACGTTAAGCCTTTCTTATTAGTTTAATCCACTCAAGTTACTGCGATGATGTCAACATGTCTACAGAGGCCTCTCACATGAGAGAGTTACTCTCCCCTTGCATGTGACATGGGACAGGTTAAGGCTTGACATGGATCCGTAAACTAAAGTGTGAGCAGAAACAGGATGTTTGCATGGGTCTGTCACCCCACAGCAATAAGAGCCACTATATCTGTCCAACCCAGTCCATAATCCCTAGTAATTCACTGTGTGACGTCTTATTGCAATTATATGTCAATGTGGACATCCATACGTATTTATTCTTGACTGTTCTATGATCTCGTGCAGGTTACTAAGGATTACAGACTGGCAAGGGTTTCTGGTCCATTGACATATAATGACATTACCACTGCTTCACCGGAAGGGAGGAAGGACATTTGGACAGAGAGAGAAAGAGACTGGGATGAAGCAGAAGCTATTGACACAGGTCAGAATAGAGCTCCTAAGATCTGATTTGTGCTGCTGCATTTAAGAGGCACTCTGATCTGTCCGATTGGGCTTGGGGGGATCTTGATCTAAAACTCCACACCACCATCTCATTTCTGGCAATCTTTCTATTTTCTGATTGTTATTCTGTTTCTTCTCCATTTTTGGTTAGTTGCGTTGTAGTGGATGGATGCATGCATGACAAGGGCTTGTCTCTCACCCTCACGTAGAAACATTGTATGGGGAACAAGAGGAAGTTAATTCAGTGACATTTTCTATGAACTACACTAGCAGTCAAAAGTTTGGACACACCTACTCATTCAAGGGTTTTCCTTTATTTTTACTATTTTCGACATTGTAGAATAGTGAAGACATCAAAACTATGAAATAACACATATGGAATCATGTAGTAACCAAAAAAGTGTTAAACAAATCATAATATATTTTATATTTGAGATTCTTTAAATAGCTACCCTTCGCCTTGATGACAGCTTTGCACACTCTTGGCATTCTCTCAACCAGCTTCATGAGGTAGTCACCTGGACTGCATTTCAATTAACAGGTGTGCCTTCTTAAAAGTTAATTTGTGGAATTTATTTCCGTCTTAATGCGTTTGAGCCAATCAGTTTTGAGGTATACAGAAGATAAACCTATTTGGTAAACAACCAAGTCCATATTATGGCAAGAAGAGCTCAAATAAGCAAAGAGAAACGACAGTCCATCATTACTTTAAGACATGAAGGTCAGTCATTCTGGAAAATGTCAAGAACTTTGAAAGTTTCTTCAAGTGCAGTCGCAAAAACCATCAAGCGCTATGATGAAACTGGCTCTCAGGAGGACCACTGTTACAGGAGTGGGTCGCAGTTCCGGAGCGACCCACTAGGTGTCATCCTCCGACAACCTTAGGCATCAGTATCCTATTGGTGTCACCTGTGTCTACCTGTTCACCTGTGTATTTATGCCCTCACTTCCCTGTGTTCCCTTGCTCAGTTTTCTCTGTTAGTTTCTCTATGTCCAGCAGTACTACTCAATGTCTGATCAGAGACCTATGTACAGGTACTTGAGAAGTGTTCTCCCTGTTTCGTTATTTGTTTCAGTCGTAGGTAATATTTAGTATTTTGGCTGTCAGACGGTTTTTGGAGACTTGTTTGCTCCGCCTTTCTTTTATTGTGATGATCCTTGTTTCACCATCTCTGCCTACTGTATATCCTGCATCGCACCTGGGTCACACCTCACACCAACCCTTACAGACCACCACAGGAATGGAAGACCCAGAGTTACCTATGCTGCAGAGGATAAGTTCATTAGAGTTACCAGCCTCAGAAATTGCAGCCCGAATAAATGCTTCACAGAGTTCAAGTAACAGACATATCTCAACATCAACTGTTCAGAGGGGACTGTGTGAATCAGGCCTTCATGGTCGAATTGCTGCAAAGAAACCACTACTAAAGGACACCAATAATAAGAAGAGACTTGCTTGGGCCAAGAAACACGAGCAATGGTCATTAGACCGGTGGAAATTTGTCCTATGGTCTGTAGACCAAAATTGAGATTTTTGGTTCCAACCGCCGTGTCTTTGTGAGACGCGGTGTGGGTGAACGGATGATCTCCGCATGTGTATTTCCCACCATAAAGCATGGAGGAGGAGGTGTTATGGTGTGGGGGTGCTTTGCTGGTGACACTGTCAGTGATTTATTTAGAATTCAAGGCACACTTAAGCAGCATGGCTACCACAGCATTCTGCAGCGATACGCCATCCCATCTGGTTTGGGCTTAGTGGGACTATCATTTGTTTTTCAACTGGACAATGACCCAACACACCTCCAGGCTGTGTAAGGGCTATTTTACCTAGAAGGAGAGTGATGGAGTGCTGCATCAGATGACCTGGCCTCCACGACCCCCCGACCTCAACCCAGTTGATATGGTTTGGGATGAGTCGGATGGCAGAGTGAAGGAAAAGTAGCCAACAAGTGCTCAGCATATGTGGTAACTCCTTCAAGACTGTTGGAAAAGCATTCCAGGTGAAGCTGGTTGAGAGAATGCCAAGAGTGTGCAAAGTTGTCATCAAGGCAAAGGGTGACTATTTGAAGAATTTCAAATATAAAATATATTTTGATTTGTTTAACACTTCTTTAGTTACTACATGATTCCGTATGTGTTATTTCATAGTTTTGATGTCTTCACTATTATTCTACAATGTAGAAAATAGTAAAAATAAAGAAAACCCCTTGAATGAGTAGGTGTGTTCAAACGTTTGACTGGTACTGTACCTCAATATGATGCTTTATGAAGGCATTTATTGTGCCTTATATTACATACATAGTGAAATATAACACTTGTTATAAGCAGTCATGACTGTCTGCATACATATCTCTAAATGTGTTTGTAAAGTTTGACCAATGTGCTGTATAGAATTTGTTTCAGATACAGAGATGAGCCACAATACAGGACTTATGCATAATCATAATAGTCTTATACATATGGAGGCCACTTTGAAAACAGCTTACTCAAGCCCAGATAAATCATTCAAACAAATGTCAGGCCACCATGGATGGATAGAGTGGTTTTATAGTTTTATGTTTTCAGAGTTGTTTTTGCATTACGAAAGCTTTCACACTGCAGAGCATGTTGTTATTTCCCCTCAATATAAACCAACACACTCTTATTAAAACACTGGTGCAGTGGTTTGATTTGAGGCAGTTATTTGTTTAGGCGTGCTGCCAATGCGACAAGATTCTAAACATATTTTAATGAGGTGCCAGTCTGCTAAAGCAATAGCCTTGGATGAGAGGTTTTAATTAGCATTAAGAGTTTTTTATGATACAGGATTGATACTGTTGTAAATTATCTGTTGACAAAGTCTTCAGAACAAATTATATCAAGATTATATCTTTACATTCCGGAAGGTTCAAGCTGATATGGGAAGCAATGAGGAAACACAGTTGTTTGTCTGTAATAATACTTGACATTGATCTATCAAGATTGATTAAGTGGCTTAACATTTAGGACCTCCTCTAGAAGACATTGTGTTGTGCTTTTAGTTGGGAGGCTGTGGTATAATGTGCTTATGGCAGGCAGTTGATATTGACAAGAGGAATAGTAAATTATGTAGAATCACAGTGGAGTTTAGTTACACTGTTTGATGCAGCACTGATCCCATTGAAAGTGCATGGCTTCTGATCATTATGAGAAGAGTCAGTTGATTTCAAGGTATTTCTGCATCTATGTTGCCAAACAACATCCATTATAATTGCATAGTAAGAAGGATACTCTTTATTTCCAGTGCATTAGGGTAGTCACTAGACTAGAGAGTTTCCAAAAAAATTGCATAAAGATGGTTGAAATAGTTATTCATTTCCCTAAGTGCAATATAATCAAAGCCAACCTTTCTTTCATTTGTAGAGCATGTCGTACCTAGCATAAAATAGTAAATCATCATCCGTCTTCGTAGAAACACATTTCTGATTATGTCTTCCATTCCAAAACATGTCTTATTTTCATTGGTTGGTTTTGTACTCCATATATAGAATCTTAACCTCTGCAGTGTGTTGTGTTGTATATGTACTGAACATAAGGATAAACTTGGATTTTGTCTCCATATTCAGTTATTTAACTAATATCATCATTGAGTCAGACCATTACTGGAGCCAAGTTGTGCCTGCCTACAAAGTAGCCTTTTGCAATAGCCTAGTGTAGCCTCCAAGTGCTAGGACACGTCTCCTGATTGGCTAGTGATACCTACTACCCTGAAGTATGTTTTGTCCTCTACCTTTAGATGTTCCAATGTAGCATATTTTGTCAGCAACAAACCTCTCAAGTGTCAATTAGCTTATAACTCGTATGCATGACCACAGTCATCCAAAGACACAGACACATCTGTCAGCCACAGCAGCTCAGATGTATTAAATATATTGATCTGATATCAAATCAATTCACCTGACCAACATCACGAAGTAGTTGATTGAGAGGTAGTGCTGAGCTTTTAACTGAAATGTCGGTTGTTTTTCCGTTTTTAAATAACTAACTGACCGAAGTCAGTTTAATTATTTGAATTCCATTTCATTTGGTCTTTTTCTGTGAGCTCGATGCTCAGTTTCTGTAGAGATAAATCAGGTCAAGCTCGAACTGTGCGATTTAGTAGGGAGTTGTAGTTTCCAATAGGCCAATATTATACATAGTTTAGTGCAGAAAACCTGGTAATTAACTACAATGACAATAATCCATTGCGCGCCCGTCTACTTGTCCGATCTGTGTGGAGCAGACACAGAGACCTCGTTGATGGAGAGAAGAGAGAAGGCGCGAGAGGGATAGCAGTTGCTTTGCGAGGTATACTACCCGAAAATACATGATCTAATTGATTGATAGTTGGTATTCAGCAGTTATAAAAGTATGCCTTATTTACTTTGAAGAACTACTAAAATTGTGATTTATGTCAGACAGGCAGCAGCTCTATAGAGATGAGATGATGACTTGGAATGAAATAAAGTCATCAAATAAAACAAGTATTTTATTAAAGTAAAGTAATGTGAATACATTATGGTTAATAAGTGATAAGCATTAATGGGTAGTCACTACCATCATGTGATTTTTATTCGATTTCAAATGTTACAGCATTCAACCCACATAACGCGTAGTGCATTCAATACATACCTTTTTTTCTTCTACGAAATCGAAGAACCGTGATTATCTTTTATAATATAATCTAAATCGAACCGACTTCAAAAAGCACTAATCGCTCAGCACTATTGAGAGGTAGAACAGACACTGTAAAAGCCCATGTATGGCCATCTAAATAGGACACCAATACATTACCTCAACTTTACTTCAATATACTGTAGCATCAGCAATGAGTTATCCATGTATGACCATCTTAATGTAACATGTAATACATTACTTCAACTTTACATTTCACTTACTGTAGCACCAGCAATGCCTAGCATCCTTAAGTTACTTTTCCTGTCCAACAGATGCTTGAGTGGGTTCTCAGAAGCCTAAGGTTACATGGCGTCCCAGATCAGTCAGTAGAGGTTAGGATGTAGCTTGGCTCCAGCATTGGTGTCGTCTGTCAAAGATGTGTCACCCCTTACTAAACATCAAACTGTCTATGTCCACTGGCCAAGTTTGATTTCAAGGTGCACATTCTATACACCTGTAATTGAGTCACCTCAATTCCGATTGGGCACTTAAAACGGAAATTACTCAATCAGCATGTTGAGTGAAACAATCAAAGAGGCTTGGGAAACAAACCACCTCAAAAAAGCTAAGGAAGAGGAGAGGGAAACTAAATGCATGGAGCTGGTGAAAAGCCTGAGAACCCCATGGGGAACAGCCCATCTCAGCCTCTGTGTCCCTTCCTCCCCCTTTCTCTTTCACCCTCTAGGACAAGGAGGTGAATCTGGAACAGGTGCATCGGCGTATGAACAGTCTTATGGACGAGGACATGGCGCACAAGCAGATCCCTGGCCCGTCTATCGAGATCTCTGCGCTGGACATCGACAGCATGCAGCCCAGCCGGCAGCTGGAGTCTGTGCGGGACTACCCGGGCACGGGCCTGTCTGTGAGCACCTATCTCCCGGGGGAGGGCCATGGGGGGGGCCTGGGTCGGACACTAGCTCAGGGCCCTGGCAGCACACTCCACCACCACCCCCCCAGCAGCTCCACCATCCCCTCCATTCAGTGCAAACACAGAGCTCCCAACGGGGGGCTGTTCCGACTGAGTCCCGCCAAGACACCCATGCCAATGTCATACCAGGGAGTTCCCGGAGGACCCATCCCAGAAGCCATTGAGCCCACCCACAGTACATCCATCTGATGGTGCCTCAACGTCACATCTCCTACCCCTCACCTGATTTTTGTGGGGTATTATTGGGGGGAAAAAATAAAATAAAAATAAAAATAGGGAAAGTGTACAAACAAGAGAAATAAGAGATTTTTATTACCTGTTGAACAACTGACGTCAAAGGAACAGCAATTTTTTCTTGTATATATTTGTAAATACTGAGAGAACGAAGTGAAGTAAAAGTGTATTTTGAATATTCTCAATTTTTGAAGTTGAGTTATAAAAAAACAAAATAAGATTAAAAAAAACAAAAAGATAAAAAAATGACTGTTTGAATGGCTTTGTAAATGTTGTTCTATATGAATAATAACGCAAATTAATTGTGATTGTTTTCTAAGTGCCGAAATAATGTCTCTCCACAGTTCATTCTTAGATTACCATGCACCATAGGACATAATGTGGAACACCATCTGTTTTGCACCTCTTTAACAACCTTATACTTCAGTATCAGATGAGAATATTCCAAATAGATGGATTCATTTTGTTTGTAAGACATATATACATTTGTCAAAAAAACTTCTTTTTTTCTACCTTAAAGTCTTGGTGAATCATTGATTAAGGCTGAAACTGAAATAAACATTGTTTCTCATGAGTTCTACAGATTTATGAAATTAATGGTATTTCATAGAGCTCAATTTCAGCCCTATGCTATCAAAGGAAAAGGGAGATACAGTCTCAGTCAGCCCCCAACAGCAAAGAAAGGCAGGCCTAGTGGTACTAGTGACGTGTACAGTATAACATCAGCCACATTAGGGGAATGTTCCAAGGGAACCTTTAACTGACAGAAATCATGACTGAATCATGTCCCTTCTAGTGTATGCTACATGTTTCCTTGATTGAGTGGGAGGGATGTTTAAAACAAAACTTGTATTTTTACATTTAACAAAAAAAGGCTCATTTTAGGAAAAGATATATGCATTCATTTTGTACTTAAGGATTTATTATTGAAAAGCTGTATACAGGTTGTCTCCTTTCAGAGCAGTGAAGTCATTTGAACTGCAGAGGGAGAAAAGTAGATATATAATATGGTTATATCTCATATTTATCATTTGTAATAGAGTAATTATCACCAAGGAAGATGGAAGATAAAGGAGTGATATCAAAATTATGAACTATTAGTGTTGGTAATAGCAGTTCAGGTGGCATATCCTAATGTCTAAATACTGATGGAGCACTGTTCATAAAACACATTTTCCCATCAATTAACCTGGGCACTTTACAGAGCAGCAGTTTATATCACATTTACAACTGAAGATGAACTGCAAAACTTTACCAAGACTTTCATAAGTGCAATTAAAATGCAATTATGTCCTGCAGTATACTTCCTGTTTCTGTTTATTTCCTTTAGCCTGTCATACTGGAAAACTCATTGCCAGGAAGTGAGATAGTGAATGTCAGTCTCAGTGGATATATTGTGTTGTCGTTCGTCACATCCTGTATGCACAATACAACGTGTACCAGGAGTACTGATAGGTGATCTATACTCATACTGTTAAAAAGGTTTTCATTTACTGGATTATCCTTACCTCTTGGAAAATGTAACCAATTGCCACGCAGAACCTTTGAGGGAAAGCAAAGAACAATAATTAAGTGATGTCATGAGAATAAACAGAACTACCATACCTCAAAGTGAGAGAATCATGTTTCGCATCACCCGTTCTCCGCTCATGCTTTTCAAACAAAATTGGCGAGGTTGTAAGCCTGTATATTTTGTACAAGTAGTTAATAATGTGAACCAAAGTGATCTCATTTTACACTGTGTTCTGCATACAACCTGTGGCTCTAATCAGCTAACAGTGGTGAAAAGGAAGTCGCACGTTACTGTACTGTAAGGGTTTAGTGTGTTTCACTGCCTTACTGTATACCCCCCGTTACTGTATCAATGCCCACACCACAAGATTAAAGAAAAGATTATAAAAAGCTATCATAGCATATAGTCTGTAACAGTACATCTAAGGGAGACTCTTATTTTATTTATGAATATGCTGCTTGGAGTTTCTTAATCTTTAATAAAGAAATATGGTTTACATATGTTTGTTTCTATGATTCATAGGGCATGTAACGATGGATAACCCATACAGTACATGTGCATGTGCCAGTATTATAAACAGTTTGTCCTATATTCATTTTTTTTGATACATTTTGAAAACATTAACAATTTATTTTCAACTTTGAAAACCATTTCTCGTACTAAATGATATCATAGAAGTCATTTCTGCCTTGCTTTATTTGCTTTAATGCTCTCACTATGATACAAATGAAAATCATCCCTTTGAGGTGGTGCTCCGATAACTGGCCAACATGAAGGAAATTAATCCAACAGATAGCTGAGAATGACAGAATCAACAAGTATCTCTTCATCACAACAGGGCCTTTACTTAGGCCTAGATTCAATCAGATAAAGCATTAACCGGCAATAGCCGACACCAGCATAGCTGATGTTTTGGCGGTGTCAGAGGTGTAACTGCGTTGGTTCTGTCAAATTGGTGAGCAGCTGCTCTTGATCATTGTCACAAAGCCACACCCGTCCCACTCGCGTTAGAAGTTCAGAATGAGAAAGTGTAGGCTATATAGAAATAATGACACTCAAATTGAAAATCATTTTAAAAAATGAGGATTTCTATGAGCCTAATCGAGGTGTAGATTTCATCGCACATTCCAGTGTTCGAACTTGTAAACAAGTGTCATGTCTTGCCCTCATGGGCTGAGGATCAAAGATGCCGGCTAGGCAAAGGTTTGAACACCCCCTTTCCTAGGGGCCAGTTTTATGACCGGTCGTAAATTCCTTGCAGAAATGTTATTTTCCGTGCCATGCAGTATTGGGAGAGGGAATTTCCCTGTGAGACAAAGGAAGTCTTCCCGCCAAGACTCCAACATCCAAAAGTGGATAATGAAACAATATTCCTACTTAAAAGAATGTGGGAAATGGTCGGTGGGGATTTAAAGAACAATCATGTCGAATTCGTTACTATGTTGTGATATCATTAAAGACGGTGGAACAACATAACTGTATCTCTGGGGTTGAACACTTCCCAATTATGAGGTTTGCATCTAATTGTTGTATGAAACGAATGATTAAGTATAATAATACTTTTGTGAAGATAATGTGATTTTAGCATTCTAGATGAGATTATTGTTTTCCATATTGATTTGTTATCAGTCAGTGGCCATGCCCAGATTAGCACAAACATGATGGAATGCCCCTTTTACCCTGAGTGCATAAAAAGCCTCGTGACAAAATTCACCTCAGACCAGGAAGCCACACGGCTTAAAATGGTTGACACTCTACAAGACCAGCAGACGTGAAGTGTGAGCTAAACGTTACAAAATGGTTTAAAACTACAACTCCATTACCAAAGGAAGACCAAGCATACTACGGTATAAGACGGATGTTGCAAATGGTTGAATTCCTACAAGACCAAGAAGCGTGAAGCTGAAGCTACACGTTACAAAATAGTTAGACCAGAAAGACCAGAAAACGTGGGACGTTAGTCCACACGTTTGAAATGGAGAAACTCTGAAACTCTCAACCTCTACACGAGGTGAAGAAGAAGACAATGCACTAGACCTTATCATTTCAGTCTGCAGCTGGCATGTATAGTCGTCTAGAGAACTTTCACTAAAGACACGAATTGGGAAGGACAATCCCTCTCAGACAACCGCTGGTACATCTGAAGTATCCATTATAACCACTACTACGACCAGAAACTCTACCAAGGACATTGGGATCTCTGGTGGGCAAACCAGAGTCCTACATCATCAACTCAAGGACAGCTACACGTAAATACATGTTGCATTTCTAATCCGAATGAGCGTTTAGTGGGGTTTTAAGCATTTGTATTTCCGTGAGCGTAGTTTCCAAAGTAACCACGATAGTTTGAATCTCTGTCTCTCCCTTACACTCTGACCCTCCTTCTACCCAAGCATTCATGCTATTGTTGGTCCAGTCCATTAGGGACCTGTTTTAATTGTATTACGTTAGTAATCAAAACCTATGTGTGTGTGTGTGTTTGTATTGTGTTATTATTTAGTTAATTAGTAAATAAATATTTAAGCCAACTTGTGTATTGCTGATTCATCAATAAGGTTAGGGTGAGTGACCCCTAGTGGTAAACAATCGCAAGTCATTTTTGAAAAATAAATCATTCTATGCGAGTGCAAAACATTTTAGTCATTTAGCAGACGCTCTTATCCAGAGCTACTTACAGTTAGTGAGTGCATACATTCTTTTTTAATTTTTTCATACTGGCCCCCAGAGAATCAAACCCACAACCCTGGCGTTGCAAACACCATGCTCTACCAACTGAGCTACATCCCTGCCGGCCTTTCCCTCCCCTACCCTAATTGTGCGCCACCCCATGGGTCTCCCGGTCACGGCCGGCTACGACAGAGCCTGGATTTGATCCAGGATCTCTAGTGGCACAGCTAGCACTGCGATGCAGTGCCTTAGACCACTGCGCCACTCGGGAGAATACTGCTTTGCTAGCACAGACTGGAACATGTTCCGTGATTCTTCAGATAGCATTGAGGAGTACACCACATCAATAACAGCTGTTCCGGATGACTATGTGATCACGCTCTCCGTAGCCAATGTGAGTAAGACTTTTAAGCAGGTCAACATTCACAAGGCCGCAGGGCCAGACGGATTACAAGGACGT
The DNA here is from genome assembly GCF_020615455.1 of Coregonus clupeaformis. NCBI lineage: Eukaryota > Metazoa > Chordata > Actinopteri > Salmoniformes > Salmonidae > Coregonus > Coregonus clupeaformis. Next base: position 25,635,562 of record NC_059222.1, read on the forward strand.
GTACTCTGAGCATGTGCTGACCAACTGGCAAGTGTCTTCACTGACATTTTCAACATGTCCCTGACTGAGTCTGTAATAGCAACATGTTTCAAGCAGACCACCATAGTCCCCGTGCCCAAGGACACTAAGATAACCTACCTAAATGACTACCGACCCGTAGCACTGACGTCTGTAGCCATGAAGTGCTTTGAAAGGCTGGTCATGGCTCACATCAACACTATTATCCCAGAAACCCTAGACCCACTCCAATTTGCATACCGCCCCAACAGATCCACAGATGATGCAATCTCTATTGCACTCCACACTGCCCTTTCCCACCTGGACAAGAGGAACACCTATGTGAGAATGCTATTCATTGACTACAGCTCAGCATTCAACACCATAGTGCCCTCAAAGCTCAACACCTCCCTCTGCAACTGGATCCTGGACTTCCTGACGGGCCGCCCCCAGGTGGTAAGGTTAGGTAACAACACATCTGTCACACTGATCCTCAACATGGGGGCCCCTCAGGGGTGCGTGCTCAGTCCCCTCCTGTACTCCCTGTTAACCCATGACTGCTTGGCCAGGCACGACTCCAACACCATCATTAAGTTTGCCAACGACACAACAGTGGTAGGCCTGATCACCGACAACGATGAGACAGCCTATAGGGAAGAGGTCAGAGACCTGGCCGTGTGGTGCCAGGATAACAACCTCTCCCTCAACGTGACCAAGACAAAGGAGATGATTGTGGACTACAGGGAAAAAAAGAGGACTGAGCACGCCCCCATTCTCATCGACGGGGCTGTAGTGGAACAGGTTGAGAGCTTCAAGTTCCTTGGTGTCCACATCACCAACAAACTATCATGGTCCAAACACACCAAGACAGTCATGAAGAGGGCACGACAAAGCCTATTGCCCCTCAGGAGACTGAAAAGATTTGACATGGGTCCTCAGATCCTCAAAATATTATACAACTGCACCATCGAGAGCATCCTGACTGGTTGCATCACCGCCTGGTATGGCAACTGCTCGGCCTCCGACCGCAAGGCACTACAGAGGGTAGTGCGTACGGCCCAGTACATCACTGGGGCCAAACTTCCTGCCATCCAGGACCTCTATACAAGGCGGTGTCAGAGGAAGGCCCTCAAAATTGTCAAAGACTCCAGCCACCCTAGTCATAGACTGTTCTCTCTGCTACCGCACGGTAAGCGGTACCGGAGTGCCAAGTCTAGGTCCAAAAGACTTCTCAACAGCTTCTACCACCAAGCCATAAGACTCCTGAACAGCTAATCATGGCTACCTGGACTATTTGCACTGCCCCCCCACCCCCACCCCCCACCCCATCTTTTTACGCTGCTGCTACTCTGTTAATTATTTATGCATAGTCACTTTAACTCTACCCACATGTACATATTACTTAAACTACCTCAACTAGCCGGTGCCCCCGCAGATTGACTCTGCACCGGTACCCCCCTGTATATATAGCCTCCCTACTGTTATTTTATTTTACTTCTGCTCTTTTTTTAATTCTCCTTTAAAAAAATAAAATAAATTCACGGTTGGTTAAGGGCTGTAAGTAAGCATTTCACTGTAATGTCTGCACCTGTTGTATTCGGCGCATGTGGCCAATAAAATTTTATTTGATTTCTGCGACTTGTAAACACAACAGCTCGTTGGCTAACACTCTCAAACAAGCTCGGAATGAACACCCACAAGCTTACTATCATAGGCTTCGTTCAGCTTACTTTGGCCGACTCACTGAAACCAGAATGGAAGAGCTATTACCATTCAAACAAATATTTCTGTCGAACATGTATCCCACCTTCCTTACCTACTTGGGTCCTACAGCCCACGTTGGTTTGCCAATCTCAGAACTCAGAGAGCTTGCAAGCACAGCTTTTGAGGCATCAAAAGTGCGCAGCGCTAAGAGCCCTGACATCTCGATTTTGGAGTTTGAACAGAAGCACTGACTCCAGTTAGAGGGTGCATTATTAGGTATTTAAGCTTCAAGAGATGACGCACAACAACGGTTTCTACCACGAAACCACGATACCAATACCCACCACGGTCGAAATAACTGTAAAGTACATCGCCAGCGAAACGACTACCGCTACAATTGACCGGATCGCTACGTTCCTGCACCCAATCCAACCAAAGTGTAAGAGCACAAGTGTAACAAGGGTGAAAAAGGGTTCAATGACGACAGAAGTGTTACAGGAGGGGGTCGCAGTTCTTGAGCGACCCACTAGGTGTCATCATCCGACAACCTAGGCACCTCCTCACTCACAGTCTGGACTAATCATTATCTTATTGGTGTCACCTGTGTCTACCTGTTCACCTGTGTATTTATGCCCTCACTTCCCTGTTTTCTGTTGCTCTGTTTTCTCTGCTAGTTCTCGATGCCAAACAGTACTAATCAGTGTCTGATCGTGAGACGTATGTACAGGTACTTGAGAAGTGATCTCCCTGTCAGCCTGTTTTTTGAGCTCCTCCTTTATTTTTGCGTGACAAGTCCGTTATTTTGTATCCTGGTTTTGGGACCACCAGTAAAGATCCTTGTTTCACCATCTCTGCCTACTGCCTACTGTCTATCCTGCACCGCACCTGGGTCACACCTCACACCAACCCTTACACAGAAGCATACTCCAATACTCGCTAAAAGCTCTGCTAAGAGAAATAATGAACCGGAAAGAATTTGATAAACAGGAAAAAGACAAGTCACTATGACTAGACATGGAATTTGCTTGACAACAGGTCCACCAGAATTAACAACCTTAGCAAGGACGTTAACAATCAAATTGTTTACAATGAATCGAATGGCGTCAGTCCCGCAACTGACCCGATGATTCCCACTGGTGAAACACTGTGCCATATGGCAGAAAGATATCCTCGTCTCAGTTCGCAGGCACTGGAACGGTTGCCACACGTGGATGCTGTGGTGATTGACAGGCCACGACAGCCACTGAGCGTTTTCAAGATTTGGTTAAATGGTTACAGCCAATCTACTAACCACGCGGCTGCTGACAACTCATACAAAGGGTCCGACCTTTTCGTTTGTGCCTCGGACAGCAACACCCACCGCTGGTGGGGGGGTCCAAAGACACAAAGGGAGGGAATACTAGTCCAGACCCATGATGAGCCTCATCGAGGCCGGTGGGGGGGTTGAGCGTACGAGCAACACTGTAAGAGACCGCCAGAGCAGGAAACAAATCTAGTTGTAAACTTCTCCATGAGAATAGAGAGGAGCAGACAAGCCCCTTGACAGGGATAACCTTAGAACACATCTGAAATATCACTGAGGTGTACCACACTGGTCGTAAAAGAAGTCCAGTGGACTTTCCACCACCAAAACAAATGGCAACGATAATCATTCCTTGCCATGTGTAGTTCAGCTACAATGCAACTAGTAAAATTCTCTAATCAGGTATTCCGGTAGGATAACATTTCAGAATACACCGGTAGGATAGCTGGTCCCCTTGAGTACCAGTACCAATGCCAGTAACAGTCAGTCCAGCCACAATCAGTAAGAAGGTTAGAGACCTAACAAGTCACTCAGATTGCAACACGTGGAAGGGAATCTCCTAAAACACTCTTCTGATGGTTAACACACATGCCACTAATAAATAGAACCCTCCATTCAGGAGGAAAGTTATTAGAAGTCATGAACCATGATCACACCGCGTACGACTGGTTCAGTGCTTATAGAGTACTTCCGTCCTGAGGCTAGCTCCCCTGGGGATAACATAGCTATGAAATAGACTCCTTCATACCTATCGCCACTACAATGGTGTAATACACCGTGAAACCACTACAGGTTCCCTCAACACCAATTCTTACTGACCTCCAGGCATTGACATGAAAATTATCTGATTACGTCAGACTCATTCTGAACAGGTTGCAGCCTACCAGGATACTTGGGTTTTTTTCCCTTGGCATGTGCGCTTGTGTAAGCATAAACGCACATGTACAATGGAACATTTCATGAGGATTTACGCTAGAATCACTTAAGTGTTCGAGCAAAACACCAGCCTGGGTAAAGTTGAAAATGTACCCTGAGGCCTTTGATTCTACAGCTACCGTACTCACCAGTTTCTCCCCAGAAGTCCATAGGTCATCCCTGTATACTGTCTGAAGCTAGTGCCTTACAGCTGTAGACTTATCATGTAGTTATCAACTTAGGATAGTGCCTAAGCAACACACCACTAAGTGGGAAGACCCTAGACATGACATTAGACACAATGCCATGATAGATTTATTTAGCCAAGAACGTGGACGTATATAGAATACAGTCCAATTAGATGATTAAGGTGTGTAACAGTCAGTCCAGCCACAATCAGTAAGAAGGTTAGAGACCTAACAAGTCACTCAGATTGCAACACGTGGAAGGGAATCTCCTAAAACACTCTTCTGATGGTTAACACACATGCCACTAATAAATAGAACCCTCCATTCAGGAGGAAACACCTACGTGAGAATGCTATTCATTGACTACAGCTCAGCATTCAACACCATAGTGCCCTCTAAGCTCATCACTAAGCTAAGGATCCTGGGACTAAACACCTCCCTCTGCAACTGGATCCTGGACTTCCTGACGGGCCGCCCCCAGGTGGTAAGGGTAGGTAACAACACATCTGCCACACTGATCCTCAACACGGGGGCCCCTCAGGGGTGCGTGCTCAGTCCCCTCCTGTACTCTCTGTTCACCCATGACTGCATGGCCAGGCACGACTCCAACACCATCATTAAGTTTGCCGACGACACAACAGTGGTAGGCCTGATCACCGACAACGATGAGACAGCCTATAGGGAGGAGGTCAGAGATCTGGCCGTGTGGTGCCAGGACAACAACCTCTCCCTCAACGTGACCAAGACAAAGGAGATGATTGTGGACTACAGGGAAAAAAAGAGGACTGAGCACGCCCCATTCTCATCGACGGGGCTGTAGTGGAACAGGTTGAGAGCTTCAAGTTCCTTGGTGTCCACATCACCAACGAACTATCATGGTCCAAACACACCAAGACAGTCGTAAAGAGGGCACGACAAAGCCTATTCCCCCTCAGGAGACTAAAAAGATTTGGCATGGGTCCTCAGATCCTCAAAAAATTCTACAGCTGCACCATCGAGAGCATCCTGACTGGTTGCATCACCGCCTGGTATGGCAACTGCTTGGCCTCTGACCGCAAGGCACTACAGAGGGTAGTGCGTGCGGCCCAGTACATCACTGGGGCAAAGCTCCCTGCCATCCAGGACCTCTATACCAGGCGGTGTCAGAGGAAGGCCCTCAAAATTGTCAAAGACTCCAGCCACCCTAGTCATAGACTGTTCTCTCTGCTACCGCACGGCAAGCGGTACCGGAGTGCCAAGTCTAGGTCCAAAAGACTTCTCAACAGCTTCTACCCCCAAGCCATAAGACTCCCTGAACAGCTAATCATGGCTACCCGGACTATTTGCACTGCCCCCCCACCCCATCCTTTTTACGCTGCTGCTACTCTGTTAAGTATTTATGCATAGTCAGCTTTAACTCTACCCACATGTACATATTACCTCAACTACCTCAACTAGCCGGTGCCCCGCACATTGACTCTGCAACGGTACCCCCCTGTATATATAGCCTCCCTACTGTCACTTTATTTTACTGTATATATAGCCTCCCTACTGTCACTTTATTTTACTTCTGCTCTTTTTTTCTCAACACTTTTTTGTTGTTGTTGTTTTATTCTTACTTTTTTTGTTTAAAATAAATGCACTGTTGGTTAAGGGCTGTAAGTAAGCATTTCACTGCAATGTCTGCACCTGTTGTATTCGGCGCATGTGACCAATAAAATTTGATTTGATTTGATTTGATTTGGTAACTATATTTGTTTTCTCTTTTGTTTATACTTGATTTCATTTTGTTTCACTTTCTCTGACACAAAGTTATAGAGCCATAAACAAGTTCCCCATACAACCATCAGTTAGTGCCACAATGCCGCTCATTTGGGAAATACATGTAATTATGTATTTTGTGAGTGTGTGTGTGCGTTGTTAAGATCTGCCTAAGTTACTGCCCAGATCTACCAGCCTGGACGACCGGACGACGGGTCCGGAACGGCGATGCCCAACCAGGACGCCCGCTGACCATTCTTGTGGTAGACTGCTCCGTTGGAAGAAATCCTACCAGGGTAAACCACCAGAGGGGGACCACAACGGCGATTCCCAAGCAGGACATCCCCTGGTCATTCATGTGGTGGCCTGCAGCTTGCAGAGATCCTCCTAAGGTAAACCACCAGAGGGGGACCGCAACGATGATCCAAAAGTGGATAATGAAACAATATTCCTAATTAAAAGAATGTGGGAAATCGTCGGTGGGGACTTATAGAACAATCATGTCGAATTCGTTACTATGTTGTGATATCATTAAAGACGGTGGAACAACATAACTGTATCTCTGGGGTTGTACACTTCCCAGTTATGAGGTTTGCATCTAATTGTTGTATAAAACGAATGATTAAGTATAATAATACTTTCGTGAAAATAGCAATGTGATTTTAGCATTCTAGATGAGATGATTGTTTTCCATATAGATTTGTTCTCAGTCAGTGGCCACGCCCAGATTAGCACAAACATGATGGAACGCCCCTTTTACCCCGAGTGCATAAAAAGCTTCGTGACGAAATTCCCCTCAGACCAGGAAGCCCCACGGCTTAAAATGGTTGACACTCTACAAGACCAGCAGACGTGAAGTGTGAGCTAAACGTTACAAAATGGTTTAAAACTACAACTCCATTACCAAAAGAAGACCAAGCATACTACGGTATAAGCCAGATGTTGCAATGGTTGAATTTCTACAAGACCAAGAAGCGTGATGCTGAAGCTACACGTTACAAAATGGTTAGACCAGAAAGACCAGAAAATGTGAGACGTTAGTCCACACGTTTGAAATGGAGAAACTCTGAAACTCTCAACCGCTATACGAGGTGAAGAAGAAGACAATGCACTAGACCTTATCATCTCAGTCTGCAGCTGGCATGTATAGTCGTCTAGAGAACTTTCAATAAAGACACGAGTTGGGAAGGACAATCCCTCTCAGACAACCGCTGGTACATCTAAAGTATCCATTTTAACCACTACTACGACCAGAAACTCTACCAAGGACATTGGGATCTCTGGTGAGCAAACCAGAGTCCTACATCATCAACTCAACTATCGAGGACAGCTACATGTTTAAATACATGTTGCATTTCTAATCCGAATGAGCGTTTAGTGGAGATTTAAGCATTTGTATTTCCGTGAGCGTAGTTTCCAAAGTAACCACGATAGTTTGAATCTATGTCTCTCCCTTCCACTCTGACCATCCTTCTACCCAAGCATTCATGCTATTGTTAGTCCAGTCCACAAGGGACCTGTTTTAATTGTATGACGTTAGTAATCAATAACCTATGTGTGTGTGTGTGTGTGTTTGTATTGTGTTATTATTTAGTTAGTTAGTAAATTAATAACTAAGCCAATTTATGTATTGCTGATTCATCAATAAGGTTAGGGTTCTTGCAGGTTAAAGGATTATGCAACGTTCAGAATGAGACTGATAAGAGGTAATTATTTGATAAGTGACTGTTATCGATATATAACATATATATCTTCAAAGAGTTTAATTCGGGAGATGGTAACTCATTAAACAACTTCTTCCGTGGTGCCCCAAATTCCTAATGAGTTAATTGTTACATGATTAATTTAATAGAGTGACAATTAAACATAGTTAGGTGATTCGATAAATAACCGTCATATATTAAAGTCACGTCACGACACAAGGCTGCATGGGATTTCTCTTAATGCGACACCGTGCAGCCAATGGCAATGTCCGCTTTAGATGCCAGGAGCCGCTTGTGGATTTGACAGCCCTAACGCAGTTCCGGCCCCGACGCCGCCAAAACAAACGCTATTTGGATGTCGGCTATAGCGGATCTGATTGAATAGAGCCCTTAAACATGTTAATGGGCGTCACCCCAGTGACATCAGATAAAACACACTGTCATAGAAGCTGGGGTGGTCGACATTGGTATGCAGCTTGTGTGCTGTAGGCCTAACATGCCCTTACATTTTCAATGGAGGCTAAATATACAATACTGAAATAAGGCACTGTATAAAGTCTTCCTTATTATAAATGGTGTGCGAGAAGATACTGTACGTTCTCTTAAATGCTTTTGAAAAGCCCAGCTTTTAGCTTCTTCTATTACAAAAACCTTACAATAGAGGATAAAGGACATTTCACCCACCTCCTTACCTGATCAATGATTCATTTTAGATTGCATTGTGTACCGTGGTTCTCTTTCTGTCAGTTTACATGAATGGTGCCTACCCCTTTCAGCAGGTGTGAGGTAGGTGTTTAATCACATGGCCAAGCGTGCCATCCGCTAAAACCAACATTGGAGTACATCCCTTATACATTCTCTCTCTCTCTCTCTCTCTCTCCCTCTCTCTCTCTCTCTCTCTCTCTCTCTCTCTCTCTCTCTCTCTCTCTCTCTCTCTCTCTCTCTCTCTCTCTCTCTCTCTCTCTCTCTCTCTAATCCCCTGCTCTATCAATTAGGGATTTAAGCAGGAGGTGCAGGATGTCAGCTGTCCTTTGTGTTAAATCTCAACCATTCTACACAGACCTCTCCAGGTGAACATCAGGAAAGGAAAAAGAAAAGGAGAGACAGCATTGCACATATCTTTTATCACTACTTGCTCTGTAGATTTCCCTCAGGAAATGTTGAATAATTTAGATTTGGGTCATGTCCATATTCTTAGCTTCACAGGTGAGCATGCTCTGATAAATCGACGGCCTTTCCAGAGGCCGATTTCGCAGGGATCATAGTTAACTGTAAATGACGGCATGGACGACAGCAGTGTCACAGCCTTTGAGATAGTGGGTGAGAATGGGAGTTTTGATTTTATTTAACCTTTATCTAGGAAGTGCCGTTGAGGTCAGAAGACCTCTTTTACAAGGGAGACCTGGCCACAACTAGATGTCACATTGATTGTGGCCCCAGGTTTTTCTTTATTCAGTAGGTAGTGTCACTTTGCCTCTTGTCCAGGAGTTAACATTGTTGTTGACTGGGGTTGTAGACACTGACTTTCATAATGTAAAACACTGGGGGCTGTCATCATCTGTTCCTTTGGGATGTGGTGCACAACCCTAAACCTTTGGGGATTACTTGACCAAAGTATATGTTATACAAGTGGGCTACGCTACAGTGTACATATGGCTTTAGTGCCTGTTACTCCTAAACATTTTCACATTTGGACATATTAGTAGCTGTATTTGACAGATTCCCCTGCAGCCTCTGGCTCTGCCCCTGGAGTTTATTGTAGATGAAGTACCTCATTACAGATTTATCTCAAACAGCTGGGAGAAATAAAAATGTAAATGAGTCTCTCCCTAGTAGAGTTGTGAGGAAGTGTTATGGATCATTACATGATATGGCCTAACCCTTTCTCCTTCCCCATCAGCTGACTGGGGGAGCCATTAGCTCCAACCAATGGGGAAACGAGAACAAACAGAAACAGCCTGTGACCTTGGGACTATAATGTTATATGTGTGCAAAGCATAGTTATGCGATATCGAGCATCAAAGTTTTCACATCCCAGATCTCAGAACTGTTTTGTAGTTCACTGAACTGTTTTGTAGTTCATTCTTCTTTCATAACCCATTTAGGTCCTCACCTTAAAACCTCTTAGATGTAAAGTCCCCTGTTTTGGGAACCTGCGTGGTTCTGGTAGATCGAAATGGCTTGCATTGAGCAGTAGCCTTGATTCTCATGGACACAGGAGTATGTCTCTTCTGCCTGTGTGAAGCAGGTTGTGAAATCTGACACAACTTGAAGCTGGGATGTCCCTCCTACCATTTCATTCACTCTTCCGACTGTCCATCGACTCCTGGCTGAACCCTACATCACAGCCACTAACGCATATGCCTGGAATCCTTACACCGTGATGCAGCAGGAGAGCGTGGTTTCGTCGCTGTAGCACATTCAGAGATCGATTTATAGCCAGTAATCTAAAATAACTAATAGATTTTCAACAAAAAACACTTTCTTTGTCACAGACGCACAAGATTAATATGAGATGAAAGGTGAGTTCCTAATATGTTCAGGAAGCCAAGCTAGAGCTCTGTGAGACGTTCACAGCAATGGGGGGAAACGTTTTGATCAAGAGAGAACTTTAGAGAATATGTAGCAAAATTTGAAATTGTAAAAAAATATAAGTAATTTCAACCCTTATTCATACAGTTTTGTTAAATAGGAAATACATCATATAAAATATTTCATTAAAAAAAAATCATATTGGTACTCTGTACTTGAGCTTGTGTCCTCAAAAGTGACTACACCTCAGCTATTAATAAATAAAATTACCAGAAAGGTGAGATTTGAACCTTTCTTGGAGTATGCAGCATTACTAGTTATTGTTTATGGCCCTCTCATGATAAATAATTCATTTTGGGGTTGACGTAGATTACATTTTAGATTACATTGAATTACATTTAAGAGTTAAAGGTACCTAAAGTGCAGAGTATCAAAATCCTAAGACATTCCTAAAGTTTAGGGGGGTGCAATCGCAGATAGACCCTTATAGTTCTGAAATATCAATCTTGGTTCAGTAATAAGGATCTGGCACAGAATGTTACAATTATTTCAATTTCAATATAAAATATTTAATGATGAACCACATCATCAAATATATTAATTCATGTTCATCACACATTTGTTGAAGCGATAGTTCACTAAAATGCAAATACAATATATCCTATAGAGAACTAGAAACATTGCTAAAGTTTAGCTCTGGTCTCTGACACTCAAAGTCAGTAAACTACAGATAACTGCCAAAATATAGGAAACACTTGAGTAAATGAGGATGATTTATAAATGAGGATGATACTGTATTTGGATTAAACCAATTCAAAGTAGGGGGACCCAACTATAACAAATTACTGTAGCTGGTACATTGATCAAGTTTGATCATAAAATTACTAGTCCCCTCCCCCCGTGTCAAACACTTGGATTCAGGAGGCAGGATTTACTTCCGGGTTTCTGCAACATCACATAAAGCCGGAAATGTAAAACACCAATCGTAGCGTCTTATCATCTTAACTAATGTATATATATACTTAAAACCATCATCACATGTGCGCCTATGCCTTGCTTTGTCTATGTTTTGGCTTTGTTTACAAACCGTAAGCTAGCTAGTAGTAGCTAGCTCAAGCAGAATGTACGACCAAAGATACTGGTCAACTTTTATCTGTGGTGTGACTGTTAGCTAGCAAGCTACTTACCAGAATTCTGGCAAAAGCACACTGTGTTGTGACTGGATGCCATAGTGTAAAATGTATGAAAAATGAAGACATCCGACAGTAGTGGCTGCTTTTCATTTCGGATGGACAGGCTGCACCGAAAATTACGAGCATGTCACGCGTGTGCAGTGCTTTATCAATTGGGGAGAACATTCGATGGGTCTTACCAGGAAGCTAATAAAATCAAATAAAATCACATTTTATTTGTCCCATACACGTGTTTAGCAGATGTTATTGCGGGTGTAGTGAAATGTGCAGTAATATCTAACAAGTAATATCTAACAATTTCACAACATATACCCAATACACACAAATCTAGTAAGGAATGGAATTTAAGAATATATACATATATGGACAAGCAATGACAGAGCGGCATGGACTAAGATACAGTAGAATATTATAGAATAGAATACAGTATATACATATGAGATGAGTAGTGCAAGATATGTAAACATTATTAAAGTGGCTAGTGTTCCATTTCTTAAAGTGGCCAGTGATTTCAATAGGCAGCAGCAGCCTCTAATGTGCTAGTAACAGTCTGATGGCCTTGAGATAGAAGCTGTTTTTCATTCTCTCGTCCCAGCTTTGATGCACCTGTACTGACCTCGCCTTCTGGATGATAGCGGGGTGAACAGGCAGTGGCCCAGGTGGTTGATGTCCTTGATGATCTTTTTGGCCTTCCTGTGACATCGGGTGCTGTAGGTGTCTTGGAGGGCGGGTAGTTTGCCCCCGGTAATACGTTCGGCAGACCACACCACCCTCTGGAGAGCCCTGCGCTTGCGGGCGGTGCAGTTGCCATACCAGGCGGTGATACAGCCTGACATTATGCTCTCAATTGTGCATCTGTAAAAGTTTGTGAGGGTTTTAGGTGCCAAGCCAAATGTCTTCAGCCAGGCTCTGTTGTGCCTTCTTCACCACATTGTCTGCGTGGCTGGACCATTTCAGTTGGTCAGTGATGTGTACGCCAAGTGCACGACCAAATCTAGCATATTTCAAATTCAGTACTTCAAAAACACCAGAAAGCACATTGTAGAATGAGTAGATCACTATATCAACGCAGAACAATAAATAAAAGGAAATTCAATTCACTACTCATTTAACCCATTAGCCCCATAAGGTCGATGTAAGCGCCCCTGCAGAAATGTAATTAGCATAATTTTAAAAATCCCCATAAGAATCTGTCAGTTATCCTATTTCCCAAGTAGAAATAGCCTTTGAATGACCAAAACAGCATCCAAAATATTTTGATGCTATTAAAATGCTCAGAATTGATTTTTATTAACCTTTTCTCTCATCTCTAACTATCAGGAAGCCTGAAAGAACAGGCAGAGTGGGCGAGGTGCTTATATTCATGAGCTCGCCTTGACTGACAGCTTTTTGAAACGCCCTTGTGGTCGTTGCCAGGTAACAAGGTACACAATGGGCCATGTAATTCTGAGGCTAAATAGTATGCCTCAACCCATTTTCTCTGCAAAATGCTCTTATGGTTAACAGAGCTGATCATGGACTGTTGGAAATCCGACAAACAGTAGCAATACACAATTGCATTTCTGTTGTTTTGTAACTAATTACAGAATACAGTTTACTGATACTCTTCTTCACATAATTAGCATAGCCTGAGCCACCTTGGTTGGTTAAGGGCTGTAAGTAAGCATTTCACTGTAATGTCTGCACCTGTTGTATTCGGCGCATGTGACCAATAAAATTTGATTTGATTTGATTTGACTTAGAAGCTTAGACATAAGGAAATGTACATGAAAACATTATACAATAAGGTTACTGGACAATTTATTGGTCCCTCTGTATTAGCATTATAAATGTCAATATTTTCAGTATTGTATGTATTGAGCAGACATTTATATTATAATTTACAATAGGCCAGCATAGCCGAAATATTGATAAACATGAACACTCGTGAGAAATAAAGGTGAGAAATAATGGCGAGACATCATTTGACCTGGCTGCCCCACAGTGTACAGGACCCATTGATTCGTACAATTTCTAACACTCATCTCCCATTTGAATGCTTGAAAGAAACAGTACAAAGTAACAAAATGTTATATCATATCATGTAAAAGCAAATTATTTAGGCTTTAGGAAATGCAACCAATTAAGGAGATTGATGGGGAGGGGAGTGGGAGAGGAGGGGACCCATGTACCCCGCTTCAATCAAGTAGGCTTCAGTCACCCACTTGGCTTCAGTCACCCCCAAGATTGAAGCGGGAGACAAATCTAGCTATGGCCTCCTCCTTGTCATGCCTCTCACACTGGGCAGACAGGGGTCCTGGGATGGACAGTTCACATATCTTGATATGTCGCTGGATCAAGGGGGACCTTGTTGAAGAGGAGATCCAGGAGCCTGTCTACGTAGCCTGTAATGTGTTTTTAAGGGAAATGTTTGTTAACCATTTATATGTTTTAGAGGCCATTTTGAGACCTTAAGGAACATCAGGTACTGTTGGAATGTCCATCTTTTCGTGAGAAATTACACTGGTCACTGAAAATATTTATAAAGCATTTATAAAGTATAAATATCACTTTAGATGAGGCCAGACAAAAATACTTAACTAATGGTTACTAAATGGTTTATAAGGACCTATATTAAACATCTTATGAATTAACTTATTAATCATTATTAAATATGTTAAAAGTTGTTTATAAATGTGTGAATAACTAGGTTATTAACATTTACAAATGTGGGAGTAATGATTAATAAATGATGAATAAACTATTTACACACCCATTATAAATGCTTTATGACGTGGAGTTATTATAAAGTGCTATCAATATTTCTTGCAAGAATGTATTGTTTTTCAATTTCTGCACTTCATTTTCCTTTAGATCACTTTATTTACTATCACGTCCTGTCATCTTCATAAAGCAATGCATGCTTGGGTTATTTTTAACCCCTGTACAGGAGAGGCTGGTGACCCCTGGATGAGGACAGAGGACAGAGGCTGGGATGTTCTGTCTGACCTAAAAGCAGCGGTTGGTGTGAGTCTGAAGATAGAGGCACAGCACAGCCTGGCACACGGCTTTGAAGCCAGGAGGAGAAGAGGACAGGAGAGGGGAGGAGAAGATGAAGAAAGCTCAACTGGCAGCAGCACATCCTCACCCTCCTCCTCATCATCCTCCTCCTACCACTGAGATTAAACAAACAAATCCCCTGAGTCAGTCAGTCAGACAGACCAGCGCTCTGAGTCACAGTCTACTGTCTCCATAGCAGGGCTGTTGGAGTCACCAAAAACACACAAAGAGGTGTTGAAAATACTGCTGCCTCACAACCCAGCTTCACACACATCATAGGGACGGTTTCTAAATTGGAGTGTCCCCTCTTCGATGAGATGGAGGTAGACTGGCAGTCACCCGACTGGGAGGCTTCTGAGCATGGCCATGGGAAGATTGGGGGTGGTATTTTTCTCTGCTCATACAGGAGTAATAAAGGCCTAGTGCACTTTTTTTTATATATAATATATTACATTACTTTTTTTATATTCTTTTTTATCAGGGGGTGCTACAGCACCCTCAGTACCCCTACTTCCCACGGCTATGCTTCTGTGGAAGGATTTCTCTTCCTGCTGCTTCTGCAACCTGCCTAAAGCGTAGGTAACAACACATCTGCCACGCTGATCCTCAACATGGGGGACCTCAGGGGTGCATGCTCAGTCCCCTCCTGTACTCCCTGTTGACCCATGACTGCATGGCCAGGCACGACTCCAACACCATCATTAACTTTGCCGATGACACAACAGTGGTAGGCCTGATCACCGACAACGATGAGACAGCCTATAGGGAGGAGGTCAGAGACCTGGCTGTGTGGTGCCAGGATAACAACCTCTCCCTCAACGTGATCAAGACAAAGGAGATGATTGTGGACTACAGGGGGGGGAAAAAGGACTGAGCACACCCCCATTCTCATCGACGGGGCTGTAGTGGAACAGGTTGAGAGCTTCAAGTTTCTTGGTGTCCACATCACCAACAAACTATCATGGTCCAAACACACCAAGACAGTCGTGAAGAGGGCACGACAAAGCCTATTCCCCCTCAGGAGACTGAAAAGATTTGGCATGGGTCCTCAGATCCTCAAAAAGTTATACAGCTGAACCATCGAGAGCATCCTGACTGGTTGCATCACCGCCTGGTATGGCAACTGCTCGGCCTCCGACCACAAGACACTACAGAGGGTAGTGCGTACGGCCCAGAACATCACTGGGGCCAAGCTTCCTGCCATCCAGGACCTCTATACAAGGCGGTGTCAGAGGAAGGCCCTACAAATTGTCAAAGACTCCAGCCACCCTAGTCATAGACTGTTCTCTCTGCTACCGCACGGCAAGCGGTACCGGAGCGCCAAGTCTAGGTCCAAAAGGCTTCTTAACAGCTTCTATCCCCAAGCCATAAGACTCCTGAACAGCTAATCATGGCTACCTGGACTATTTGCATTGTAAGTAAGCATTTCACTGTAATGTCTACACCTGTTGTTTTCGGCGCATGTGGCAAATACAATTAGTAATTTGCAAGTGCCCACAGCAATGTTCCAACATCTAGTGGCAAGCCTTCCCAGAAGAGAAGTGGCTGTTATAGCAGCAAAGGGGGGCCCAACTCCATATTAATGCCCTGATTTTGGAATGAGATGTTCGACAAGCAGGTGTCCACATACTTTTAGTCATGTAGTGTATGTTATTCTTGTCCTCTAAACTCCTAGTATTTGGACTCACCAAAAGCCTTGGATATTTGTGCCAGTCAGTGGATTCTCCATGTAGTCTTGTTTAATGGCCGAACGCTGTGCCTGATTAGCTTTCAGTGACTAATCAGTCTTTTCCACTGTCCATTAGCAGCAAGCAGAGGCAGAGCGGGGGACCATCACCGCTGGGTAGACAGCTCTTTCATTATGACTACAGCTCACAGCACCTCGGCTCACAGCACCACGTAACACCTATGCAATAACAGTGTTTCAGGTCTCCATTCACAACCACTATAATTCCACCTGCATTCTTTCATGCTGTTTCCTTTTCTTCATAGTTACTATTTCTATGCAATAAATCTACATTTGAGTGTTTTTTAATGACTAGTGGAACATGGGGCCATATCTGATCATAATTATACCGGAAGAGCTTTTCTTGAACTCATTGTGGAAGGGACGAGTTAAATACCTACAAGTGACCTAATGCTTTACTACCATATTATTCCCCCCGTCTTCCTCCTTTAAGCTGTGTAACACCCAGGGTTTGTAATGCCCCTGTCCTACAGTGGAAAGAGAGAGAGAGATTAGAATTTTAATTCAGGATGAGGCATCTGGATAAATACATGTCAGAGTAATTTGCCGTCATTGGCTCACCAGGGTGCTGCTGGTCATGAGTCATAGGAGTTGTAGACTCTCGCCTCATCATGACTTAAAGTGGAGTGCCACTCCAGTGACACATTTTTATGACTTTGCTGGTGGTTTAGTCATTAGATATTATGTGCATCGCTGACCTCTTAGCGAGTCTAACACTTTATTTGACACTAAAGTTAAATACCAAGGGTCTCTAGCAACGATAATCACGTTTACTGTAGCTTCCTTTTCACACAATGTAGTGCCATCCTGACATGATGGGAACATTGCACCATGAGTAGGTGCCGTGAGCCAGTTCCAATCGATATGTGCAGTTGTGTATGTGTCTGAAAGTGTGGTTGTCCATGCTTGTTGGTGTTTGTTTGTGTGTATGTTGTGCACTTGGTCAACCTTGTATGTAAAGGCTATGGTCGAATTGTGTACAGTGTCACCATGCACAGGTGTCATAGTAGGAGCAGCCCAAGGTTTCTGTTTGTGCCTGACCAGCCACTGTAGTTAACCTGGACTCTGCATGGTTGGTTTAGATCAGAGAGACTTATACAGAGACTGCACCACCATGCACCTAGCCATGCAAACCAGCCCCAGCCCCAGACAGCTACTGTGGAGACTGGTGCGTGCCTTCCTGTCTGCCTGCCTGCCTGCTTTACCGTCTTATCTCTGACAACACTGCTTTGCCCAGAGTACTGACCTTGAGAAGTAATTTGGTGGATCAATACTTGCTGGGATTGAAGAGTGAGGAGGAAGTAAGGGCTGCTCGTGGATTGAGTGGTGCAGATTTAGTGAATTTCAATACCGTTCATACAAAGGCTAATGGAATTTCCTAGAGACCATTTACCGCAGAATTAACTATGGTGTGTAAGCAACAAGATCTCACAGTCTCTCTTCAATAGTCCAAATACTAGGAGTTTAGAGGACAAGAATAACATACACTACATGACTAAAACATCTAAACTCGACAGTTAAAGAAACGTTCTGATTTTTTTTTTACCTCAAAAGGCATGTCCCGTGTAGCTCAGTTGGTAGAGCATGGCGTTTGCAACGCCAGGGTTGTGGGTTCATTTCCCACGGGGGACCAGTAAAAAAATATAAAACAATGTATGCACTCACTAACTGTAAGTCGCTCTGGATAAGAGCGACTAAAAATTTGAAATTTTAAAATGTTGGAGAGTGCCCTGGCGCACCTCTGCCTTTTCCTCTGCTGTACACCTCCACATTCCTGGCTAGTAGACCAACTCATAGTCGTGGATTGTCCTTTCGCAATATGTTGGTGCATGAGGACCGAATTTTGGTTCACAAACCAGTTGGTAATGTGTTCCTAATATTCAGCAGCTCATCCCGAGTGAAAGTAGTCCTCATTTTGTCGCAAATCCACGAGTAAACAAACAAAAACAAACAAAGCTGGGGAGGCTCCCGCAACACTGAGTGGAAACTGTCCAGACGTAAATGGCTAAAGAGACAGATTGTTTGTTGTAACGAGTGGGACTGGGCACAGAAGGCTGGCGAAGACAGCCTAAACCAGCAGGCCCAAGAGGACAGATGACAAGAGACAGAGTAAGTGTTTTGCGCCTGCTAGATAATGTTTTTATATCGGCATACTTTCATATAGTGCTGTTTTGTGCATTGTGGTTGGGTATCGTTACTATATCGACTTCAGGTTCTGCCTGATATGTTTAGATCAAGAGGTTGTGCCAATCTAACACCCATCTAACTTAGACGCTCCTCCCCATACCTGTCTTCCAGATGCAAAGTTTCATGGAAGCTGTAGTAATCTCATCATTCTGACACATGTACAACAACAAATGAGAACCCATCATGAGGGGCTGCAGTGGCTCCATGCAGTCAGACCAGGCCCTAGCCTTTTGGGGGCCCTAAGATAAAAAAAAATGTTTGGCCCCCCACCTTACAAGCAAAACATTTCCTGCAATTCTACACGTTTGCCATGGGGCGTAGGTTAAATGTTGCAGTTTTAAAGCAAGTTTGCTGCAATTCAAAAAATAAAAAAATGCCATGGGGCGGAGAAAAGATTTAGCAATTTTATAACACATTTCATACAATTGTCCTAATTTTGCCATGGGGCAGAGAGCAAAATTAGCAGTTTTACATCTAATGTCTTGCAATTCTACACATTTTGTCATAGGGTGGAGACCAATGTTTGCAGTTTTTAATATGATATCTGATGATCAATGGGGGCGTCTCAGTAAGTCATTAGACCATGATTACTACAAGTCTAGATAGCTAGCCTAATTTACCAATCTAAAGTCTGACCGGGCTAATTGAGTGACTGACATAACAAGAGAAAAACTGCTGATGCACAAACAAATTTCAAAATTGCACCTTGTGTATTTTACTGTTCTAACTCTCAACAGTAAATTGAGACCCAGACTGAGCTCCAAATATACACTGAACAAAAATATAAACGCAACATGTAAAGTGTTGGTTTCATGTGCTGAAATAAAAGATCCCCAAAATGTTCCATACGCCACTCTAAAATGTGCAGTTTTGTCACACAACACAATGCCACAGATGTCTCAAGTTGAGGAAGCGTGTAATTGGCATGCTGACTTCAGTAATGTCAACCAGAGATGTTGACAGAGAATTGAATGTTCATTTCTCTACCATTAGAGAATTTGGCAGAACGTCCAACCGGCCTCACAACCGCAGACCAAATGTATGGTGTCGCGGTTTGCTGATTTCAACGTTGTTAACAGAGTGCCACATGGTGGCGGTGGGGTTATGGTATGGGCAAGCAACGAACACAATTGCATTTTAACAATGTACATTTAAATGCACAGAGATACTGTGATGAGATCCTGAGCCCATTGTGAAGCCCATTGTTTTTAAAGGTATCTGTGACCAACAGATGCATATCTGTATTCCCAGTCATTTGAAATCCATGGATTGGGGCCTAATTTATTTATTTTGAGTCTCAAAGCAAAGTGTCTGAATACTTATGTAAATAAGGTATTTAAGTTATTTAATTATTTAAGTTATTTATTCAGTTATTTTATTTATTTCAATTGACTGATTTCCTTATATGAACTGTAACTCAGTAAAATCTTTGAAATTGTTGCATGTTGCCTTTATATTTTTGTTCAGTATATATACAGCGCATTCGGAAAGTATTCAGACCCCTTCCTTTTTGCAAAATTGTCTTACGTTACAGCCTTATTCTAAAATGGATTAAATAAAACAATTATTCATCAATCTACACACAATACCCCATAATGACAAAGTGAAAACAGGTTATTAGACATTTTTGCAAGTAACATAAATAAATAACTGAAATACCTTATTTACATAAGTATTCAGACCCTTTGCTTTGAGACTCGAAATTGAGCTCAGGTGCATCCTGTTTCCATTGATCATCCTTGAGATGTTTCTACAACTTGATTGGAGACCACCTGTGGTAAATTCAATTGATTGGACATGATTTGGAAAGGTACTGTCGTATCGAGTGAGTGGTGGCAATTATTGCTGATGAACAAAAGGAGTCTGCTCATACTGAACGTTGATCATAAGGTTTATTCAGATCAGAAGCTTCAGCATGAGTGACAGGTGACATGACACCCGGAGAGTGACGCCTCAGAATGGCTGCTCGTTCTGCCTTTCTTCTTCGTTTAACCCCTATTTATAAACAATGAAGCTCCCTCTTCTGGCCAATCACCAGTCTCCCCTGGGGCGTCACCCTAAAACATTCCCTTTTGATACTAACATAAACAACATTCATTGTTCCTCCAAAACAGTCATAATGTTAATACACCACATTTCCCCCCTTCGAGACGAACTAAACGTCTCGAAAACAAACAGAATAGGATTATGACTAGTAACCATTTATCTTATTGAGTATCTTTAACATTAAACCAAAAACCTTCTCCTCTAGAGTGTAAATACCTTTCTATGAAATATGAACAACTGTTTATGAAGTATGAATACATTACTATGAAATATGAACAAATCTTTATGGAGTGTAAGAGCGAAAAACTGTCCGGCAACCTTCCATCCATCAATCAAGACAGTAAAATTCTCTCACGGTCCCTCTGCCCCAGGCAACCACCTTCGGTACTCCAGATAACCTCATAAACCATGTAAATGCATTTGAAACTATGATGCAATTAAATACACATGTAAGCCCCTGCAAACAAAATCCTATCCAATAAATATCCACTTGTAAGGCTGGTCAACCCATTGGACCGTACAGTGGAACTCTCCCTGCCTAAATTCCTGTCCCTAAACATTCACGAAATAAACAAAAACATCTAAAATCCTCACATGTATTCAATAACATCAAACATCATTCTACAAAAATTAATACCTAAGAATATGACCCAAATTATGTATTACACATGTCTATATTTCATTGCAGACACTGGAATGTAGTCCACTACACTTCATCTCCCCGTAGTCTCCTCTTCCAATGGATTGTTGATGATGGAATCAGCCACACCCTCCTTGTTTCATCTCCTCCAGTCATATTGTCCCTTCATATTGTCTTTGTTTGAGTATTTCAATCTCCATATGTTCCCCCAAATGCTTCTGGAAGAAAAAGAAACGACCAAACAGTATCTTTTGCAAAACAAACACTTTTAAATTAAACATCAATATCAACTAAGAATATAATAATGATATATAAATGATGCATGAATCACATAAACCTATTCCCCCCTTTGATTCATAAATCATACCAACATCACCCCAATATTGAAAAAATTTTGAAAAATCATCAAATAATCAAAATGATATTTATCCATCAGTTCCACTTGTCCATCTTTATCCAGATCAGGAACAGTCAACACCGGCATCTGAGTGTTGTCTCCAGGCATCACTCTCCAACCTAGCTCAATATCATAGCTTTCTCAAAGGTCAGTAACAAATTACAAACATCACACAGTGTTATCAAAGCTGCCATTAAATGTAACCCATCACTGCCCCTACTGGCCTACCTGATTTTGCAACCAAATCTTCTCAGATCTCCCAAACACATCCCTTATATTCTTCAATGTATATATAACTATCTGAACTAAAAGTATAACTATTATCATCAATAGGATCTTACCAAATGTTACACACATACCATGGAAAACGTCCCCCCTTTTCCCTTAGATTTATCCTTCAATGATAGGCTTGAAGACTATGACATGTCTTCATGTCTCTTTCATCCAATTTCAAATATAACTTCAGATTTCTGTGTCCGGTGCTACCCCTCTTATAATGGTAGAAACCTCATATGGAAGCTTCAACGTTGACATGTAACAAAATCCTGTCCATCCATAATGTAAGAATATATATGCTTTATCACCACAAACCCTCCAAATATCTCTAAAATTCCCCATAGTCACATTGACAGGCAAAAGCTAATCTTTTAACCATCAAAGTCCTGCTGTTCCTACTAACTGGTACATAAAAAGTAACATATTTCTCATTACTACCCTTAAGGTCATACATACAACATCACAATCTGATATTCCCATAAACATACCCCTTACCTCATATGTTTTATTAGAACAAACAACTTTTAGCCCTCAATGGTTACACCTCCAATACTTCAGTTACGCTGTTACCCGATTTTCTTTCCATCTAACAAATGCACCCAAGTTAATTCACTTAACCCAATTACACCTAAACCTAGGCTTAAACAAATGTTTTGACAACGACATTATTTTATCTGTTACTGACTGTTGCTGCTGATACAACAGTCATGACAACGCATAAGATTGACACATACTTGATAGAGGTCGAGCGACCGTCTCTAACATGTTTGGTGCTGGAATTCTCACCAGACATGGAACCAAAGATTCCTACCTGCCATCTATCTTTAACTTTCACAACAGAAGAACCAAACCACATGCATATAGTTTCTCTCTTCCCCAACGAGCGGTACTGCAGATACCTCTCCTTGTCTGTCATCAAAATCAAAGACCTCATCCTGTCCTCCATGATAGTATCCTTCACTATTTCAGATGAATCTATATTGTCTCTACCACTCTCTGCTCTCCTATTTTAACCCTATTCGTCTTGCTACCCCCTTTAATTTCAGAAAAGTTGTTGTCGGTGTCATACTTCCTACATTTGCTTATTGCCATCGTATCATTAATCCCTTCCAAAGTTACCATTAAAGTAGTTGATGTATTAACTTTAATTACTTCTAGTGCGAAAGTTACCAATATCCTCTGTGTATTATCTACTGTTGGAGTGGCTACTGTAATCTACTCTTCCTGAACTCCTTTGGTGACTGTGGAACTTCAACAGATTTCAAATCTTCCATCATAGGCATCACTTTACGAATTACATAGCCTTTTAACCAATAATTCTTAACCGGAACAAATTTTAATGCTTGCACTAGATAAGTACACATATATTCTCCATAATTATCTCTCCATATGAGAGAAACGTCCCCATCCTAACCCTAATAAGTATTTTTTTCCTAAAATTGGTGCTGTATTGGTTGTCTTCGCTTGTACTTCCATCTATCACCACTAGTGTCACTTTTTCCCCAAATCTCAGTCCTTTCTCTAATCCCTGATTTTCAAACTTTTGATTATAAAAAATACACCTACAATTACCTTGATCTCCCTACTCTAAAGTGTAACTATAGATACTCAATCACCCTCAATCTTCTCTTATCAATGCATCTGCTCCTAACCGATCTAAACTCCTACCATATCTTCCCACTAAACTTTAAAATGTCCTTCACCACTGTTCTCTCTCTCTCTTACTACTAACTTTGAAACTTAGCTTACTGTCTTAGAGTTCCTTCAACCTAGTCCTCCTAACTTATTTTAATCTAATCTTTTCTCTCATAACCTTTAAAAACCTTTTCCACTGATTTATTCACAAAATCCCTTTACCACCAAATTTTAGAATATGTGATTGGGAAGATTCCCACCTGCTTTTGACTTCTTTACACACAGACTTGGCAAACTAAACACCTTTTAGCCTAGCCTGAAATCCCTTAGTGTAAGAATGTAACCCAGAATAAACAATGCATCTCTTTCCAATACTGCAATAACAGTATCTTCTAATATTAGTATCTTAAGAGTAATTAACTGTTTTACTACCTCAAATCCCTATCCTAATTAGTTATCAATTAGTGAGATGTTTAACCTCTTTAGGCTGAACCCAGATACGTTTTTCCACTATTCACCATCACTTCTAATGGTCGGTTGTTTTTACTTCAATTGTTAGCTATTTTCTCTTCTTCTAATCGATGCTCTCAGCTGATACCCCCTTCCGGATCTTCTAGGCACTAACAGGTGATCTTCACTTGCTCCTTTATCTTCCTCTGTTGTTTCCTCCTGACGCATTTTCATCACAGGTAAAGTACCCAATCTGTCACAATTATAACAGTCTTCTGAAAGTTGCTGAAAGTGTAGCTGAAATCTTCCTCCTTCTTCTAAATCTTCTCGTCCTCTTCCTCTCCAATTCTGTGTCTGTCCAGAAACTGGCTGTGGATATGGAACATCTGGTACCCCCTTGGCTGGTACAATTGCATTTGATATTGTTCAGTTGAAGCTGTAACAGTGATTGTTGATTTGGTTCATTCTGATTCTTCATAACCAAAGCTTCTCTTCTCCTTCTTCTCCAGTTGTAAGTTGTATTTGATTGAGTTTTCAGAGAGTTTCTTCGTCCTGTTCTTTCTTCTTCTCCAATTCTTGGGATCCTCTCAGCAGTTTCTCCTCTTCTGTATCTTCAGCTGTGTTTACTTCTTCTAAACTATTTGCTTTATCCAGGCATGATAAACATCGGTCTATATATCTATTTCTTCTTTGCTAGTCATTGTAGGATAAAATCCTCTTGAACATAAAGCACCTTTAATCTCCAAATCTTCATCGCTTTCTTCATCTGAACTCGAATCTCTTGTATCCTTCTTCCTTCAACTTTCATCAGAGATCAAATCTCTAGTATCCTTCTTCTTTCCTCTCTTGCCAACTTCCTTCTGATCACAGAGTCATATCCACCCATGACCTCTTCTCAATCACTCTCATCTTCATCGTCCTCATCTTCTTTAAGTTCCATCCTCCTTAACCTCACTCTTTTCTTCCAGACATCTCGTTTCCTTCCTTCTGGAGTTTTGGATTCATCTTCATCGTTATTTCTGCTTGTCCTCTATCTATTATTCGTCTTCATCTCTGATGCAACAATCACCCTGCTGGATGATCACCGGAAGCTGAGGATAAACATCCCTAAGCTGTACTTTTTACTGAATCCGTATGTGCGAAAGGTGTACTAACTTCTGCCATTAGTTTTTCTAACACTACTTTAGTTAAAGGATTACTATTTTTTCCCCTATATCAACCCTTTTATATTCCTTTATCGTGAATTATTTTATTTTAGCCTGTATAGCCTATGGCTTCCCCCCCTGTAATTATTAATATAAACCCAACAACTCCAAAAAAAAAAAAAAATTTTTTTTTAATAAATCCATTAAAAATCCTGAATAATTAAAACCAATTTTTATTCCTATATCCTATGTCACCAATTTATCAATTAGTGTTGACTATCTTACCACAACCCATCAAATGCAAGTAGTCAACTTCAGACCAAAATACCCATAAACAAAGCCTGTAACCCTACCATTACTCCAATTCCCATAACCCCTTGCTCTATCAGCATCTAATTATCTTAAATTTACAGAATAATGTCAGTCCTTGATTCCCAACACAACTCCAATCAAACCCCAGTGATACAGAGCCTCCAAAATGCAATTTTTAATGAATCATTTGCCAAGCCTATGTAAAATTGTCATAACATCACATATTTTGTAAAGGATGATTTTGTGAACTAGCCTGATATCTGATCCTCTCGTCTGCCTCGTCACACCTTGTCATGTCACGTCACGCACGTCAGTCACACGTTAGCCCCCCTCTCTCTCCTTTGCTCCGTTCTATAGCCTCATATGACAAGAGAACAAAACAGTACAGACAAGCATTCAAAGTTTATACACTTAACCAAGTTATCCACATTCAATATTCCCCCACTCACATTTGCCATAAGACTGAACCTAGGACTAAATAGATCGCTCAAAACATTTTTACTTTATTTTAATCCGTCATTTAATTCAATGCATTATACTTCGCCAACATATATTTAATTTATAAATTTACTACATCTCAACAACTAGTTTGTTGTTCGAATAACAGTTACTTTAACGATTTTAAAAGATTTGTGTCCACCTTCCCCTTATCTGTAGCTATTTCACCCCTGCAGGGAAACCCCAAAGACCTATGACCCTTACCCAAAATGCCGTGTTCTGTAGGCTTAGCACATAACCGCATGTCGTAGTTTTAGCCCCGTAAAATCAAGCGCATGCGCACCTCCATTTAATCCCATGCTTGCCATACAATAGAAAGATAGCATTACGCTACAGCTTCACTATTTTATACGTTATACTCACACAATTACACATAACAGAGCTCACATTTGCGTAGAACTTTCAGTTCCCCCCACATACAAACAAGTTTAAGAGGCTTGAATCCATCGCAGTGGACCTCTAAGGTTAAGATTATCATGTAGCACGCAACACAATTAGCATTTAGCAATTAGCATTAGCATTAGCTTTAGGTACAATGTGACACAACACACATCTAGCATTTAGCATTAGCATTAGCTTTAGGTACAATGTGACACAACACACATTTAGCATTTAGCATTAGCCTTTAGGTACACTGTGACACAAAACACATTTAGCATTTAGCATTAGCCTTTAGCTAACTGCGGCCTACAACATGTAACAAAACCCGCATTGCGTCTTTAATTGATTACTGTTTCGTTTGTCCTAAATTTATTCTGCCGTGAGTCTGGCTATTTCTACGAGCGATCCCCCCCAATGCAAATATCCCGTCGGACAGAAGCTGAGCAAGCCATCCCCAAGACAATGTCCCACCAACCCCAGTCCCAGACTGACCTGAAAATTCCTAATGCATTTCCAGGATTTTGTGGCCCACCCTGCGGTCGCCTCGTTCGTCACGAGGGCTTATCTAAACCTGCAATGCTCTAAAATTGTATACATATCTTGGCCCCGACTGTTCTTGACTTACTATTCAAGCAACACATCTCTATAAACAATCCATAAACTCTAACCACTTTTGCGCTGTTTTCAAAATTGTATAATGATTAGCCAGACCCCCCAGTCATCAGCAAAAACACCACCAGAGGCACGGTCGTAATGGTACATTCCTCCAGTGTACACAAGCAGTAACAAAACTAACAACTTAGCTGTGTTTGGTCTGGTCATGACTCCAGACCGAAGTTAGCTTGAGTTAGCTTGGCGGCTCCAAATGCAGCAGAGGAGAAGTGCAGAACCACTCCTGGCAAGCTCGCCATTTGTCGTATCGAGTGAGTGGTGGCAATTATTGCTGATGAACAAAAGGAGTCTGCTCATACTGAACGTTGATCATAAGGTTTATTCAGATCAGAAGCTTCAGCATGAGTGACAGGTGACATGACACCCGGAGAGTGACGCCTCAGAATGGCTGCTCGTTCTGCCTTTCTTCTTCGTTTAACCCCTATTTATAAACAATGAAGCTCCCTCTTCTGGCCAATCACCAGTCTCCCCTGGGGCGTCACCCTAAAACATTCCCTCTTGATACTAACATAAACAACATTCATTGTTCCTCCAAAACAGTCATAATGTTAATACACCACAGTACACATCTGTCTATATAAGGTCCCACAGTTGACAATGCATGTCAGAGCAAAAACCAAGCCATGAGGTCGAAGATATTGTTTGTAGAGCTCCGAGACAGGATTGTGTCGAGACACAGATCTGGCGAAAGGTACCAAAACGTTTCTGCAGCATTGAAGGTCCCCAAGAACACAGTGGCCTCCATCATTCTTAAATGGAAGAAGTTTGGAACCACCAAGACTCTTCCTAGAGCTTCCTAGAACTGAGCAGTCAGGGGACAAGGGCCTTGGTCAGGAAGGTGACCAAGAACCCGATGGTCACTCTGACAGAGCTCCAGAGTTCCTCTGTGGCGATGGGAGAACCTTCCAGACGGACAACCATCTCTGCAGCACTCCATCAATCAGACCTTTATGGTAGATTGGTCAGATGAAAGCCACTCTTCAGTAACATGCACATGACAGCCCGCTTGGAGTTTGCCAAAAGGCACCTAAAGGACTCTTAGACCATGAGAGACAAGATTCTCTGGTCTGATGAAACCAAGATTGAAGTCTTTGGCCTGAATGCCAAGCGTCACGTCTGAAGGGAACCAGGCACTATCCCTACGGTGAAGCATGGTGGTGGCAGCATCATGCTACAGGGATGTTTTTCAGTGGCAGGGACTGGGAGACTAGTCAGGATCGAGGAAAAGATGAACGGAGCAAAGTACAGAGAGATTCTTGATGAAAACCTGCTCCAGAGTGCTCAGGACCTCAGACTGGTGCGAAGGTTCACCTTCCAACAGGACAACAACCCTAAACATACAGCCAAGACAACACAGGAGTGGCTTCAGGACAAGTCTCTGAATGTCCTTGAGTGGCCCAGCCAGAGCCCGGACTTGAACCTGATCGAACATCTCTGGAGAGACCAATCCAACCTGACAGAGCTTGAGAGGATCTGCAGAGAAGAATGGGATGATCTCCCCAAATACAGGTATGCCAAGCTTGTAGCGTCATACCGAAGAAGACTCAAAGCTGTAATTGCTGCCAAAGATGCTTCAACAAAGTACTGAGTAAAGGGTCTGAATACTTATGTAAATATCATTTTTCAGTTTTTTATTTTTAACAAATTAGCAAACATTTCTAAAAACCTGTATTGTGTGTAGATTGATGAGGCGAAAAAAACAATTTAATCAATTTTAGAATAAGGCTGTAACGTAAGAACATTTTGAAAAAGTCAAGGGGTCTAAATACTTTCCTAATGCACTATATATATATATATATAAATAAAGCTTGATCCAGGGGCCTAACAAATTACTTCCTGGTTAAATGAAAGGCTATTTTATTGCTTATTTGCTCAATTTATTTCAGGCAATTTGGATAACTAGGGCCACTAACAACTTGCTATGGAGTCATGGAGACAATCTGTGGAACGTTCCTTTAAGTGTAGCCATTAATAATGCATTTAATTCTGACTGGTTAAGGTAAGGCAGTAGTCACCAACCTTTTCTGAGTCAAGATCCCTTTCTGAGTCAAAATGCAAGCCGAGATCTACCACTTAGATTTTTTAAAACATGACTTAAAAACGTAAGCCTATGCAACATTAACCAATTAAAAACAGTTCTGTAGTAATGAGGTTTGTACAGTAGGCTATAGGCCCAATACGTCATCACTGCATATTGGCTAGAATTGCCCTGCCAATGTTGTTCTTCTCAGACCATTTTGAAATTATATTTTAAAATTGTAGGTATATGATCACACTGATAATATATAATTTGTTATATTACTTGTGAGGTACAGCTGAGTGAGAATAATAAGTATTCCAGCTGATGGCAAAACTCAAGTTGCACTTCATTATTTCTGCCTCATGCAGCAATTCATGTTGTTACTCCTATGCCCAGAGAAAATGGAATATTCCTTGATATTAAAAAAGACACAAGCTGCTAATAATAACAACGCAAGCTTATTGGAACACATTGCTATAGTCATTCATAGCAGCTGCAGTGCTGGTTGTAGCGTGAGTGGCAGTAGGGAGAACGCACATTTTATGGCTTTCAAAAGTGCTGAACAAAGTGTTGACAGTGCTGAATAACAACTTAAACATGAACTTACTCATAAAAATAGCAGCTCTTTGCTTTATTTGTTGAGTCTCTCTCTAGTCATGGTTTTAAACGTTTTGAAATCTCAAATGATCAACTTTGCTGTGAGTTCGAGGCTTCTTTTTAGTCTATGGCTCAAGGAAACTGTGCAGTAACGGTGACCTGAGCTATCTGATTGGCCAGCGGTAGGCCTATAGGTGCACTTGATTTGCTCTCTGGGCCTGCCGGGTAGGCGGAGTTCTAACTTCAGACACATGAAATGGTTCAAAATGAGAACACTTTGCCTTCCCGGTGCTAGGGCTGCTGAATCAAGTGCACCTACCGCCAACAGTGCAAAACGAATAAAAAAGACAGTACAGTATGAAGATAGGCAGAAACTGCTTCTCCAATAGAAATTAAGATCACACTTGTAGGCGATGTCATGGTGACGTTGGCTAGTTAAGCTCATGCGCAGAAACACGTCATTGAGTATAACGGTCGTCTCGTGCCGAACTGCGCATGTGCAGTTCGGCAGTTGTTTTTGATGAAAATGAAAAGGTGTCGGTTTGTAACTTTTACGAGGTTGGAGTAACAACATGTTCAACTACTTAAGACATTGGTTCGAACATAGGTTGTGCCTTTAGATTTTGCCAAAATTAACAACTAAGGAAGAACTTTCTCTCATTGACATCTCAATTCCCAAACCCCGGCCTGGTTTGTTTGGTCTGTTTGGCAAGCGTTCCCGGAGTTTGGCAAGCGTTCCCGGATGTCTCGCGATGTTGCGCCTCTGGGTTTAGAAAGTCTATTGCTTTATCGTTGTTTGGTGACCAACTAGGAATGCCTTGGAGATCGACTAGTAGATCCCGGTCGACCGGTTGGTGACCACTGAGGTAAGGGATAAGGTTTGGGATAGGGTTAAAACATAAAACACTTGACGGTTAAGTTTAGGCATTAATTCCAGTTATTCTGTCTGGCCGTAGCTCGCGGTTTAAGCCCTTTCTCTATCCCCATCCATAACACCCTAGCAAGCCGCAAGCCTACTAGGCACTCACGTTGCCCCTAGTGGACGGTATTGAAGGCATCTCCCAACGTCCTGGGGACCTGGACAACGTTGAATACTGAAGTGTATCTGGTGTGACTTGGCTGGTGTGAGTATCATTTTGCTTTGTTTGCAGGATGTAAAGAGCAGTATATAGACACAACTCAAGGAGAAGAACCATCCCATGAAGTTGTTTACTATTCACATAATGTGCAATGTATGAAAACAATTATACAATGCAAAACATGGAATATATGCATTTTTATTCATGTATGCACTATACAGATTCGCCATACATGAAAATGCACTAACCAGCCTAGCAGCCTAGATCGATTTGCATGCAACATTTATGAATCTCATTTACAGGCGAGAGAATTGGCCCTCCAACGTGTCATGATGGTGTGCCTCAACAGGCGTTCCTGCTCATGCATATTTACTGTCAATGCCTCCAAGATGTACAGTTGAAGTCGGAAGTTTACATACACTTAGGTTGGAGTCATTAAAACTCGTTTTTCAACCACTACACACATTTCTTGTTAACAAACTATAGTTTTGGCAAGTCGTTTAGGACATCTACTTTGTGCATGACACAAGTAATTTTTCCAACAGTTGTTTACAGACAGATTATTTCACTTATAATTCACTGTATCACAATTCCAGTGGGTCAGAAGTTTACATACACTAAGTTGACTGTGCCTTTAAACAGCATGGAAAATTCCAGAAAATGATGTCATTGCTTTAGAAGCTTCTGATAGGCTAATTTACATTATTTGAGTCAATCGGAGGTGTACCTGTGGATGTATTTCAAGGCCTACCTTCAAACTCGGTGCCTCTTTGCTTGACATCATGGGAACATCAAAAGAAATCAGCCAAGATCTCAAAAAAAATTGTAGACCTCCACAAGTCTGGTTCATCCTTGGGAGCAATTTCCAAATACCTGAAGGTACCACGTTCATCTGTACAAACAATAGTACGCAAGTATAAACACCATGGGACCACGCAGCCGTCATACCGCTCAGGAAGGAGACACGTTCTGTCTCCTAGAGATGAACGTACTTTGGTGCGAAAAGTGCAAGTTAATCCCAGAACAACAGCAAAGGACCTTGTGAAGATGCTGGAGGAAACAGGTACAAAAGTATCTATAACCACAGTAAAACAAATCCTATATCGACATAACCTGAAATGCCGCTCAGCAAGGAAGAAGCCACTGCTCCAAAACCGCCATAAAAAAGCCAGACTATGGTTTGCAACTGCACATGGGGACAAAGATCTTACTTTTTGGAGAAATGTCCTCTGGTTTGATGAAACAAAAATAGAACTGTTGGCCATAATGACCATCGTTATGTTTGGAGGAAAAAAGGTAAGGCTTGCAAGCTGAAGAACACCATTCCAACCATGAAGCACAGGGGTGGAAGCATCATGCTGTGGGGGTGCTTTGCTGCAAGAGGTACTGGTGCACTTCACAAAATAGATGGCATCATGAGGAAGGAAATTATGTGGATATATTGGTCGCAAATGGGTCTTGCAAATGGACAATGACCACAAGCATACTTCCAAAGTTGTGGCAAAATGGCTTAAGGACAACAAAGTCAAGGTATTGGAGTGGCCATCACAAAGACCTGACCTCAATTTGTGGGCAGAACAAACCTGACTCAGTTACACCAGCTCTGTCAGGAGGAATGGGCCAAAATTCACCCAAGTTATTGTGGGAAGCGTGTTGAAGGCTACCCGAAATGTTTGACCCAAGTTAAACAATTTAACGGCAATGCTACCAAATACTAATTGAGTGTATGTAAATGTCTGACCCTCTGGGAATGTGATGAAAGAAATAAAAGCTGAAATAAATCATTCTCTCTACTATTATTCTGACATTTCACATTCTTAAAATAAAGTGGTGATCCTAACTGACCTAAGACAGGGAATTCTTACTAGGATTAAATGTCAGGAATTGTGAAAAACTGAGTTTAAATGTATTTGGCTAAGGTTCCGACTTCAACTGTATGTTAAGCTTTTGAAAATTCCATTCTAGCCAATTGCCTATATCATCAAGGTAATGCATTTTTCCATTATCTTTTTGCACACAAAGTAAATACAGGCTTGCCCTTTATGATAGATGGGACCAGTGGCGGCTCCTGAAAAAATTCTCAGGGGGGGCAATTTTTCTGATGATTTAGGTGACCTACACACATTTTAAAAAATATATGTCCAGCAACAACATGAAGACAGGGGCAGCATATAAGTCAATACCAGAAGCATTTATTGACTGATCTCAAAAGTGTTGGCTTACCAGGGTTGGTGGAGCCCTCAGTTTCATCTTTGCCTCGCAAAGCTAACTCAAACACTCCGCAAAACTTCACACACTGGATTAGCCGGCTGAGGATGTGGCGGTTCTTGCTAATGTCGTAGTAAATATATTTGTTATAGTGAATATGGAATATGATATGTTGAGTAAAATGTTGTGCTAAGATCTATTTAGGTCAGGAGCTGGTTATAAGTTCTGTTCCTATCCAATAACAATGGACAAAAGGGTCCTATCTTGTCAGCCTTGTCAGTTTCAGTTCTCCAGTAAACTTGTGATTATCAACACTAACCTCATCGTTGTGGCGGCGGACAGCTAGCCTGTATCCCTCATCCAGTTGAGTGGGAATGTTCACTCTCCCCAAAGCAGACAATCTCAAACAGCTATCCATGTGGGTCTTTGACAGCTCATGTTTCTTAATCTTTCCTGAAAGATGGTGCATGTCCGTTACACACCAGTCGCTGTCCAAGCGGTGCTTGTCTGCCGTGCCGCCTTCAGGGTGAAAGAGTAAGCAGGGGTAGCAGAAGACTGCATTAGCTACATCGCAGCCTGCTAGCCAGGTTTTTCGTTCGTACCAATTTTTTTTTAAATCCTCGGGTGTAGGACTTCCCCCTTTAGTAGAAACCTGTTGAATTATTAAATTTGGTCTGGGAGGTCCTAATTGTTTCGTTGCCAATTTATCTTCATTTGTTCGGGCCGACAAAAAGGAACTTCTTTCAAAGACACAATCGAAGTTGCACTGAAGCCTAGCCATTTTGACAGTAATAGTGAATTGATTGACGCTGCTACCCGCTCTTTTCTTAGTTACGTTCATGGTTACGTTACGTATGACGAAAGCGCGTAAGTGCAAGCCCTCAGAAACCCATAGAGATTGTATTGAAAGCTCTGATATTTGAAAAAAATAGATTTTACGTGGGAGTCTATGACAGACTTCTGGGCGATTTTCAACCTGACTGAAATCGCCCCAAAAGGGGGGGGGGCCATTTGAAGCACGACTTTAGCCTGATTGGACATTTAGTGGCACTGTGGCAGATCAGACGTCTAGATTACAACACTGATAACTACTGTTGCCGTGATATAATTGATTAGAAAAAAAATCCCTTCCTTTTCCCGTTTGGCAGTGCGTCGCCCATATCGCCCTATTGAACACACCGCCCCTGGATGGGACCCTGGAGGTGCATGTAAAACTGAGCATGCCCTTTCACTGAAGCAAATCAGCTTTGTACTGAAGCCTACTGTACCCTACAGTATGTATTCCATACAGTGGGGAAAAAAAGTATTTAGTCAGCCACCAATTGTGCAAGTTCTCCCACTTAAAAAGATGAGAGAGGCCTGTCATTTTCATCATAGGTACACGTCAACTATGACAGACAAAATTAGAAAAAAAAATCCAGAAAATCACATTGTAGGATTTTTAATGAATTTATTGGCATATGATGGTGGAAAATAAGTATTTGGTCAATAACAAAAGTTTCTCAATACTTTGTTATATACCCTTTGTTGGCAATGACACAGGTCAAACGTTTTCTGTAAGTCTTCACAAGGTTTTCACACACTGTTGCTGGTATTTTGGCCCATTCCTCCATGCAGATCTCCTCTAGAGCAGTGATGTTTTGGGGCTGTCGCTGGGCAACACAGACTTTCAACTCCCTCCAAAGATTTTCTATGGGGTTGAGATCTGGAGACTGGCTAGGCCACTCCAGGACCTTGAAATGCTTCTTACGAAGCCACTCCTTCGTTGCCCGGGCGGTGTGTTTGGGATCATTGTCATGCTGAAAGACCCAGCCACGTTTCATCTTCAATGCCCTTGCTGACGGAAGGAGGGTTTCACTCAAAATCTCACGATACATGGCCCCATTCATTCTTTCCTTTACACGGATCAGTCGTCCTGGTCCCTTTGCAGAAAAACAGACCCAAAGCATGATGTTTCCAACCCCATGCTTCACAGTAGGTATGGTGTTCTTTGGATGCAACTCAGCATTCTTTGTCCTCCAAACATGACGAGTTGAGTTTTTACCAAAAAGTTATATTTTGGTTTCATCTGACCATATGACATTCTCCCAATCCTCTTCTGGATCATCCAAATGCACTTCAGACGGGCCTGGACATGTACTGGCTTAAGCAGGGGGACACGTCTCGCACTACAGGATTTGAGTCCCTGGCGGCGTAGTGTGTTACTGATGGTTGGCTTTGTTACTTTGGTCCCAGCTCTCAGCAGGTCATTCACTAGGTCCCCCCGTGTGGTTCTGGGATTTTTGCTCACCGTTCTTGTGATCATTTTGACCCACGGGGTGAGATCTTGCATGGAGCCCCAGATCGAGGGAGATTATCAGTGGTCTTGTATGTCTTCCATTTCCTAATAATTGCTCCCACAGTTGATTTCTTCAAACCAAGCTGCTTACCTGTTGCAGATTCAGTCTTCCCAGCCTGGTGCAGGTCTACAATTTTGTTTTTGGTGTCCTTTGAAAGCTCTTTGGTCTTGGCCATTGTGAAGTTTGGAGTGTGACTGTTTGAGGTTGTGGACAGGTGTCTTTTATACTGATAACAAGTTCAAACAGGTGCCATTAATACAGGTAACGAGTGGAGGACAGAGGAGCCTCTTAAAGAAGAAGTTACAGGTCTGTGAGAGCCAGAAATCTTGCTTGTTTGTAGGTGACCAAATACTTATTTTCCACCATAATTTGCAAATAAATTCATTAAAAATCCTACAATGGGATTTTCTGGATTTTTTTTTCTCAATTTGTCTGTCATAGTTGACGTGTACCTATGATGAAAATTACAGGCCTCTCTCATCTTTTTAAGTGGGAGAACTTGCACAATTGGTGGCTGACTAAATACTTTTTTGCCCCACTGTATTGGGCTATATACTCTTAGCTCTTAACACATAGATTGAAGCATGTCCTACAGGGCCATATAGGGTGGGTATCAAGGCTACCAGTAAACCCATGGTTTTATCAATGCTCCTTTGCCCTCCTTGTTTGGTCATGTCAAAGAGAAACAGGATCTCCAGTAAAGCTGGCCAGATAAATGGCCCTGTCACTGTTGATAAATGGAAGCCCTGCGAGCTGCTCTCAGCTGCCCAGCATGCTCAGCCTGGGCCCTGTAAAGCATATCATTAATTATCATTCACTAGTCTGCAGCCCTGTGTGTAACAGATCAGACTCTCTGAGAGAGATTTCTCAGTATACCCAGCTTACTTTAGGAGGAGTACTATAGGCTGGGTTTGAGTGCAGATGGCGTAAAGGTGTGATATAACTGATAAAACTCAGAATGCAGGATTGTGAAGAGATGTAGTATAGATCTAGAATTAGTACAATACAGATATCTGCTATTTTGCAGACGTTTTAACATATATTTGGATAGTCCATCTGTAGATGCTCTACAGACTATCAGTAACATTTCAACTATCTACAAACCCTAACCCTAGCTCTAACCCAAACCATAACCTTATCTCTTACCCTAGCCCTAACCGTGACCTTAACCCTG